>NC_090926.1:55826227-56128986 GCF_040938575.1 Ambystoma mexicanum
ACTTCAAGAAGGAATCTCTCTGTCGGCAGTTCATCTGGCCGGAGAAGAAAGCACGGCAGCGGATGCTCTGAGCAGGCAGAGCACATTCTCCCGAGCAGTTAACTGTAGCGAGTGGGAGCTCAAGAGTTAGCTCAAGAAGTCCTTCAAGAGATCTTCATCCTTTGGGTAACCCAACAAGTGGATCTGTTCATGACCATGGTCAACCGGAAGTGCAAACAGTTCTGCTCCAGGGAATTTCCCCCGAGAGGAGCGCTAGGGGACATGTTCGTAGTGGACTGGGAATTTCCACTTCTGTACGCATTTCCGCCAATCCCCGTCATTCCTCGTGTTCTCAGGAAGCTAAGAACATTTTGGAAATCCATGATCCTGATTTCCACAGACTAGGCCAGGAGGACGTGGTACCCAGAACTTCTGAAAATGTCCATCTGCCCTCAAATTCATCTTCCACAAGGAGAGGACCTTCTCTCCCAAGAGGGGGGTCGCAATCATTCTTCTAGAGATCAGGACCCTCAATCTCCACACATGGTTTCTGAGAGGTTGAGGTATAAAGATTGGGACCTTTCCGGAAGATGTCATGGAGGTGTTGCTTTCAGCCAGAAGGCCAGCAACAAAATCTTTTATACCACTGCCGTTGGAACACATTTTGCAGCTGGTATAGAGATAAATGAATTGATCCATTTACTTGTGACACACCATCGGTTTTGTCTTTTCTGCTACATTTAACCCATCAAGGGCTACAGGTTGCTACAGCCAAGGGCTATCTGGCTGCGCTGTCCATTTTCAAGCGCTCTCTTAATACAAGGTTCCTACTTCAAGGTTCTCATAGTCATCCAATTTCTGAAAGGGTTGACCAACATCTTTCCAACGGTTCCTTTAATTGTTCTGGTCTGAGATCCCAGATTTTTTTTAAATGTATTTTTATTGGCATTTAAGAAAGAAACATCTTTAACCCATCCCTCCCAGCAGAAGCAATGATATTCTTTCTTTTCGCTTCTCTGCAAGATTATGGGATTACATTCAGTTGCATAATGTTCAATATTCTCAAATTGTCTGGGCACCATTGGCGTGCATAGTCTCCTTTGAGGAAGTCCAAAACCATTGCCCAAACATGTTGAAATTTACAGACTTCCCCTTGTAGATTATACGTCATCCATTCCATTGCCATGAAGCCCCACAATTTAAACAACCAATCCCTTGTCGTTGGCGGGCTTCTCCGTTTCCAACATTTTGCAATAACCAACCATGCCACTATTATCATTAACATGAGAGCTTTGCCATGCTCCCTTGAGGGTAGGCGGACCACCGGATCGAATAGACCACACATCCAATCCCTTGGTGTCAGAACTGTGTCAAGAGCTGCCATTGTCTTTATCTGGGTTGTGACCTCCTCCCAGAATTCCCCCATAGCGGGCACTCACACCACGTATGTTTCCAATCCCCTCTCATACTACATTCCTTCCAACACATCTCCGGAGTTGCCGGGTATATGTTATGCAACCTTTCCGGGGTATAGTGCCACTGAACCATTATTTTATACCAAGCTTCTCTGACCTGGATCAACCTCGTCAACTTAGGGGTATTTTCCCACAAATGTTCCCAATGTTCTCTTGGGATAATGATACCCAGTGTATTTTCCCATCTATGCATATATCCCCATGTTTGACCTGAATCTCCTTCCATCAGAATCGAATACAGCTTTGACACCGGCTGCTTATTGCCAGTGTGTGTAGTAATTCATTTTGCTCCCCGCAACTGCCTTCCCCCACCCCCTCCCGAGAGCTGGCTATCCAGTGTCACATTTGATAGTATTCCATTCCATGTGCTTAAGGTTGTAATTGTTTAACCAAATGAATAATAAAAATAAAAAAGTATTCCATTCTATCCGTTTCCGATAGTCCCACATCCTGCTTACATTCCAGTGTATGTCTGTCCCCTGCATCATATCCCGCAGCTTTGTGCACCCCTCCGGAGCAATACCATCTGCCTCATCCACACCCACTGAGGGATCCCTGGAGGCATCGCCCAGGCGACATGCCCTGCGAAATCTCACCCGCCGTTCACCGGAGGGACCCGGCCGTGGAAAGCAGCCACATTAATCCTAGGTCCACATGTCACAGTTGTGCAGAGCCATGGGCACATGGACACACTACCACTATGTGGGGGTGGGGGTATGGTGTGATGGGGAGTTTACAGGGGGGTGGGGGGAACATGTGATGGGGAGTTTACAGGAGGGTGGGGGGATTGTGTGATGGGGAGTTTGCAGGGGGGGGTCGGGATGTTGTGATGGGGAGCTTGGAGGGGGGTGGGGGGATCTTGTGATGGCAAGTTCACAGGGGTGTGGGGAATGTGTTAAATATTACAATAAATCCAGTTTGCAATTCATACATAGCATGCACATTCATGATTGAGTTGAAGTGCTCTTTATTCTACAAGTGGTATGTGTTAAGTGTTTCAATGCAGTGAATCAAAAATAATGGTCAATCAAGGCCCGTCTGTCCAACCTCCCCTCCCTCAAGGCATCCCTGTGTGCATGTTGCATGGCTTCGGACACATTTTCATCATCACTTCCATCCCCAGGTGGCTGGCCATCAGCATCAGGGGGCAGCGGCACATGCCGACAACAGCAAATGTTGTGCAGCATGGCACAGGTAAGTATGATTTTGCTAACTTTATCAGGTGCATACATCAATGCCTCTCCCGTATGGTCTAGGCACCGGAATCGTGCCTTCAGCAGTCCAAATGCTCTTTCTACACAGATGCGTGTAGGCCCATGGGCAATGTTGTATGCCAGCTCAGCTGAAGTGTGTGGATGACTCACAGGAGTCATAAGCCATGTGTACTGCGGGTATCCAGAATCACCTGCAAGGGGAAATGTGTACATTAGCGCTAGGTTGGTTCAGTGGGTGTACAAGGGGCTTGGTCATCAGTGACATTGCAGCAAAATCAGGTATGCGTTGTGAAGGTTCCCTCTATCCCAGTGACATGTTGACATACGTCCTTAACCTTCTGAGACATGCATGGCCTGAGGTTTACATACAGCAGTGTATGAATTGATATGAAGATTCCTTTGTGTGTCACTCTCATGTTGTACACGCAATCTCATACCTATTTGGTTACTTTCATTGTGGTGTGTGTTGGGCACGGTGCAACATTCAATCAATGGTCCATTTACTGCATGCACAAACTTTGTGTCGAAATGCCACAGTACCATCTCCATTATCACTGGATGTGAGCAAGGGAGGTCACTGAAGACAAGAAAAAGCACACACTCCTCCTACTCAACATAGGGGCAGCAGCACTGCGCCTGTTTAATATGCTCCCCAACAACGGCGCTGCAGATGATTACACTACAGCCAAAGCAGTATTGACCACTAAGTTTAAACCCAACCTCAACCCTGACTATGAGAGGTTGCACTTCTACATGGCCAGACAGCGGGAAAAGGAAACTATAGACAATTTACATGCAAGGCTGAGAGAAATGGCAGTTTGGTGTGAATTCCCCAACGAAGAATTTGCAATCCACCTCCAAGTCATAAATGGACTGTCGTCTGAGAAGCTGAGGAGGGCTATATTGTCTGAAAAAAATCTCGTTGTCTTGCATTCTCGAGATGGGACGACTCTAGAGGCCGCGATCCAATGCCTACCACTAGAAAACCCCCAGAAGAATGAAAAAAATGCAGCTGTCAAGAGGCAGCAAACTACCCGAGAACAAGCGTAAAAGCTCAAACTACACCAGACCCACCCGACCACAAGGGTCTAACGACACATGCGAATGGCGCTGAAGGGAACCGTGCCCCGCATGGGGAGTAATGTATCGCAAATGCAAGCACCTAAACGATTTTGTGGCTGTATGCCTGCATTCCCCAAGCACAAGGGAAACAGGCCAACAACAGCAAGATCACCGAAGAGCTTCACCCAACAAGAGACTTCCCGCCAACCAAGAGGAAGGGGGAGAGCAAGGGCTGGGGACAGCTCGAAAAGATCGAATAGCAGCAGGGAAAGTGAGGAAAGCGAAGAAAGCCTCTCAGCAGAGAGGCGTGGGAAAGAGGCGGAAAAGAACAGGAAAGAAAGACCACCGGCTGCACATGATATCTGCGGTAAAACCACCAAGACGAAGCATGGAAAAACAAGGAAGCAAAGGAAACAACCTTCTTGCACAATCATATCTGATGGAAACCCCATGAAGGTACTCATCGACATGGGGGGACTGTTAATGTGATGCCCACACATGCATTCAACAAGCTTGACCCTAGGCCATCGCTTCAAGACAGGATAGTACAGCTGTTTGCATATGGTTGCAAGAAACCGCTGTGGGTGCCGGTGCAAGGGTCATTCCGGTCAAACCTCTCCTACAACAACACCTCTTGCCGAACAATAATCTACATAGAAGATGCAGGCTTAGAGACACTAATAAGCTGCCGAACAGCGGAAAAACTGCATTTCATTCAGTTGGTTTTCAGCGTCCAACCAACAGAATTCGACCACCTTCTCAAAAAGCACCACTGAGTATTCCATGGAATTGGATGCCTTCAGGGCAGGACCATCAAGCTGCATATAGAGCCAACCATAGAACTGAAGGCAGTACAACATCACCGGGTCCCTTTTCACATGAGGGAGGCTGTGGAGAAGGAACTGGAGAAGTTGGAAAAACCATGGCAACCCAAAGCCGTCAGAATCTGCATAGACATGAGGCTACCAAACGCAGCAATTGGGAGAGAACGGCACGTCACACCAACCATCGACGAGCTGATCGTCGATCTGACTGGGGCCAAAGTATTCAGCAAGTTGGACCTTGGATCTGGATATCATCAACTACGACTGGCTATATCGAGATATATTACAACGTTCTCTTCCCACCTCGGCCTAAGAAGGTATAAGCACCTGAATTTTGGCATATCCTCAGCGGCAAAGTGTTCCAAAACGAAATCCACAAAGTCTTGAATGGCCTCGAGGGGACCCTGAATATAAGCAACAACATTATCGTCTACGGGACCAATAATAGAGATCATGAGTGACTCGCTGCAGTCCTAAAACGGCTGAAAAGTGTGATTTCGGCAAAGAAGAGCTCAGCTTCTTTCGATATATCTTCAATTCTGATGGAGTATCACCAGACCCAGCCAATGTGAACAACATAAAGAACACCAAAGCCTCAATATAAGACACAGAGGTGAGGAGTTTTATGGGCATGGCAACATACTGCGCAAGATTCATTCTTTATCTCGCCACCCTAGCAAGCCCCCTGCGAGAGCAAACCAAAAAGGAAAAGTGGGTATGGTCGATCCAACATCAACAAGCCTTTCAGAAAATTAAAGACTCGCTGTCCAGCTCCACTACCATGGCGTTTTTCAACATTGAGCGAGCAACCGAGCTCTTAGTAGATGCCAGTCCCGTGGGACATTGGGCTGTCCTCATACAGATAGACAAGAACTACAACATTCAGCCCATTGCTTTCCAAAGCCACGCGCTGACCAAACAGAGCAGAACTATGCACACATCGAAAACGAGGTACTGGCGATCCTCTGGGGCTGCTGCCATTTCAAGGTAGACCTGTTAAGGAAGCCTGCAAAAGTCTTCTCCGACCACAAGCCACTAATCCCCCATCTTCAAGGGATCTGCACCTCATCCACCAGCGAGGATATAAAAATGAATGCTACAGCTATAGCCCTTCAGCATCGAAGTGGAATACCAGGCCGGAGACGATAGTCCGGCAGACTATCTCTTCTGCCATTCACGCCCTGCCAGGGAACTCGAGAAACAACACACGGCAGTAATTGAGGAACATGTATGCCACATCGTTGCATGCGCACAGCCAAGGCCCCTCACGCTACAAGAGATAGCGGACGAGACAAACTCAAATGCCTGCCTGCTGCAAAGGATGCAAGCTATCCTAACTGGGGACTGGAAGAATTACCCGCCAGTAGTAGCGCAGCAGACACAAGATGCCCAAGAGAAACTGCAAGCATTGTTCGGGATCCATCACGAACTCACAATATCAGCTGAAGGGGTGCTGCTAAAGGGGCACATAATCATCCCACTGACGACTTTAAAAGATAGAGTGCTCAAGCTAGCCCATAGCGGACACCAGGGCATAGTCAAAAGACTATCCTATCTAAAATCCAGAATGTGGATGCCACACATTCAACAACGCGTGATGAACCTGGTCGAGTCATGCGCAGCATGTCATCCGCAAGGAGGTTGGCAGCACCAGAATCGATCATCAGCGCCCCACGAAGCAACACAAGGTGGGAATCAGTAAACATAGACTTCTGTACCATTGCCGGGGAAGGCTACCTTCTATTCTTGGTGGACGAATTCAGCCGCTACCCGAAAGTCGAGTATGTAAGGTCTACAAATGCAGAAGCTGTGATCACAGCGCGGGAGAAAGTATTTGCGGTGCACGGAATCCCTGCCAAGCTGAAGAGCGACAACAGCCTGCCATTCACCAGGCAAGAGCTAAGACAGTTCCCCCAAGACCCAAGCATCAAGCACAAGAAAATCACCCCCTTCTGGCTGCAGGCCCATGGTGACGCAGAGCACTTTATGGGGTCATTGAACAAAGTAATACGCATTGCGAAAGAACATAATCATCCATGGCTGGCAGCCGTATACCGATTCCTGAGGACCCACCGCCAAACTCTTCACATGTCAACAGACATAAGCCCTGCCGCCCTCATGTTCGGAGCGCCGATCCAAGCAGAGCTCCCCGTGCACCGAACTGGTTAGCCCCGGACCCAGACAATTCCCTCATCGAAGGTAGGCGAGTCTGGAGGAACGAACAAGAGAGCCAAGCAAGCCACGCTCGACACCGGGAACTGCAGCCCGGAGACCCGTGCTGCTAAAGAACAGGGCGCCCCCAAGGAAAATGACGCTGAACTTTGAATCCCGTCCGTGGACCGTTCGCGACACAAACCACAGCATAACAGCCACCAGAGGAACCGAAGTGGTGACCAAGAATGTGTCTCGCTTCATGAAAGTCCCAGAAGATATGTGGCAGGAGCAAACAGAGCACCCAGAGACGGAGCGTAATCCAACAGTGCAAACTGAGGCCGTAAAACAGACGGCGAAGGACCCTTCATCTCAGATAGAGAGAGAGCAGAACCCTCGACTGGATGATGTCACACCAGGCCCTCCCAGGGCTGAAGAAACAGAGAAAACACATCCCTGCTATCAACTGAGGGAAAGGCTAAAACCATGCTCCTGTCTCCATGGATATGTCCTGCAAGGGATATATTGCAGGAGAAACGAGGCAGAGCCCTTAAAACTATATGACCCATGAGAACCTTCTAAGTTTGACACAAGTTGTTTCAGCATTCTAAGTTTTGTGATGTCACGTGTATTGCAGGAGATCGGAGTCACGTGATGAGGGTGGGGTCTAAAATAAAGGAATCACCGGAACTGCGTCAGTGGAGGCAGTCCGGGTTTCATGCAGCATACCAGCGTGTCATATCATGAATTACTTGCGCTGTACGAGTGAGGCCTGTGCAGGCCTATGTATGCTACCCGGCCCATGCACCACCGTGGGCCGGCCTGCGTGCAAGTAGATGCGAGGGCCGTATTTGTAGTGCCCGAAAAAGACTGAAACATATGTCAACGATCATAAACTGCTCAAAATGAAAATGAACAATGACTAACATTTATATCTATGATAGGGTTGAAAAAACTGATAAAGAATATTGTAATAGTGATCAAATGTATTATATCACTGGAAATTTAAAAGAGTCTTTTGCCAATGTGGATAATATGGGAAATATGAATGACAGAGAGAATTGTGTGTGTGAGTTGTACTTAGGTTGTGAGTTGATGAGTAATGGTAATGATTATTAGAAATTGGTAAAAATGAATGAGAATTGTTTTAAACATATAGTGATTTTTGTATTGTATTGAATACAAATATGTTTTAGAATAAAGTAATATTCTTCGTCATCCTGTACACTCAGGCTCACCCCCCTATATATTGTGATAGATATTTACCTGAAGAGCCAGAGAGTGAATAACACGTAATCCCCTTACATTTGTATACTGCTTGCAAGTAGAACATTGGGGTCACTGCAACAACATAATCAAAAGTCTAGCATTGACCTGATGGGTGATCTGAATGTAAACTCTTTCCCAGTGACGCCGGCATCTAGGGGCAAACGAGATACTCCAGACCACCCTAATGAGGTTGGGGAAGATGCTGAACAAGCCAATTTGGCACAACAACAACAACCCGATGAAACGCAAGCCGAGACTTACAAAGGCATCAGCGAAGTAACGCTGACAGCAGTGAATTTTGTTCTGAACTCGTTAGTGAACGTCTTTGAGCTGCTAAAAATCAAAGTACATGCCGACTGCAGTATCTTATTGGAAATGACCAAGGAAATAGAATGCTGTGACTCTTCCATAGTTGGCTTAAAGATCGCAGGCAATTCAAATGTCTTGTGACGTTTGAACAAAATTAAATTGGAAATAAAGCATCTCTCAACTCTCCTACAGGACATGAAATCGGCCTCAGCATTATCAGCGACTCAGCTGGGTAATATACAACCATCCTTGGTCACTGTTGCAAGTGGCAACCAAGCCAATATTGACAGTAATGAGCGAGGAACAACGAGACAGAGCAAATTCATAATAAATAGAATGACACCCCACTCTCCCAGTCGGTTCTAGAGGAGTTTCTTAGACTGGCCCACCGCCCGTGTGAGATGGGGAAAATAGGGGAGTTGGAGGAATGGGAGGTGTTTGAACCTTCACCCGACTCACCAAGTGAAAGCAGAAATACCAAAAAAAAAAAAAGAAGGGATGAGGAGAGTATAGCCCCCCTGCACCTCCCAAGCATGGAATTTTCAAGAACAAAAACCCCAAAAAATAAAGAGACAAACTTTATTTTATTGGTTTTTTTTTTTATTTGTTTATAATCTAAAAATAGATTTTTTGCAAAAAGAGAAGCGGAAGATAAAAAAAGAAGAATTTCAATTCATTCATTCCTTCGATTTTAACGATCATGAGTCAGTTAAGAAGTTCTATCTACTAATTCTGTAGTTGTTACACTGATCAGTTCTTCTTTATACTAGCGTAACAGGTATTCAAGGAAACAACTCTGACTATGTGCTGCATGATGTTGATCGTCGCCAGTAGCCATGATGTTTTGTCCCCTCCGATCAGTTTTTGCCAACAGAGGTCTTAGTCTTTAATGCAAAAATTTGATAGGGTACTAGGCAGGTATTTGGAACGGATGCTTCTAGAAGCAGGGTAGCTAAGAAGCAGATGGCAAATTGTTTCTGTGATTTCCAGGTCTTTACAGAATCAGCAAAAGATTGTAGTTGTTACACCTCTGGTTGCCAAGATTTCTTTTGTCTCAAGCAGATTAAGTCTGATTCTCATGAAGGTATTTCGGGGTCGCCTGTTAGGAAACAATTTGATGTCATTTTGCAAGACGTCCAGTTTTTTAAAGATCTGGGGTAGATGCGTGATAAGTTTGTTTTTGCTAGCGATGTCAAGTGTCGCTATCCAGTCCAGTTCTTTTATCTTTATGAATTTTTTCGGGTTGTTTATTAGTTCTTCCTCAGAGCTTTCTGCGTCTACTAGGAGAGCCAAGTTCTCAGTCTTCCATCTAGTTAGCATAATACATGTAGCACTTATTCCCTGGTTTATTAATTTGTAGACATAAGAGGTCTCTGGTAGTCTACATTTCCTGTAAAGCATAAGACGACAGGATACAGTAGTTTTTAATGAGGTAAGGCTAAGTTCACATCTAATCAGTGCTAGCGAAGTAGATTTTGGAAGACCTAACACAGTTTTCCAAAAATTTGCTTCTAATTTCAGCCAAATGTCTGTGGGTAGGTTTGGCATTGCTTCCACACCGGAAATGAGAGCCGGAAACACCTTTTTTTTGTAGAAGTCCCGGACCGGGATAGTCGAGAAATGGCCATATTTAATGTCAACTGCTTTCCCTTGGGCAGAAAGCTTTTTTGTTTTTTCACAAAATGCGTTTTGCATGGCTTTTTCTTTCTTTGTGTTGCCCAATATTATCCCTAGATATCTAAAGTCACTTACTCTATCAACTATGGATACATCCAAACAAAGCTTCATCTTAACTTTTTTCGTAGTTGATGTCCAAGTTGTTTTCCACCTTATATTGCTGTAAATTATGCAACTGGTGCTGCAAACCCATTGGTGTAAAATCTGTGAGGATTAGGTCGTCAGCGTAGAGTAGGTGATTGAGCTGCTCACCACCTATTTTTGGAGGGAATGAACAAATTTGTTTTTCTGCTTCTTGAAGATCACCTAAATAGGTTCAGAATAAGACTGGAGCCAGAGGTCAGCGCTGCTTCACTCCTCTGGTTGTTGTAATCTTTGCTGAAAGAGACCCCTGTTGGTTTATGCAAACTCTCATCGAGGTGTTAGAATACAAGGCTCTTATTGGCTCCAGGATGTTATTTGGGCATTTCCAACCACACAATTTTGACCATAGTCTTGTTCTATCGACTCGGTCGAAGGCCTGGGAGAGGTCCACAAAAGTAACAAACAGACAAGGTCCGAGACAAACTATTATGAATGGTCCCAAATTGAAATGTCTACCTGCCTTATCCACTCCACAGCTGAATGAGCATAAAACAGGTGATTCAGGTCCCTCAGAAAGAAAGAAGGGGCCTTTTAACCAACGTGCCCAAAATGGCATCTATCTTCACGAAGAAGCACAAGAAATCACAATCTGCTTTGCCTTCTAATAAGGCAAGTACTAAGATTTACACAGGTCTAATAGAGATGGCCTGTCAAACTGAGCCAACTTGGTCATGAATCTCCATCAGAACACGACCATCCTTTGGAACGCTAGAAATGAGGCAGTCTCGCCAATAACACACAAATGAACTAAATAATGAATCACAGAATTTATTGACTCTATTGTGCCCCCAAAACTCTCAGAAAAACACATTTATTCAGGTGGGAGCCTCAATACAAGGCCTTGCCAAAGGGAGAGTGCATCAGTGTTATGAAATCAGGAGCCCGAATGTAGGAGAGCTGCCAGGCCTAAGACCAGGCCAGCAAGATGGTTTAAAGCGAGGTCCCGAAAAGACGAAAAAAGCAACAGGTTCATGATGGAGTATGTGTTTCACAACGAAGATGATCTCATTATGAACCGGAGCACCGTTCTTACCTTTCTGGATGACACTAGCCTTGAGAATTATTAGCTCATGGGATTTTGCCAGAGTGGAGCTCATTTCGGACAAAAGTCTGGCTATGGCTGTGATTGACATTTCATCTACTCTGGTCCAAAATCATCTGTTGCCATGTATTGATGAGGTAAGACTGAGGGGGCATTAATGTGACCAGTTATGTTGAGCCTAGTTTTCCCATCTCTGACTCCAAGTGCAGGAGGGTGGGAGTCGCTTTTCGCACTGCAATATAAGTTCTATTTTTGATCAGCCGAACCACAAAGGTAGGGTAAATTGGGTATGGATCCCGGAATTGCAGGTGATTAATGCCCTGGAGGGCCGATCTGGAAGAACAAGTCTTTAACATTGTCTGCTAGAATTTGAGGATTCAGGCACTTTACCTGCGGTTCTATAGCAGTGGGATACTGCCCCACTAAATGGGAATGTGCAGGGGGACTTAGATGCTAGTACTACTTGGCATCAAGGAGTACTGGCCTCAAGGATTGATTTAATCTTTGTCTCACAGGGCCTGTTCCATCAATGCGAGCAATTCTGCATCCTTACGCCGAACCCAGTGACCATTCTGTGTTACATGATAAGTTTGCATGCACATCACGAGGAGAAACAGTGGGTGTTATGGTGGGCGTAGCAGTGAATAATTCTAAAAACAGATTATCATGGAGTGATAGAATTATGAGTAGGTTCAGGACCATGTTTTCTGAGGTTTGGGGCCGTTTGGGATGTCATAAGAGGGACGCCATTGCTCTATATGCCCTGTTTGCTAAAGTTCTGCAGGATGCCATAGCAAGCATCAAGAACAGGGGATGTTGTGCCATGGTAAAAAGGGGCAATTATTGCCCAGAGGTACACAAATTAAAGAGGGAGATGGGAAGGAGTATTGGCAATTTTACAAATGTAAACTGAAGCTCCTTTGATCGATTTTTTGCCATAAGAGGAAAAGAAGAATATTAAGAACAAGTTAAAATCCCTACGGGTGATGAGATACCAGAGAGCAGGAGAGTGTGTCTTGTTGGCTATTTTGAAAAAGTCAGACAAGAATTTTTGGCAAATTATAAACAAGAAAGAAAACACCAGGGTGACCCTACAAGAATGTCCTGTTTCGGACAAGCTGTGGGTATCCCATTTCTCCCAGTTATACAGTTCTAGTTTACCATCATGTGAAATTAAGGTAAAAGCAGGCCCTGGGACTTTGTTTTGGATCAGGCTGATTTTGAAGTACTAATTTCAAAGTTAAGCCACTCGAGGGCTCCAGGCCTAAGTGGACTTTGTAATGCAGTACTAAAGATTGATCCATCTTTCGAATGGATTGTGTCCTCCCACGTATTCCTCATCTTTGATAATTACTTTCCAGCTTTAGCTGCTTCGGAAACAAAAAGGTCATCGACAAAGGGCGAAGTGCATGTGTCCCATTGACTTGCAGTCCCTCAAGGATCTCTGTACGCGGGTCGACATCTCACCAGTATATGTTGGCTTCAGTTCAGTTTTTCCGACGCAGCTTACGCTTCGAAGAAATACCCCCCGCTTTGTTTCCTCGTCGAACTTTGGTCATTGTCTTCACCATAGGCTCCATCGATGCCTAAGACAGGTTTTAAAAAACGTCAAGATTGTGGGGCAAAAATGGTGACCACCGATCCCCACCACGTAGGTCTGTGGTGCCTCGGCACAGAACATCGCATAACGGAGTGAAATTCCTGTCAAGTAATGACCGACAAGGCTCTAAGGGAGCATGAAGGTAAATTAGCGGTGGGTAGGATCCCTTCGAGGTCCCCTTCTAATATTTTTAAAAAACTAAAATCCAACGAGTCGAGAGATTCTCCTTGTTGGAAGAAACCCAAGAAAAGATCTCGATAGATGAGTCGATCACGTCATTCTTCATCTTCGTCTAAGAAGGAAAAGAATAGACATCACAGATCTCCTTCAACCTCAAGTGATTCCTCCCCTGAGAGAATTACATGCCCAACCAAATCTGACCCCCCAGCCAAGTGGGATTTGTTTCGGAGAGAAATTATTAAAATATACCGAGGAAGCAGCCCAACACCCTCGAAAGAGAAGAAGAAAGACCATGCCCCCGTCACTCTGCATAAAGACGACAAAGGGAAGTCGAAGGCTAAACCCCAATAACCCTTGAGTCTGGGATGCAAGCCAGATTCTCATTGAATCCAGTCCTTTGTCGAAGACAAACTTCGACAATAACCGGGTCAATTCCATCGACGCCTGTGTCGAAGTCATCGATGCTAAAGTGGAAGACTACAAAGTCATTGGCTTAAAAACCATTATCAACCACTTTTTTGAAGCTGTCAAAGCTCTCAACGACACAGGAAAAGACTTTCAAACCTTCACCAAAGAAGGATTTCTTCAATTCTTTAACATCAATCTATGAAGATAATGAACCTTCTGATGACTATACTCTGCCTTTTGGCATGCAATAGATGCATTAATATCAGAGGAGTCTAGAATTAAAGATTTGTATGAAAATCCTCAAACAGCCATTTGTGTGAATACATCACCTGAGCTAGAATTTGGAAAGCCAGACCCCTCTGATCATGCTAATGCCTCATATAGGCAGTTAATGAACAAAGTAGTGGAATTTCTAGGATGGAGTAGACCTGCTCCTCCTTTTGAGCAGGATGATTTAACTGACATACTGGACCAAGGTCCACAGAGAGATCCCATCTTGCCGTTTCATGTTGCTCTCCAAAAATAGGGTTATAACAAATTGGGAAACTCCAGAAACTATCTCAGCAGTTCACAAAAACATTTCTAGGAAATATAGGCTGTCCGGCAGTGACCCTGAATATTTGACTAGACATACAACACCAGAAAGTGTAGTGGTCCAGGTGGCGAGGTACACCAAACAGTCAGCATACCCTACTATTCCTCCGGACAGGGACAACAAGCGGGTGGACACTTGGGCACAGAAAAATGTTACTTCAGGAAGCATGGTCTTGAAATCTGCAAATGCCACTTGTGCCTTGTCAAAGTTTACGTTTACCCTATGGGATTGCGTTACAATGGCGGCTGACTACATTCCTGAAGGGGAGGAGAGGGACGGCTTCCTGGCTATCATCAGAGATGGAAATTAGCAGATACATGGCGACTAGTACCGTGCTACACAGGTTTGCGTGGTTAAGAAAGTCAGGGTTAGCACCGGGCATGCAATCCAGGCTTCTCAATATGCCTTTTGACGGCTCTCAAATCTTTGGCAGCAAAGCCGATGAAAGTCTGGAAAAGCTGCAGACCTGTAAAGCGGCAGCAAAGTCTCTCAGTGCAGCAATCAGTTAGCCTCAACAATCTTACCCCAGTACATCATCTTGAGGGAGTAAGTCCTTTTGTTTCTACTCCTCAGTTCGAAGCGTGAGAGGACAGGCTAGTCATACAGGCCTCGTGGTGGACGAGAGGGAGGTACTAAATTTGCCCAAGCAACAGCTACTTTGACCTCAGCCGCTGCTTCTGCCACCTCTAAACCTCTCTGAGGACTTAGCCCACAGGACCCTGGTAATAGGCTCTCACAGCATCTGCAAGAATGACAGGGCAATACTTCATATGCACGGGCACAGGAAATGGTAGCCCAGGGTTACTGCCTTCCCTTTCTAAAAAGGCCTCGGGATCATTCACCGGGGAACAGCTCTTTCAAGATCCGCTCCTTGTGCAGGAAATTCTGACCCTGCTCGAGAATGGTGCTATAGAACTAGTACCTGTAGCGGAGAGGAACAAAGGTTGGTACTCCCTGTACTTTCTAATCCCGAAGAAGGACAGACGATTGAGACCCATCTTAGACTTAAGAAACCTGAACAAGTTCCTCAGGAAGGACAAGTTCAAGATGGTTACCCTTTCTCAGATCCTTCAAGCCCTCAAACTCCAAGACTGGATGACGTCATTGGACCTTCAGGATGCTTACTTTCATGTGCCTATCCATCACAAGCACAGAAGGAACCTGAGGTTCGCAGATGGCGGTTCTCATTATCAGTTTCGAGTTCTGCTATTCTGGCTGACCTCTGCTCGAAGGTTTTCACCAAGTTGATGGCAGTGTTGGCAGCGAGTCTCAGGAGAGGGGGGATTCACGTCTACCCCTACCTGGACGATTGGCTGTTCAGGGAACGTCCCCCAGAACAGGCCCTGGAACATCTCAGTATCACCTGCCACTTCCTCCACAGACTTGGTTTCTCCATCAATTACAAGAAGTCCGACATGATACCATCACAAAAACTCCAGTTTATCTATGTCGTCCTAGATGCATCCTCAGAGAAAGCCTTGCCACCTGAGGTGAGGGTTCAACACATTCTGCATATGGTCACCAAATTCCAGAGTGCCCAGCTTCTTCCGGCCTTCGACTTCTTAAGCTTCATGGCATCCTGCATATTTCTGGTGCCAGAGGCTCACCTGAGAATGAGATCCCTTCAATGGGCTCTCAGGACACAGTGGTCCCAATTCTCAGGCAGGATGTCAGACCTTCTTTGAGTTCCAAGCAGAGTCGCCCGGATCTACTCTGGTGGGCCTGCAAGGACAATACTCTGATGGGAGAACCTTTTTGGCAACCATGGCCAGCGAGAACAGTGGTTACGGATGCCTCACTCACGGGGTGGGGATGCAGACGTCATACTTGAGAGGGACTGAGGATTTCTGAGGCACACTAGGTCAGCTATCACAACGCATGACACCCTCTGCTGTGAAAGGTTTCTAGGCTGCAAGCAGGATATCACAGTATATCAAAGATGAGGAATATGTGGGAGGACACACTCCATTCGAAGAGGGAAATGTCTGTAGGGGAGTTCTTTCTTTGGCAGGTTAAAGTCAGGGACAGGTCCAGCATTATATATCAGTGAGGAAGAGATTATTCTGTGATTTTCGACTGGAGGGAGATGTGGGTGTTCTAAGAATGATGGGATAAAAATGTGAGGGCCTCTTGTAGGCTAAAGAGGGTGACACTGCCAGTCTGGACGAAATGGGAAGGTGAAGGGGCAAGTGTGTGCTAAGGGCAGGATAAACTGTGGAAGCACAGGCCCAAAGAGGATGGAGAGGTAGGCTTGAAACAGTGCTTTTATGCGTTAGTCAAGTAAATAAAAGTGAGGAATCTTGGAGGAGGGTTATGTCTCAGGGGCAGGGGGGATGGTGGTGGCTGAGAACAACCAGGTCTTCAGAGATTTCCTAAGAAGGTGGTGGTCTTCTGTGGTGGGAGAGGTTTATTGGAAGGGAGTTCCAGGTTGATGGTGCTTGAACAGAGAAGGTGGAGCCACCAATTTGTGGCTATTTGGTCTCCGGAATTAAGCCAAGTGATGCAGAAGCTGATCTGAGTGTTCTGGTGCGTATATAATTCAATAGAACTTCTTTTGCATTAATTCGGGGCCTATGAGGTGTAAATCCAGATGAGTAGTATGTATGGCTTTGGAGGTGACCCGCTGAGCGATTGGAAGCCAGTGGAGTATGTGAAGTGCACGTGAGACTATCTGCTGTAACTTTGTCAGATGAGAGCAGAGAGTTCCAAGGAGCTCTGCATCTGCATAGCCTAATCGAGAGAAGATGATTGCAATAATTGCAGACACTGTATGGAAAAGTAGGGAATGGGAAAAGGACTTGGATATGATGGACGCTGGTTTTCATCACTGAGTAAATGTGGGGCATGAGAGAAAGATTTTAGTCCATAAGACAGCCCAGGTATTTTGCTTTCATGGCAAGGGTAGGAGGCGGTTCCAAGCGAGAGGGGCCAGGGGCTGGGGGCGACATGTTTTTTTCCACATAAACTGCCCTACCCTTCTCAGATTATCTGAGAACCCCCCTCCCTACCAGGGTTCTCAGATTCACTGGGCCCACTTACTTCGGTCAAAGGTCCTTTTGCAGGAGGTCCAGGGGCTGTATGTGCAGCAGTTATTTTCAGGTTGAGGATTGGGTTTGGAAATTGGCAGTTCTGAGCTCCGATGACACGGTTTCAGATAAAGAAGCTGGACGACTCAGGCACCTCGGGACGACGACCACCACCACCATCAAAGGTCCCACGACAGGGGGCTCCCAAGGACATGACAGAAAGGAAGCAGGGAATGACACCCTGAGCAGGTGGTGGCACTCGTGACAGTAAAGAAGACTCCTCTAAGAAGGCCCCTCTTTGTGTTGTAAGGAGAGCAGCAGATGCAGATTATAGTCTTGGCCCCCATGTATACCTGCAGAGTTCCAAGCCAAAACTCAGAATGGGGAGGTATGTACTGAAGATGCCCTGGATGAAGATTGTCAACCCGCAGGATGGTTCCAGAAAGCTTTCTTAGGAAGGCTTTGGAGGGCTTCCTCATTACAGGGGGTCTGAACCAGCCTCAGGGTGGAACCACCGTCTTGGGTCTTCCTGACATTGATGAAGTGAGACGGGGCTTCCCCAGGACTTGCCTGGAGGCTATGCTGGATGTCTGGTCGTCCTCAGTTCTTCAGCCAGTTGCAACTCTTCACAGGGGTCTTGGCTCAACATGACGATGTGAAGAACAGCTGCAAGACTCTTTTCATCCCAAATTTGAACTGGGGCCGATGCCAGCCCGCCAAAGGCAAGGATCTGCACCATTCAAACAGGCAAGGGCTAATCCTGGACAGCCTTTTGCCCCACATATGACCAGCAACAACATCTCTGAATGGAGCGTGGATTGGGACAAATTCAAACCATCACATTCGGCCAGATGATCACACCGCTGCTTCGCCTGGGAAACTTGCTTTTGCCAGGGAAAGGGCTTGTCATACATAGCATTTCCTGATCAAAGGCAGGAAGGTGGCCAAAGGACAAGATAACCAAAGGATAGAGCAAATAAGCACGGGGCATAGCCATTTTGAGCATATGGTACTTACATTGGCATCATGCAGTACAATGCAAAAGTGCACACAGTAAAAACACGGTATAAACATTTCTGCTTCCACCAGGCAGTCTTAAACACCTCATAAAAATAACAAAATGTGACCAGAGTAAAACGAAAAGGGGATACAAATGACCACTGCAGCGCTTCACTGTACAGTGATATGTGCTACAGTAAAACTACTAAGTAATTGTTAAAAGGGGACAGGGTTCCCCTGCATTGGTAGCCATTTGGGCTGACCAGTGCCCCCAGTGCTCCAGGTAAGATTGTGAAGTGGGAGTATGTTACTCCCTTTTTTGAGTAAAAATGTTTTTTTAGAGAATAAAAATGTAAGCCCAATTCCTAATGGGAGTATTTTATAAACGAGGACCTTTTTTATAACTGGAAAATGGAAATGTTTTTGTAATAATTATTGCTTTGCACCTAGTTATTCATTCACATTTAAAAAAAAGATACAAGTTTACTTCTTCCAGTCAGGCAGTAATGGTCGTTTCTTTCTGGGGTACTATGTGCCCAAACATATCCATGGAGCTGTGTGGGTGAACGCAGGAGCACAAGGTCCTATTTGTCTGTTTCCCATGTTTTGTTGGGAGTATTTTTACTCCCAATTTGTATTTTTGGGGAGTATTACCCACCAGATAAAGGGTGTACTGGCCACTTTCACTCACTAAAAATAGGCAGAGTGCCTCCAAAAGAGATGAGCTGAGCAAGGAAAGTAAAGAAAAAAGGCTGTTCTTGCCTCTGAAGGTCAGGACAGGGTGCACATCATAGCAACACAGTGGGGGGAACTAGTGAGGTCAATGAGGGGGGAAATATTGCAAAAAGAAAATCTTTCTTAACAGTCCTTCATCGTACTCCATCTAAACTTGTGGATGCTAGTGAATCTTACCAGTCTGCGAATAAAATTCAAGGTCCCTTGTATGATGCCCAAGGAGTACGTTGCTTACCTGTACCTCCTGTTGTGCCACATTTTCATCCTTCATAGATTCACATGTTTTTTATATTCCCCAGTCATCCTGCTGGGAATCCTAGGTTAGATACCTCCAACTTTACAGTAAAGGGAAAAAGAGCATGTTGCAGTCTATCCACTTTGATTGGAGTCATTTTGCGCTCAACCAATGGGACGTAGAGTGCTCAGCTACACACCTAGAGACCATGTTTAGTTTCCAATCAGGTGAAGTGCGTAATTTAAACCTAGTAGAGATTGTGGCGGTTTCATGTGACTATGAAAGATACCAATGCTGGAGACCTAGAGTTAGGTAAGCAACTTACTCCTTCTCCAGCACTGGATCTTTTATAGATTCACATGATTTGAATAGATTGGAAAGCAATATACATATATTGGGCTCCCTTATAGGCGATCAACTGAAATAGATGTTGTAAAACTGCTATTCCCAGACCAGCATCAGTTCTCGATTGCCCATCCAAACAATAATACTTGCCAAATGTATGAGGCACAGCCCAAGTAGCCATCTGGCAAAAGTCTTGCAGGGGATCCCCTGTCCTGAAGGCTGCAGGGGTGACCACATCTCTAGTAGCATGACGGAAGGACAATAAAGATTACCCCTGCAAACTGCGCAGGGAGTATTAATTCTATTAAAGACTAGGAGGCAAGCATTATGCTTCAACTTCTTTATTTACTACCCTTCAGCAGTTTCAACAACTATATCAAACAACAACAAAGAAATGTCCATATGACTTTCACTTTAAAACTACAAATCCCAAAGTCTCTGTAGTCCTTCTCTCCAGCTCAGCTATGACCACATCCTGTTCCTGAGCTCCTCCTCTCTTTTACGTGCTCTGAATGTCCCGTTACCAAAACTTCTCGTCCTGCCAACTGAGCAAGGACTTTTTAAATTCCAACACAACACTTCCCAATGGCTGAACTCTCGCCTTTCTCTCTAGTTCATTCCCTCAATTGTTCTTCTGCTCTTCTCCTAGGGAAAACATAAACATAATGTCAGGGTGGAATCTAGTTTGTCATCATATCCTCACACCATTACATACAATATGATTGTCAAACAGTCGCGGGTGGGAACTAATGCTCGCCTCCTGGTCTTTAATAGAATTAATACTCCCTGCGCAGTTAGCAGGGGTAATCTTTATTCTATGACAAGACTGGAGGCGAGCATTATGCTTGTTCAAAGCTTTCCCGACACTGCACTCGCTATACTCCGTCGGTTTAAAATAAAATTCTCTGAAGGTACGATCATTCGCCCAGTATGCTGCCGCCATAATATCTTGCAACGGAACCCCTGTCCTATATGCTTTAGACGCCATGGCCCCTCTCACTGAATGCGCACCATACCGCTGCATATCGATCCCTGCTGCTAGCATTACCTCGCTGACCCATCTCGCTATGGTAACTGTCTTGAATGCCTGAAAAGGCTTCCTGCACGCTATTAACAACTGATTTGTACCCATCGCTCTATTCTCTGCCGTCCTGGCTTCGTACTCCTTGATGCAACTAGCTACGCAGCATGTAGCATGTAGCATTATCTGGGAAATAGGGATAGTGCACTGTGGATGTATTTGATTTAGTCCTTTGTACCACCACGAAGGTCACGCCTTCTGGCCCAAACGTCGTCCTATTAATCTCCAGTGCTTTAACATCAGACACCCTCTTACAGGATATGAGACATAACAGCATTGCTAATTTTACCGATAACTGCTTGAGAGACAAATATCTATTAACTGGCCAGCTTTCTAATAATCTCAATACTTTCGTCACGTCCCATAGTACTGTGGCACTTTAAACTGCTGAAATCGCTGACCTGTACACTCCTATAGTGCGGAATGCTTTCCCATCTTGCAGCTGTTGCGCTAGAAAATTCAGTATGGCCACTACAGGTGCAGAAATGGGATGAAAACCTCTCCCTCTACACCAACTCGTCCACCTAGAACAAGCCGTGTCGTAGCTCCTCCTAGTCGATGTAGCCCAGGATTCGGCAATGAGTTCTGCTGCTTGCATCGAAATGCCTGGCAGCTCCCATCGTCTCCTGATATCCTGCACGCGATGAGCGGGAGTGTCCCTCTCACTCTCAGAGGATGACACTGCCCAACTGGGTCCGTGAGCAATTGCTCCCCTTCCGGGAGGACTTTTGGCAGATCTATCAAGCGTTCTATCAGCGTCGGGAACCACACCTGAGCTTTCCACAACGGTGCTACCAGCACCAGCTCCGCTCTCTCTCTCTCTCCGCCACTTCGCTAGCACCCAGCTCAACATCATGAACGGAAGGAAGGCGTAATGTGTACCGCCTACCCAGTCCTGCAGGAATGCGTCCGTGCGTCTTGCGTCTGGATCTAGCCTCCAACTGAAGTAGCTGGGTATCTGAGCGTTGAGGCGAGATGCAAATAGATCTGTGTGTATTGGACCACATCTCTGATCCAGAATCTGAAACATCCAACCTCCAGTCGCTGGAGTCTGTGAGGTAGCGGGAGTTCCAATCTGCTATTACATTCAGTGCTCCAGGTAAATACTCCGCTGTCACTGATGTCCCTGTTTCCAGGCAGTAATACCAGAAATCCTTCGCAAGCTCGGCTAGCATCCTGGACTTCGTCCCTCCTAAGTGGTTTATGTAACATACTGCTATGTTGTCCATCTTTAGCAGCACGCAAGACTTCACTCTGTCTCTCGTGAATGTCTTTATCGCAAAAGAGCCCGCTAGAAGCTCCAAGCAGTTTATGTGCAGGCTCCGGTCCTCTGTGCTCCATTTCCCTCCAGTTTGCAACTCTCTGCATCGAGCTCCCCATCCTAGATGACTGGCGTCTGACTCCATCACAAGGCTGGCCGGTCCCTGAATGTGGCACGCCCATTCCAGGCGTCCATATTCTGCAACCGCCATTCCAGTTCCGTGATAGATTCCTGATCTAGCGGCATCGATTGATGATATCTCAACCCTTGTTGTAGGCGTCTGATTTTCAATCTTTGCAAGGCTCGATAGTGTAAGGGACCTGGAAAAATGGCTTGTATGGAGGCTGCTAAGAGGCCCACAATTCTTGCCAGAACTCTCAGAGAAATCACTCTCTTCCCTAAACACGCCCTTATCTCTCGCTTGATATCTCGGATCTTCCTTGCTGGAAGCTCCAGGGTGGCTTTCCTTGTGTCCAGAACGAAGCAGAGAAAGTTCAACCTCTGTGCTGGCTTTGTATCCGACTTCTTTGTGTTCACTAGGAACCCCAGTGACTGTAACAGGTCTAGTACCCACTGTGTCTGATACTCCAGTGCCCCCGATCTTCTGCCAGCAGTAATAGATCGTCCAAGTATATGATCAGCCAAATTCCTTTTTCTCGGATGGCTGCGGCTACTGGTTTCATCAATTTCATGAACGCCCAAGGCACTGACGCAAGGCCGAATGGCATGGTCCTGAATTGCCAGAACTGTCCCTTCCAGCAAAAAAAGCCAGAAATCCCCTGAAACAGGCACCGTCAAGTAGGCGTCCTTTAGGTCTAACCTGGTCAGCCAGTCCCCCTCTCTCAGGGAATCCCTGAGCTGATGGATCCCCTCCATCTTGAAATTATGGTAAACTATCCATCAGTTCAGTTCCTTTAAATGTATTACTGGGCGTACTTTCTCCTTCCTGTGAACGAGAAACATGTTGCTGAGGAAACTCGGGGCCCCGGGGCATTTTTCTATGGCTCTTTTCTTCACTAAATGCTCTAATTCGGTATTGGGGGCCGCTTGCTCTGCTTTCGCTAGGTGCTGGCGACGGGGCATTCTTGTCTGCACTGGGTCCTGAATGTACTCTAACTGCAGACCTCTGACGGTTTGCAAAATCCAGGCATCGCTGGAAAGCGCCCGCCAGCTTCCCCAGAACATACTTGTTCTCCCTCCTACAGGAGGGTAAATTATAGCTCTTACCTGGCGTAAACCCTTGGCCTCGTCCGAAACCTCTTCCTCTGCGCCCTCTGGTATTGCGACCTCTGGCCGGGAGGAACGTGTCTTGCTGCCTGTTCTCCCAGTACTGGGCTCTGTGATTGGGGGGCCGTCTGCCTCCTTGTTGGCGACCGGTTGAGCGACCCCTGTAACGACCGGTCCCGGCAAAAACTCTCTGGGGGAAGATCTTGCGTATGGATGCCTGTGCTTTCTCCAGCAACGTGTACGTGCCTACAAAGCGGCCCATTTCCTTCCCGAAAGTCTCGCCGAACAAGAGGCCTTGGGCTGCTTCCCCGGCCTCATAGGATGCCAGGTCACTGAGCTTCGAGTCAATCTTCAAAAGCAACCCCCTTCTTCTCTCAGAGACTATAGCGCAATTTGCGTTCCCTAGGAGGCAAACTGCCCTTTGTGCCCATCCGGCCAGGGCCTCTGGGTCCACCTCTTTGCCAGTGTCCCTCGCCCTTTTAGCCAAGTCCATAATCTTAGCGAGAGGACCGGCTAAATCCAGGACTTTCTCCTGGCAACTCTTCCATCACCTATCAATCCCTTTACAGGGATCCTTATTGGTCTTTGAAACAAAGGTGATCATCTTCAGATCCAACTCGGGGGCTTCCGCCACCTTCCCCGGCAAGCCTGGTCGGGGGCATTCTGCCCAGAGGCGCTGTCGCACTTCCTTATCCAAGGCTTTCCTTAGCCTTGCCGTCATATATTGAGCCACTCTTGGAGAAGGCTGCCAGTCGGAAGACCTCGGATTTCTAATGGTATCTGGGTCGAACATATCGTCCTGCTCCTCTTCGAGGTGCTTTTCTTTGCGGGCCTTCTTAAACCCGCTGGGCTTTGCCCACTCTTCCTCAACTGGCTCCTCCGGCTCTTGAGGGGTCATGTCACCTTCCACGACTCTTCTTCCGAGCCTAGGGCAACATCTCCTTCATTTTCTTCCCCAGAAGAAGGGGTCATGAGGTCCGGCATGGCCTGACGCTGCAAATATGCTTTCTTAAGCTTCGCGAAAGCATCGGCGACCTCCGGGGCCTTATTTTCTGCCCCATCTGTAGGGCCCTGGGGGTCTGCAGAGGCTTTTCTCTTGCGGGCCTGAATACTCCCCTTAGACCCTGCTCCAGAGGGTTCAATGGGCAAGCTGGGAGTCTTCTTGGTGCTTTCTTTAGGCTGGTGAAGCATAGGTTCCAGTGTCTCCAGCCTTTTTGCTGCAAGGGTCTCACCCCTTGGGCCACAGCATCTACTAGGGAATTCCCCAGCACCTTCTTGAAACTTGCAGCCAAGTCTAGGGACTGCTCCTCCTCACTCCACTCGAATTCCGACATGATAGAGGTGCTACGTACCTCAATACCTTGGTGTAGGTGTATCTTGCTGCCCACTTCCTCGTAGATGCTCCTCAGAGACGCTCTACACGTCTCTTATCTATATACTGTTAATGTCCCATTTTTATCCTTATTTATTTTTTTCTACGGGATGCTCCCACTCCTGCCGCCTCTCTCTGAGGCTGTGGAGGTCCTCGCTCGTCGTGCGCTTCTTGGGCGCGCGAGGGGAACTCCGGTATTGAGGAGCCGAACTGAAGCTCCGAACGATCACAGCAACGATCTTTCTGCTGCCGCAGCCACGTTGCCAAGTGAATGTGATGCGGCTCGGTGCTCCGAAAGCTCCGCCCCCACAAGGGTGGGGGCCGGAGTATTCCTTGCCGGCCCTCTGCGAGGGCTCGATGCGCCTGGCGCTAGGCCCCGCCTCCACAAGGGAGGGGGTCCACCGAAGCACGTTCGCTTCCAGCTGGAGGGGGAGGCTCAGGGGAGCACAGCGGCCCAGTAGCGCACCCCTGGAGTGCCGGGAATACGGCACAGGGCTAGCGGCCGCCAGAGCTCCCGCAGCTACCACAAAGCAGCTAACTAGCTCACACCCTTTGCTCGCGCACACCACTCACGAGCCGGACCGAAGTCCTGCAAAGCACTCCTTCCTACGTAGAGCAATCACCACTATACATGCATAATATGCTGTACAAACACGCTTTGGGGACCCTCTAATCCCCAACTCCACTAAATCCTACGCTAATGCCATCTAAACACATATTAGCTGGGAGGTGGAAATAAATCACTTATCTGCTTGAAGAGCAGTAAAAGAAGAGGAGGAGCTCAGAAACAGGATGTGGTCATAGCTGAGCTGGAGAGAAGAAGGACTACAGAGACTTTGGGATTTGTATTTTAAAGTGAAAGTCATATGGACATTTCTTTGTTGTTGTTTGATATAGTTGTTGAAACTGCTGAAGGGTAGTAAATAAAGAAGTTGAAGCATAATGCTCGCCTCCAGTCTTGTCATAGAATGTTGGGGCTATCCATCTAAAAAATGCACTGTTTAGAGATAGGGCTTCCCTTGTTACAGCGAATAACTGCGTTGTTTTCCTAAAACTCTGCCTTTTGTCGATATAATTTGTCTCCCGTTTTATGTCCAGCAAGTACAAGGTGATCTTAGCCGTTGAGGTTGCATTCACGAAGAAAGTTGGTTGTACAATGGACAAATATGTAGGAATCAGTCACCAACTTTAGAAGTAAGTTTGGATTGGTTTTAAGAATCAGTTTGTACTTGGAAAAACCGTGATTACGGCTCGTGGATAGTCAGTGCTTGCATCTCTGACACACACGTCTTGTCAAGGTAGATGCTATAAAAGAAAATCTACCTTCTATGAGATGTACTTATGTCAGACTTGAAGAGGTTCAAACAGTGGTTTAATGAGCATAGTGAGGACTGTAGGTAGACTCCATCTTGCCGCCGCTTTTGATTGGTGGGAACGTGGCTAACAGCCCTTTCATAACGTTTTTGCCTGGTCTCTGACTGAACAGTGGGCTCTTCCCTGGTTTCCGAGTGTAGCATGATATGGCTGTCAAATGTCCCGTAACAGAAGATTTGACCAAACCACTTTCTCCCAAAGATAGAAGATATGGGAGGATTTAGTGAGGCTTTACTCTGAAAGGTTGCACATTTTGTCAGGAAATTCACAGAAACGCTTCCACTTTAGCATGTCCGACTTAGAGGTTGATATAACCCTTGCTTACTGTAGCACTGCTATGCAAGTATCTGGAATGTCTAAGTGGCCACATTCATACCGATTTGCTGTCCATGTTAGGCGTAATGGACAGTACATTGAAAGGTCACGCCGGGGGGCCAGGAGTATGACTCGACATGGTTATTGTCTGTTCTCTATCATGCTTTATTAGTGGTATTTGAGGTGCTTAGGTGAACAGCCCCATCCATGGAAAAGACAACGCCACCTCTGTCAAACCGTTTTGGGGAACCCTACTGGCAAGCTTCTCTCATTTCTTTTTTTTGTTTTGAGTGCCATATAAATCTGTCGTGAAGCTTGAATATTTTCTTTAGCTGCCTGCCGTGTAGTTCCAATTTGTGGCGCTGTTGTGCAGTTCCGCTGAGCCAGTCCGCTCTCTAGTTCAGAGCCCTTGGGAGATGGCAGGCTTGTAGAGACATGTTGGATAGCCTAGTGACATACATGCTGTCCTTCCAGTAACTCTACTCTTAAACAAGTTCAACCTTGAATCCTTATACAGTACATAGTGTTTGTGTGGTCTATGGGGACTCTTCACCCACTTCTCAAAGGGAAGGTAGTAAGAGTGGTGGGCCCACTTTAACGCTGAGCATTTGAGGACATTATTTTGAAGCAGAACCTGTGCTTCTGACCAATGGCGTTTCGTGTTCAGTTGCCATAGGTATCCTCCCCAGCCAGCCAGTGAGGAGCCCATAATGAGTTTATTGATGGGGTTCTCGCAGTGCTGCTTTCCGTGTTAGATTTTGAATCAGACTCCACCAGTGCAGATGCGGTTGGAAAACAGGTTGAAAAGTGATTTAGTCTCCCCACTGTACATGATTTCGAGATCACCTGTCTCATAGGAATTGTTGTATGGGTCTCATCTGAAGTCCATATTGTGGAATGAGGGAAATGCAGGTTGACAGCGTTCCCAGTAAGGGCGTGTATGTTCTAAGAGTTTGCTGGGATCGTTTTGAATCTTCCAACCATGGCGAGGATTGTTGGCAAGCTTTCCTTTGAAGGCCTGACCAAGGATTGTGTTGTGAGGAAGAGCGTCGCCAGCAAGATCTATTTCTGTGTGGGCTGCATGTCTGATTTTTCATAATAGGTAGAGAAGCACAGCAACGCCAATGTGTGGGCCCTGCGTCTCATGGATTGAGCTGCCAGGATTCTCTTTAGTGTTCAAACCAGCCAGTCGAAATATTTGTAGATATGATGGCCACAGGTGTGCCACTACTGGGGCTGGGCAGTTTGTCAAGATTCTGGGTGCGGACCCGAGACCATACGGTAGCACCTTGAACTGATCACTTCTGTGGGACTTGAGGATCAGTAAATGAAAATACTCGTCCTTGATATCTAGCGATGCAAGGTAGTCTTGGATTGATGTAATGATTTCTCATACGGCTTTTTTAAAAAAAAACATTTTTATTGTTTTATTACAACACACCAAACATTACAATAATTGGGACTTCCATGTTCATGTCAAAGTCAAACAAAATAACATTACAAACTATGTTCTTCAGTCCCGCTCCCTCCCGCTCCCCCACCCCCCCCAACTTGAGCCATAATGTCCATATCATCAATTTATACGGCTTCAGGCAGGTCAATTGACCTCTTCTCATCTATGTCATCCTCACTGTGTTCAGGCTGGGGGGGGGGCACCATGGTGGCCACCAATTGCCTCCATTCAATTAGGGGTCCTACCTCCTCCTCTCCTCCTCTGCTGACCGCTTCGAACCAAGCAGCCGTCTCAGCCTCGGCCTGTGCGCTGCCTTCCAACACATTGCAATCCCCCTTTTGGCCAGGATGTATGCCAAGTCCTTCATCTTGCTAATGTGCCTCAGGTGAGTGGCCTAGGGAAACCTAGCATGCATGCCGAGGCCGACTCCACCTCTAGCTTAATACCTCTTTCAGCTAGGCGTATTTTCAGTTCATCCCATAATCTACCCACTTCGGGACAAGCCCAGAACATGTGTAACATCCCGGCTTCCTCCTCCCCGCAACTGGGGCATCTCTGGATCATCTGGCCCCCAAATCTAGCAATCTTACTGGGGGTCAAATATGCCCTATCTGTGACATATAATTGGATCTGCTGAAGCCTCGCGTTACGGGACACTTTATATGATATCTTTGGGCTCTATCCCATAACCCATCCGACATGAGCTCTCCCACCTCCTTCTCCCAGAGCTGTCTCAGTAAGGACAGTTCCTTCCCCATCTTGGACCCCAGTAGCTCGTATATGCGGGTTATCTCATGCCCACCCTCCGAGACGTCATATCATCTCCATGGTGGCATCCGGTTGTTCCGTGAGCACCACCGCCGGCCATTTTTCTCGCACCCGCTTAATTCTGGAGTGGGTTATATGTTACCCCTTATGCACCCCGGTGTCCTCCATCAATTTCTGGAATTCTAGCGCCACTCCATCCTGCCATATGTCTCCCAGAGTGGCCAGACCCATAGGGTTCCCAGTATTTACAGACCCTTTATCAATTGGGGGTCCTATCTGCATAGCGCTGCCAACGGCACCTGCATGGAAAACGGGGCCGGGTATCCCACCAACCGCCATGATCTATATCAAACCTCCCAGCCAAGTACCAACAGCCGCGCCATCTCTAGGACCTTAGGCTTGGGCAGCCACACCACCTCTCTAAGAAAATAGGGAGCCGGTTCCATGCACAACAGCCTAGTTTCCGCAGTTTCTTCCTCAGACAGCCATCTGGCCACGTATTGCAATTGTCCCGCTATATAATATAACTCAAGGTTTGGCAGTTTTATTCCTCCCCTGTCACACGAATTCTGTAATTTCCAAAGAGCCACCCTGTTCCTGGAGTTATGCCAAATGAAGCCCCTGCACAAGCTGTGGAGACCAGCGAAGAAACGCCTAGAGATCACATGCAGGATGTTTACAAAAAAAGTGTAACAGTCTGGGCAGGACTACCATCTTGATTAAAGCTGCTCTCCCCATCATGGCCAGGGGCAGTCTGGACCAGAAACCCATGCTATTTTTGATGCATTCAACTGCCTTCACCGTGTTGTGTTTATGCTCTTCTCCTGTCCTGTGGTATAGATCAATTCCAAGATATCTAAGCGACTTAGTTCGCCAGGGTATTGGCAACACCGGCAAACCCCCCCGGCGGGACAAGCTTATATCTCCCTAGGGGAAACATGCTAGATTTCTTGGGGTTTACCGCTATGCCGGAGAGGGCGGCATATCGTTCCATCACCTCCAGGATGTATTGTGTATTCTCTTCTGGGAAGTGCAGGTACAAGAGCATGTCGTCAGCATATAATGAAATGAGATGCGGACCACCTGCGGTGAGTATCCCAATCTCTCCATATTGCTGTCTTAGACAGACTGCCAATGGCTCTAGCGCTAATATATACAATATGGGTGACCAGGGGCAGCCCTGTCTGGTGCCCCTGCTAAGTTGCCATTTGTCTGAGATCGTGGCGCCTGTTTTAACCACAGCATTTGGGGAGCTGTATACCATTTTAACCCACCAAACATACCATGGGGCCATTCCAAAAGCTTCTAAAGTCACCAACAACCAGGGCCATCTCACTGAGTCAAACGCCTTGACCGCGTCAAGTGAAGCGATCACCAGCTCACCTGGGTCATCCTCAGTCTGATTGATAATGTGATGAAGTCGCATATGGTTATCAGTAATATTCCTACCAGGGACATTGTCTGTTTGGTCAGGATGTATCAGTTTGCTGATGACACGCTTAAGCCTGTTTGCCAACACTGCCGTAAGGATTTTACTGTCTTGGTTGAACATCGACAGGGGTCTGTATGACCCACAGTCTGTGCTTGGCTTACCCGGCTTTAAAAGCGGAATAATCACTGCCTCCCGTAAGGACTCTGGCAGCCTGCCCTGCTCATACGACTCATTAAGCATAGCGAGCATCGGGGTTAGCAACTCCGGTTTGTAGGTTTTGTAGAATTTGCTCGGGAGCCCGTCTGACCCCGGAGCCTTACAAGTGGGCAGATGTCTAATCACTAATTCAAGCTCTTCTATTGTGATTGGGGCGTCCAGGTCTGCCCTTTCTAAGTCGTCTAAGGTAGGAAGGTCCATGTCTTCTAACGTGTCCCGGATCTCTTGGTCCCCAAATCTGCCTGGGTCCTCAGAGCCATTTGTAGTATCCAAGGAACTCGCCATTCACTCCCTCCTGGGTGTCCAGGACCTGATCTCCCTCCCCTCTGATTTCCCTGATCGCAGGCCTTGGTGCCTCGCTCTTATATAGCCAGGCCAGCAACCTTCCAGGTTTGTCCGCCACCGCATGCTGTTTCTCAACGTATTTCTTATAGCTCAATTTACATATCCTGTCCCAGTGTTCACTACTAGCTTGTTGAAGCTGTCTCATCCTATCCAAGTCCTCACTAGAGGTGCCTCCCCTATGCATAATGTCTTCCAACTCCTCCTCCACTCTGCGCAGCACTTGTTCTATGCTCCCCCGGAGCCCTCTGGACTTTGACATAGCTACCCCCCGCACCACCACTTTGAATGCCTCCCACACAGTTCCCATCGATCTGACACTGCCCGTGCTAATCTCAAAGTACTCTGTGTTCTCCTCGCTTAAATCCTCCCGGAATCCGCAATCCTGCAGGGCCTCGGCTCTGAGCTTCCACGTCAGAATCCGTGCCCTAGGGAGTTGGTGCTGCCACTCCAGAACCAGAGGGGAGTGGTCTGAGAGCACCCTGGCCTTATGTTCCGCACCTCTCATCTTGCTTACTAGCTCGGCAACGATGAACACATAGTCGAGTCTCGTGTGCAGATCATGTGGTGCCGCATAGTGTGAGTATTGCCTATCTGCTAGGTGCAGTCACCTCCAGACATCTGCAAGGTCGAAGTCACTCAAGAGGGCCCTTCGCACCTTTGCAGCCGGGGTGGGCTTGGCTATCTTATTGTCTGATCTATCCAGCTTAGGATTCAATACACAATTAAAGTCACCTCCCCAAAGGATCCGCCACCCAATAGGGGGCTAATCTTACCATACAGGGTCCGAAAGTAGGCTGCTGTGTCCTGATTGGGGGCATATAAGTTAACAATACTTACTTCTCGGTTTTCCAACATCCCCCTAACGACAATCTGCCTTCTGGGTCTCCTGTGGACTGACGCACTTGGAATGGTACGTGGGGTGCTACCCAGGTGATCACTCCTCTTGCGTAAGCCGAATATGTGGCTCCCGCTGTACTCCCTCTCCACTTTTTTAACCACCTCCAGTTTCGCCCTGGTGAGGTGGGTCTCCTGCAATAATGTTATGTCCACCCTCATCCTTTTCAGGTACATCATAACTTTGTTACGCTTCAAATAACTCTTGAGGCCCCTAACATTCCAGGTAACCACTCTAAGGCACCCCGACGCCATGTATACCATCTCCTACCCCCGCTCTCTCCCCTCCTCCTGCCTGTTAAGATTCCCTCCTTGGCTCGTTCCCCTCTCACCCAAAACAAACTCCCCCCTCCCTCTTCCCAACAACAAACCCCCACACACCTCCCTTACCCTCCACCCACAATCCCCAAACCCAACAAATACCCAGCTCCATCCCTGGATCTCAGGCGACCCTGCTTCTGGTTCTGCCTCGGTGTGCCGAAGTCAGAATCCCGGCAGGGTGTCACCGGACTACCGGTAACCCAGCTAAACTACTCTAAATGGGGGTATGAGGACTAGCTCTGCAAGGCTCCCTAGCTAGGCAAAAGTCTCAGTGCTCACGGATCATGTCTCATTCCAACATAATCATACCAGCCCGTAAGCTACATCAATTACTATAATCAAGTCCCATAGTCTTGAGCTGCGACACCCTCTGGTGCCCCCTCTGTGGATTACTTATCTGTTCCTTCTCCTATCTGGATGCCCAACTCCTGGGGGCAGCTTTGCTTGTCAAGCCACCCCATGGCCTCTTCCGGATTTTCGGACAACATGGTTCTGTTTTTATGGAACACCTTCAGCTTCGCCGGGTAGAGAAGCATGTACTAGTAGCCCGCTTCCCGCAATCTTCTTTTGGACAGTCCCAACGTTCATGCGGCTCTGTTGCACCATCAGGGTATAATTGTCACGATGCCTGCCCCCAGACATCCGGAACAGGTCCATTTGTCCTGGGAACAGGCTCCCAAGAAGACACAGGAATTCCCAAAATCCTGCCTAGGGGCTATATGGGTTCAGTCCTGGCACCATAGGCGCCAGGCTCATATTGCCAACTTTAAACTATGCAGGTCATCCTGCAAAGAACTCATGTACAGGCCATCATGAGGCCATGAAGGGACTACTTTCCTTTAGGAACTATTTTGCTGCTTGGATGTGGTACTGGAACTTCTTACCTGGGAACTACTTTTTTGATGCTATTTAAACCACGCCCGAAGAGCAGCACACGCTTCGCGTTATTCTGCATTTTAGCAGCGTAACGCTCACCGTGTCTTTAGTCCAGCATCCAGTCTACACCCACACCCGTCTTGTGTCCAGAGCCGATCCTAGAGAAAAGGAAAGAAGAAGAGAAGGTTAGAACAAGGAGATTTCCATTTGGTCATCATCTTTTCCTGGAGCAGCCGCACCTGTGGATAAAGGAAAAAGACATTAAAATAAACTGCGTCGCATTGCCAGCTGCAGCGCCGCGCCATACTCACCTGTCTTCGAAGCATCTCCACGACCCGGCGCAGCACCCGAAGAATCGCCGCCCGAAAACATCAGCATCTGAAAAGACAAGAACAACAAAAGGTGAGCGGGGTTTCGCCAAAGACATTCTTTTACTTACCGCAAGATACTTACTCGGAATTTTACCGCTCGAGGCAGCGCTGGTCACCATCCTACGCGAGACATTTTCGGCAGGGCGTCGCACCTGCAAAGAAGATAGAGAACTATTGGTTAATTACATTTGGAACAATATTACTTGCTAGACAGTGCTTGGTACAAACGGACTCTTAGCTAAGCGCTACCTTCATCCATCGAGGCAAACTCACTCCTTGGATCACGCTGCAAGGGAAAAGGTATGAAAGAAGCAAGAGTGAATTAACAGACATTTGAACTCTAAAAGAACGATACATTCGGTTTACACACTACTTACCTCGGAGTCATTGTTGTCTGGAACTCTGCCAAATACCTTCGGATCAGTGAAGTAACAACTTCTACGTGCCCCTGCACTCCACGCAGGATGGAGAGTTCATTCTTCCAAACAATAAGGCGAGACTTTATGAAGGGGAATACTGGAAGTTTTCAGGGAAAATAGTGTTAGTGCAACCTCTCTACCACGGGTGGCTAATCCCCTTTACTGCTTTTGGGAAAATATTCCTGCGGGCCAGGCAGACGAAACTGAGTGGGCAAGTGCAGTCCATCATCACTTCACTATGAGTCACACTGGTGGAGACCGCAGCAGTCCAGCTTCGTTCGACGCCCCTGTGGAATCCAGGTGAGCGTAACAATCTGGGTATGCAGTAATGTTTGCTGTCGCTCTTTGTATTGTTCCGCCCTTACGAAAGTGTTCCAGGATTCTTTCTCGATCCCGATAGTTGAGGATCTTGGCGATCACCGGCCTCGGGGGGTTGCCCGGAGGCAGCTTCCTCGTTAGAGCCCTATACGCCCCGTCCACCGCAAACCCCTGGGACAACACTCCTCCGGTTATCTCCTGCCGCAACATAGATTCAACAAACTCTGTAGGGTTGGATCCCTCGGCTCCCTCTGGCAAACCAACAATACGGATGTTATTCCTACGGGCATGTCCCTCCTTCTCCCTCCACCCTGCATTCTAGATTACCCACACGTTGCACTAGGGTGTGGAGGTCTGCTTTATGTGTTGCACAGTCCGCTGTGTTCAGGCCCACCTCTTTTTCCAGGTTCTCTGTACGTTCTGACAAAGACCTGACATCTTGTCGGAGAAGGTTCACTTCCTCCTGCACTGGCCCGACTTTCAGCTCCAGTGGAGCTTTCAATTCAGTCATGGCCAGACTCAGTTTGGTCTTCCAGGCTACTTTCAGGTCTGCAATCACCGCCAGGACTTCCTGGTTGGTGCCCATGGTGACAGCGCTCCCCACTGGGATTTTCTCCTTGCTCCTGGTTCCTTCAGGGCCCAGCGGTGTTCTAGCATACTCATCCAGCGTGGGCTGCTTACCCTTGGTTCTCAGTGGTTTGCTGGACATGGCGTTGTGCCAGGGAATTGTGTGCAAACCTCCCCTCTTGCCAGCCCCAGTGAGATGAAACTGCTGTCCGCGCCAAAGCCCGGGCCGCCACGCCAGGGGTTTCTGGGAGCTGATGAGTGGCTGCCAGAGTGGATTGTGCCCTCCCACGTAGCAATGTAGCTTCACTCCGATCTTGCTAGCGCGCACTCACACCATGGGCCATCCGGACCAAGCTCTGTTTGTCCCCTTGGCTGCAGGCTCAAGCAAGTCCACCAACTCCTCCCACATACGTATGTGTCCCTCTGATTGTTCACACTCTCCCGATTCAAGTGTGCCGGGTATCAGCTGCTGTTTGAGGTGCCTGGCTTCGGGAGTCAGTCCGTGCCTATATCTTCATTCTGGGCCTACCGCCTTATGGGCTCATCAGCTGGCTATTATGCTCTAACCACTACCATGGAGTGGGGGAATGTACAGTCTGTTATAGTGCTGCCAGAGCCGCTCAAGTGAGGGAGCGCCAGCAGTTCACTGATTCATCATGCCAACTCACTGACCCACCAGGGACCATCTGCATAGGCCTGCCGGTCTGCTCTCATCCTCTTTCATCTCCGTTGTCACTTGTCGGCTTGTCCCTATATCTGTTCAGCGCTCCCCAGCTGATTTTTACCTCTTTAGCCACGCGCTCTCAACCATGAAGCCGGGTCTCTCCGCCCACATCCTCGCTCGGGCCGCGGGGTCCAGCTGTTTATGCAGGCCCGGCATCACAGCAGGCTGAGGGCAACTGCAGTATGCGGCGCAACCCGGGCGCCTCACTTTCAGCCCCCGGGCCGCCACCGAACACTCAAGTCCACTGGCCGGGAAGCTTGTGGGCGGGCGCTGCAGTCCCCATCTCCCAGCAGATCGCACCAGTCCGGAGCCTGACTCTCGCCCCCACCAGTCCCAGGAGGTGTGGGGCGCTTCTTCTATTTGGGCCGCGAGGTCCACTTCACCCACCTCAGCCCGGGCGCGGTCCTAGCGCCGTCCGTCCACCTCGCGCGGTCTCCGGAGCTCTTCCTCCGCAAGTGGGGCCAACCATAGCACGCATGCGCTTTGGCAGCACGCTAAACGGAGGTATGTGCACCTCAGCCACCTCGCCTCCCGGCCGTACACATAAGGGGTGCCGCAGCCGGTCTGCGTGTTACTCTTTCTTTGTCTGGGCAACCACCATTTTGTCTCCACAAATCTTCGTTCCCCGGAACATCCCTCGCCCCTATCTGGCGTTTCAGATTGTATGGGCTCCAGATTATCAGCAACAGCTCCATGTATGTTCATAAGATGATGCCTGCATTTTTGTCCTCAAAAGGCTAGTGCAACTGCACTTTTTCTCCGGATAAGTTAAGGATCACCAGGAGCTCCTCCAAGAGCACGTCTGCTCACATGGCCTTTTAGCCACGCCCCCCAATTTCTCATAGGGTTATCTTGCATTTATGGTGAATTTGTTTAATGTTATTAGGTCTAACATGGGTCTCCACATCTAGTCTGGTGTTTGTACTAGGAAATATCTCTTTCGTTGATCCTTTTTTTGGATGGCACCTGTAAGGAAAGATTTTCTTTTTGCAACTTTGCCTCCATAGTTTCCTATGGAACCCCATTCTTTTTGTGGTTTTTTTACCTTGTCCTGACTTTTCTTTTTACTTCTCTTTTGCTCACTTGTTGTGGGGAAATTGACGAGTTCTTCCTGGGAAATGTTTCCCTTTTGAATGCTTTTGTGGTTATATTGCACACAGCGGGCCTCATTCCGAGTACGGCGCTAACCAATGGCGCTATTAACGCCTTGGTTGACGCCGTACCCGGACCGGCAGCGCCTTGGTGGTTGGCGGAATTACCGCCCCATTCCAAGGTTGGCGGGGCGGTAATTCCCCAATCCCCATTTACCCTTCCCCATTCCCATTCTTGCCCCATAGGGCATAATGGGAGTGGGGAAGGCGTCAATTACGCCACCGTAAATTACGGTGGCGTAATTAACATCAAGGTCCCTTAGCGCCATGGTATTTAACGCCTGCTAAAAGCAGGTGTTAAAAGCACCATGGCGCTAAGGGAACTCGGAGTATGGCGGTAAGGGATTACCGCCACCGCTCTCGTTAGCGGTGGCCGCTATCCCTTACCGCCATACTCGGAATGAGGCCGCATCTTCCAATGCAGAAAAATGGGGATACTCTTGTATCACTATCTTTTTGCACAGGGGATTTTGTGTTACTATTATATGTGCCTAAAGATAAGTTGGTGCTAGCAGTTACTTGTTTTGTATTATTTCTAGTGTGCACATTTGAGTTTGCAGTGCACGAGTACTAAACATGGCTTGTGCCCTACAATTGGGAGAGGGAGAGAGGTTTTTTTTCTCATTCTACTGGTCAGATGAGAAACCAGTGGTTAATCAGAGTGCAGATCCTCAAAACTAGTGGGCTTGGACTTGCTCAGTTGCTTGCTTCCAACTCAGATTTTAGATAAGGGGAGGGCTTGTGCAGATATTCTTCCGATTGACATTGGAGCCAAAGAGCAGGACGTTAATGGCCCTTATACTACTCTTGAAGTGCCCCAGCATCCGTTCTAGTGTCCTGCCCGGCAACGCCCTACTCCTCTGTCTGATTTTCAAATACCTTGGACTAATGAGACCAACTAGCCTCAACGCCACTTCAAGGATCCAGCCCTTCAGAGCCTTCGGAAATGTCCCTGGACTACCCTGTAGGCTGACCAGCTCTCTTGTTGGCTACCTCACCAGAAGCGCCGCCGTTCCACATTAGAGTCCACAACTTTGGTGGTCGCCAGAGTCACCTTCTTGCCAAATTTCAACTTCCTATCTTCAAGTCCCTGAGCAGCTGCTGTGACTGGAAGGATCCCTTTCGTCACCTGCAAACGATGATTTGACATGACGGAGGAAGGAGAGTTCCAGCATCACTGTCCTAAGGAAGCCTGCATTGTTGGATTCTGAATTTCTTCGCCAACAGAGATTGCATCTTGAAGTTGCACCAGACTGGAAGAATCCTTGACCCTTCAACTCTCACCGGAACAAAGGGCACATGATCAAGCCCCCAGATGATCCACACCAACATCTGGGGAAATTGGAGTCGGGGGGGGGGTAAATTAGCATCTGTTTGCCCCCCCTCCCTCCCAAACCTCTATAGTATAACACTGGGAACAAGTACATTTGTCTCCATTCACCATTACACTCACCTTTGGACGTAGATCCTGGATCAGGTATCCTGCCCCTGAGTTAGCCTTGGGTGTGGAAGAAAGGATACAACTTATCTATCTTCTAGAAAATTGTTTGTAGAATTCTTAATTAGTTTAAAACTAAACCACCACACAAGCCAATTGTATCCTTTGTAAAGAGAATACTTACCTGTGAGAAACATTGTATTGGACTGTGACTTTTGGGCACAAGGCCCAGCTCATTTTAGGGTTTGGAGTTCTAAAGTTAGGATACTGCTCTTGTGATAGTTTCCCATAATGTATTGCACCTGCATTGCTTAAGTTATTTGATGTCTATTAAGTGAACCTACTGGTGATTGTATATGGGATACATTACTTAGCAGATACAAGCACCAGAAATACGATTACGGTAAGTTATGTATGCCTTCTGAGGCTCGTGGATCTGCTTAGAATCACATGCTATGCATAGATTAGCGAGCAGTACCTAGAGCATGAGGTGGGCTGTTTGAAGAGTGATTACTCTGGTGGTGTCATCCCTTCTTCTCCTGGGAGGATGGCAGGTGCTACCTGATCCTGACCCTGGGGGCCGCTACATGAGGGAGGACCACATGGGGGGAGGCAACCCTCAGGGGGAGGACACATCATCATTGGACAAAGTCACATACCACCTCATTTCCTTTCAAGTAGGTTTGATTCCTTCCTCATGCCTTGATGGCACATTGTAACACTCTCTCAACCACTTGCCAAATTTACTCAAGCGTTCCCCAATATTATCCAAATAGCGTATCAACAATGGAGACGAGGAAGAAGCTGGAATGGTGATGATTACTCCCAACAAGATCCAACCTCAGCTAACCCACTATCCCATAAGGAATAGTGCATCAACAACTGGGACGGGGAAGAGGCAATGGGGATTACTCCTAATGTAAACCAGGGTCATTGGTCTAGTCGCTGGCAAATTTCAATTGGTCCAACATGCTTCAAAACCTAATTAAAGGGAAAGTTCATTCAAAAATGTTATTGTCTCAAAAGATGGGCCATAATAAAAAATATTGATAAATGATTGTTCAAGTATTTTGCTTTTACTTTTGCGTAAATAAATTGCAAGAGTAAAAGCAAAAGACTTAAGCAATCATTTACCAATATAAATCCTTTTTGGTACAACATACCTTTTGTGGCACATGCGAATATATGGAAAAGACAAACTTTAACCTTTGCCTAATGGAGTAGAGGAATGTTTTCTCCGCTTTATTTCCATATCCATGCAACACACGTGTGTGTGAACTGCAAATGCACACAAGGCACTAAGGCATATATGTTGGTTTCCCACAAAGTCCCTCGTACCCTTTCAACTTTTTGAAATCTGACAACAACAGCCTCGCAGGCCTGAAATATAAGCGTTGCTATACACTACTAAGTACAGACAAGATGGCAGAATATTTAGAAAACAGAAGAAGCTAGTAATTTTATTTATGCCAAGAGGCAGTAATGTACATGCCTTTCCACCTAGTATTCCCAAACCAAGGGAAGACACGTTATAAATTCATGAAATTGGAAAGAACAGCTCGCAAAGAGATAGACAAGTATTGGGAAATCATTTCCCTCAAAAACTCGATTTCGAAAGAACAAATTCTGAGAGGCCTGGGAATCTTGATATTTCCTGATTTCACTAAAGATGAGGACCAGGACCTAGCAGACCTTTGGGAAAAGAATCTGAACCAGAGTTCAGTGAACATGTTAAATTTATTAGTAGACCACGCAAGTCGAGAACACAAGAGGATTACAGAACAGATTTAAGTTATAAAAAAGGAAATAACAGACGCAAAAGCATTAGAAGTAACTAAAGAAAATAACGACCAGAAAATGTTTGAAATACTTAAAGATTACCAAGATGAAATTCAAATGAAAAAACTAAGAAAAAATGTCTGAGACAATAGAGATTACCAAGACGATAAAGTGTACACTTTTCAAGACAAATGCAAATCTTTCACCAAACCAGTCTCCAGCCGGAGCACACCCAACAATTTCATCAGGTAGTTCCGACACAGAATCAGAACCGGACAAAGACACTGAACAAACGGAAACTGCTAAAAAGGACGCTCCGGGACATGGTTTTCTGAACCAAATAAGAAGGTATAAGAAGGGTAATCGAAGCAATTATCAAAAACAAGTCATTTTTTTATTACCAACCACACTGAACACAAAACAACCGACACCCGCAGGAGAGGAAGGAGTGGGAGTTGAAGACTGCAGCAATCCAGATGCGCTAGAAGACTTCAGAAGGTTAACAAGAGCAGGGGCCCGCGAGGCAGCCAAAAAGAAATAAAAGATCTAGTGAAGAATTTATCAGATCGCCCTCTAAACAAAGATGACATTTCTTTACTGAATAAGGGTTTTTCCTTTGCCCGACCACTGATTACAATATGACGGAAGTACACATTGGCTTGTTTAAATTTGTGAGAAAACTAAACTTAAAAAATATTTTGCAACCCAGGCGACCTATATAACGACTCGCAAGACAGACCAAGTAACCAAGAGCGATTTGACAATAGAAGATTTAGAAAATATTCATGTACAGAGATCCCTACAGGAAATGATCCACCAATTCACCAAACTCTGTACGAACTCAAGGTACAACAGATAAGTATCACATCGGAAGAACTCAAACAAAAATCCAAGTTTACACCCCAAATGGCACCTGAAAATTTGGTAGATGCCTTTTATAAGGCAGTTACTAAAGATTGAAACGACATCACTGATTCAAACTGGAGAACAAACAGTAAAAAAATTAAACATGCCAACCTTACAGCAAATGAATGGAAAGCATTAAAAGAGCTAAGAGAAGATGACCAAATAATCATTAAAGAAGCCGATAAAGGCAGGAACATAGTTGTCATGAATCGAGCTGATTACATCGAAATGGCTAATAACCACTTAACAACCCCATTATGTTACGACATATTTACCAACAATCCGAAAATGGAAATCTTGAAGAACTTCAAGAATCGATACAATGCTGGCACTGACAAGGGTTGATAACAGATGAGGAGAGAAGATATTTAGAGATCAGGCAACCATTATTACCTACCATGTACTTTTTACCAAAAGTGCATAAACCATTTATGAGAATACCTGAGGGTAGACCGATCCTTAATGGATTGGACAACAGAGAAAATTGCTGACTACATTGATAGCGTCTTGAGACCGAAAGTGACGTCAATTAAATCATATCTCAGAGATACAACATCAGTCATTGAAAAATTATCAATTACATGGCAACAGGGCTTCCTACTAGTCACCTGGGATGTGAAAGCCCTCTATACCTCAATCAAGGCAATCTCATTTGTACCTTCTAAATGGACGTTTAAAGGTACAAATGAGATTGCCTTGATTTACAGATATCTTTAACCCTGGCCCTCTGTATGGTGCACCCTTTGGGGGCTTATAATTGCTTGAACTGACGAGAATGTACAGTAAGGGGGCTTTCTTGGTTTCTATTTGAAGACAGTTGGGGACTTAGTGGCCCAATTTTAACAATGATAATTCATTTAACCCTGTTTTTTGCATTAGGAGGTTAACTAACCCCGAGCATCTTGGGTCAGAGTTTATAACAAAATTGAAGTTTGCTTCCCATTTATGAAATAACAGTAGCATACTGAGGGAGCTCAGAGATTGTGGTTTTTAACAATGTTGTTTGTCTATTTTTTAAGCATTAATGTTTTAAATCATGGTGGTGGTGTTTTATATGTTGTAGCACTGATAAAGCCTTTGAATAAGTCGACTAATCCTGGAGAAGAAGACTTTGACCAATGGTTCTGTAAAATCTGGCCAATTGATGTCAAGTCGAAACTATACAAGTATACGAAGTAGGAATATTACTACTGTAAAAGTTATTTAGAATGTCTCTATACAAACTAGATTTGATTGTGAAGATGAATGGTAGAATGGTGTGTTAGTGATATACACATAGGAGAAATGTTTACACACAAATGCGCTATTTGCACAAAAAAACATTTGTTCGCAAAAATATGTTGATTGGAAATGAATTGTCTTATAATTGTTCAAAAATGATGTATTTTATGAAATTGTAACAGAATAAAATGATATATTTTTAATAAGAACACACTCTCTGGTCCTCAGCATACGCTTGCTGAAACACATTTATTGAATTTTTCAGCACATAGGGCATCCTCTCTGTTTAGTATATATTGAACTCACCCCAGATGCCCATGTAGGGGTCCCCACCTTTGTTTTTAGGTTTACATGTCCAAACACAGACTTCAGGAGCCAGGCTGCCAAGCTCAGAGTTTGAGGGTATGGATGGTGGGTTGTCCCCTTGTGTTGGGACAGCATGTTGTATGGGGACAGAAGTTTGATCGGCTTGCACATCAACAGTTTGAGTAGGTGTGGAAACCATGGCTGTCAAGCCCACATTGGAGATATTGGGATCAGAGTGACTTGTTCCTAATACATCTTGTGGACTACCTTGTTGAGAAGTGGTGTTGGTGGAAAAGCATACACACATTTTCTTGACCAGCTCATCCACAGGGCATTCCCCTTGGACTTTGGTTGGGGAAACCTGGATGCAAAGTCTGGGCATGGTCCGTGTTGCAAACAGATGGTTTAAGTTACTTACCTGTAACTATTGTTCTTCAGCATGGGTCTGGCATGGATTCCCATGCTCATGAATATTCCCTGTTGTCAGGCTGGGAATCCTTGGTAAAAGAACAAACTTTCACTTTCACTTAAAAACTGTATTTCTCCTCTAAACCAATTGCTGTCCTCTGGGTCATACTGCCCCATCCAATGACAGTCCTCTTCCCTAAGCCTCTCCTCTGGCAGCCATCTTCAGATTTGGTAAGCACGTATAGTGGCAGTATGACCAAGAAGAGCCACAGAGGGGTCGGAGGGAGGGTTCGCATGTGAATCCATGCCAGACCCATGCTGGAGAATGATAGTTACATGGAAGTAACTTAAACCTTCTCCAGCATAGGGGTCTGGCATGGATTCACATGCTCATGAATAACGAATACATAGCACAACCACAGGAGGTGACAAGGCTCAACAGAAGCAATAATCCTTACCTCTGGGAAGGACTTACCTCAAGCAAACATGTTGCGTAGCACTGCCTGGTAGACTCTGGACTCCTCGCTGGAATTCCTGTCGACACAGTCGAACTTTGTGAAGGTGTGTGTGCCTCCACGTATAGCAGCCCTGCAGATGTCCAGCAGGGCCACACCAGACAGGAACACTGTCATCGCAGTGATCGCTCTGGTGATATGGGCTCTCAGACGGCCTGGCAGCGGTTTGTTCACCAACCAGTGACATTGTGTGATGTAGCTAGAAAGCCACCTTGAAATGGAAGCCTTGGTCAGGGCCTTCTCATGGTTCACAGAACCAAAGTTCACAAACAGTTGTGAAGTCTTACGAAAACTCTTTGTGCGCGTTACATAGAACATCAAGGCACAAGCAACGTCCAGCGAGTGCAAGGCCCTTTCCACCGGCGACAAGGTTTCGGGAAGAAAACAGGTAACACCAAAGGCTCGCTGAGGTGGAATTCTGATGGAACTTTTGGTATGAAAGAGGGTTGCATACGCAGCATCACCCTCGATTTGTGGAAAGTCAGGTATGATTGCTGGCAGGATAGGGCCTGGATCTCAACTACCCTTCTAGCAGAGGTGATGGCCACAAGGAAAGCCGTTTCCACGAGAGGAACTTGAGTGAGGCCTGATGCATAGGCTCCCCCATGAGCCTCGCAAGAACCACGTTGAGTTCCCACGCCGGGGAAGGAGCCTTCACCAGCGGGAAAGATCAGAAAAGTCCTTTGAGAAACTCCTTGATGAGTCGTTGGGACCAAAGTGACAATCTTCCTGGGGACCTGGTGTAGCGGGAGATACCCGCCAGATGTACCTTGATGGAGGCATGAGCCAGTCTGCCCTTGGCCAAGGATTGCAAGTATGGAAGGATCTGGATCTGTGGGGCTGTGACCTTCAGATGGGTAATCCTCTGTGACCAGCACCACGTAGCAAAACGCTTCCACTTGTGACTGCAGCACTTCAAGGTCGACAACGCCCTGGCCTTGTCGAGGACCTCCCTGCAGTCTGCTGACAACTCATATTCTCCAAACTCTAGGGCTGCAGGAGCCAAGCCCTCAGGTTCAGCCATCCTGGTTCGTGATGAAGGATCGTGCCTCCATCTCTGGTGAGAAGATTCGGAACCACTGGCAGCTTGACCGGAGGCGACGCGGACAAGGCTGAGGTCTCGATACCAAATCTACCTCGGCCACGCCGTGGGAGTATCATCTTGCATTGACACTATCTGAGTGGGTTCATGACTGGCAGCAGGGGAGGGAACAGAGGAAACGCGTACAGAAAGAGCCCTTTCCACAGGAAGGAGAACGTGTGCCCCAGGCGCCTCGGCTAGCGGAATCTGCTGGAAAACTTCTGGCATTTTGAGTTCGCTGCCCTGTCAAAAACAGATAGATATGGGGTCTGCCCCATTTGACGAATAGTCGGTCCACCTGATCCTGATGACGCTCCCACTCGTGGCAGAACCTCAGTTACCTACTCAGGGAGTCTGCAATGGTATTCTTGACTCCAGCTAAATGGAGAGGGACGAGTAACGTCCCCTGTCCGACTGTCATGGTCCCAGTCAGTGAGCACAGTTCCCATTAAGGTATTCAAGATAGACAAGGATCATTACATCAGTCAGCGGGTCAAAGGTGGGTGTAAATGGCATTTACACCATTCACAGCATATGTTTCCATAGACTCTCAGTGTTAACATTGGTCTCATACTCTAAACATGTCCGCCGCAAGATCCATTTGTACCTTGCAGTACATTCCATTTATATTGCAGAGGGAGCTACTTATGCCCCGCCTCTGCTGGAACGCTCGCTTCGCGTCAGCTCAGCAGACAGCAGGTAATGCTACCGATGTTTCTCCTAACAGGATATGTCAAAGAAGAAAATATAAAGACATTAGCTTTACAGAAAAAGACAACATAATACAATAGTTATAGAAAATACTTACCGAACCGAAGTTATCTCTGAAGCAGTATCTTCCGTCAGCAGTGGTCACTCATTACCGCAGCAGCTCCCGTCAGAAGTTTCTCGCACAGCCGCAGTATCTTCCAGCAGCAGTTTTCTCTCACAGCCGCAGCATCTTCCAGCAGCAGGTTTTGCTCGTAGCCGCAGCATCTTCAGTCAGAAGTTTCTTCCGCAGCCTCAGCATCTTCTGAAGATATTTTCCTCAACTTTCCGAAAACCTGCAAACAAAGGTATTTAATTAGCGAACTAACCGAATAGAAAATAACAGAAGTTTTAAATAAGTTTTACTTACCAAGTTTCCTCAAGTTATCACCTCACAGTTGTTTCGGTGCTCTTCCTGAAGGCTGCAGTACTCTGTATAGACAAACTTATGTTGTTTAAGGTTTCCTCATCCTGAGTCGCATCGCAGTCATCCATAACATAAATCTTTCCCGAATTCCGAGAACCTACAAAAATAATTTCAATTATTAGAAAGACATCTCTCCAACATAGGAATTATTACAAGACACAAAAGAATAAGGTACTTTCTCCAAGATACGTAACCCAAAGACTAATTTTGGAAAAGTATAACCATTGTCAAGTCAAGAAACAATAGAGTACCTCAGCATTCCAAACTCCATTTGTAGCTTCATCTCAACACCCCCTGTAGAAAGCAGGATGGAGAGCTCCACAAAAAATAAACACAGGTGAGCAGAACCAGTTACTTACCAACTGGTAACATTCTTTCGACTGGATGTTCCTCCAACGTATTCCCCATCTTTGACATGCAATGTCCACAGCTGTGCACTTCTGAAACTTTTTTGGCAGAGGGAGTTCTGCGTCGATGACATTGGGTCGATGGCCTCCGTCGAGGGACCCCTATTTCCACGACCACCACGGGTACTTTTACGCTGACCCCTTTCACTGGTGGCTCCTCTTGTTCTACCAAAGGAGGAGTAGTAACGAAAAGAACCTCCCCTCCACTGCTGTCCCCTAGGACAAAAAGGCGGAGGTTGACACACAGCTGCGCCCAAAGACTTAGCAGCAACTTTTGAGGTCTGCAACCTCTCCAGGCTCTCATCAGCCTTGCTGCCAAACAAATGTGCGCCATCAAAGGGCATGTTCAAAAGAGGGGCTTGCACATCCGGAGCAAAACCAGACTTCCGCAGCCACGCAAATCTGTGTACAACGGTGTTCACAGCCATGGACCGGCTAACACTGTCGGCGTGTCCAAACCCGACTGAAGGGATTCACACATGGCATCTTTTCCATCCTGCACGAGAGCAAGGAACCCATCCTTTTCTTCCCCTTCGGGAATATGCTCAGCCGCTAGAGAAACAATTCCACAGTGTGTGTGAGAAAATCTTGCCAAGGCACAAGTGGAGTTGGCGAACTTCCAGACTGCCAAGCAGCTGCCACCCTTTTCTGCAACGTCAAATGAAAAGGTAACACCCGGTCAGAGGACAGACCTTGATCCAAAATATCCGTTAGGTCATCCTGAACAAACGCTTCAGGAGGACTGGACCAGCCAAGATACTCCTTGACCCTAGCCATCAGTCTCCTGTAGGACGACTCAGCATGAGCCCCAGGCTCAGGCCTGCCAAATTCCACCTCAGGAGAAGTGTCCAAGCCACTGGCATCATGAAGTGATTGCCTCACTTCTTCCAATTGAGCCTCCTCCTCCCCTTTCTCCTCCTCCTCCCCCCCACCCCCCCCCTCGGGATTCTGACCAACAGGCCCAGAAGGCATCGAGGGCGCTGAAGGCTTCGGTATCGATAACAGCACTGAGGGCTGGTGCGAAGGCAAAGCTTCGATGTCTGTATCCGACAGACACAGCGCTGATGGAGTCGACGCCGACCTCGAGCCCTTGCCAGGTTTCTGTGGTCTCGCTGGGGACGTGGACCGAGACCTGGAAGCACGTCTCTTGCGACCATCCTGAGCCTTATCCAAACGGGACCTCAAAGGTTCCCAATGAGAGTCTTGCTGAGGACCTGAGCCTGAAGGCGTGCGAGCCACGGATCAAGACCATTCCTTGCCAGCTTCATCCAAAGGGGCACACAGAACTGTGCCCTGGGATTGGAAAATCGCCAGCATCTGCTCCCTCAAGGCAGCCCACTCCTCCGTAGTCTAGGACTTAGTCGGACATGCCACTTTCCTCTCAGCACCCTCCGAGGAGGAGGGCCGGGAAGGCGACCAGTGACAGCGCTTCCTGGAATGCCGAGATGAGGAAGACGAATGGCAGGAACCACTCCGGGACCGAGTTGCCCGGGACTCCTTCCAACGCGGAGAGTCGCCCCTCTAATCGTCGGTGCACATTCCTTTAGAGGTTTTATGGGACTTACTGGGTTTAGAACCCCTACCTACCTGAAGCTTTCCCTTACGCTCCAGCAACACCTTAGCAGTCAGCAACTGGCATTTGGAACAGTCGTCGGTGTCATGACTCTCGCCCAGGCACCACAAACAAATGCGACGCAGGTCGGTAATCAACATCTTAGACTTGCAGTCCCGGCAAGTCTTGAGGCCTTACTGTGGAGACAGAGGGGCCGAAGAAGAAGACATTCACGAGGAATACACGAGGCGCGCTGAGTCTCTGAAGCAAACACGTTTGCAGGAAAAAAGGAACTGAGGCTACGGGCGCTGTGTGTCCTATTTATAACATCCGGTGACGTCACCCTCAACGGAGGCCTTCGAGGGACATTGACACAACGCCATCGACGCAGGACACCCTCTGCCGAAAAAGTTCACGAAGTACACAGCTGTGGACATTACATGTCAAAGATGTGGAATACGTTGGAGGACACAATCCATTTGAAGGGAGGATTACAAAAGTATCGATTTAATGCAGTAGCTGCTCACTAAATAGTTGTTATAGCAGTTCTATTATTGTTATTGTTTATACAGAAAGGGAATCCCAAAAAATGCCCAAGTACAGGTTCACAGGCAGAGAAGGCATTACACTGCTGAGAAGTCCAGGTAAACGTTACAAAATGTGAAGCCATACTTAAAATACTCCACCTGAGCATAATGGAGGACACAGGAATTGACAATTTATCTCAGATTTTAGGAGAGTTAATGGCAGAAGTCCACACAGCTAGGTCAGAAACCAATTCTCTCAGGAGAGAGTTGTTGGTTAACAGAGAACGCACCGATGAATTGGGTCGCCAATTACTACAGTCCCAAGCAGGACAAGTACCATTTTCTAGTATGGTCCCACAGGGTCTAATTTCTGCTCCCAGTGCTCCTATACGGGTAGTTTAACACAGGAATATTCCACTAGCAGCTCAAGAGAGATTTACAGGGTATCCAAGGCATTGTGTAGTTTTCATGAACCAATGTAATTTACATTTTCTGTGTATGCCCGGGGTCTTTCCTTCAGATCAGGCCAAGGTGGCATTTGTGTTATCATATTGTCATGATGCCTACCCCAGGGAACACAGAGCACGTCCAGCAACCCCGGAAGCAGGCATCAAGTTATCCTAAGCAAGCCCAACAACCCCTGCTAGGGGCTATTTGGGTCCAGTCCTGGCGCCTATGGCGCCAGGCTCATATGGAGAGTCAGTCCTGGCGCCATAGGCGCCAGGCTCAGATTAAAACTTACCTGATGCAGACCATGCTGCAAACTTACCTGATGCAGACCATGCTGCAAGAGCTCCAAGCCAAAAGAGGCTTGGAAGGGACTACTTTACTTAGGGACTATTTTTTACTCGGGCGGGGCTGGGGAGGAATACTTACCTGGGACTACTTTGGGGGCTATTTAAACCACGCCCGTAGAGCAGCACACGCTTCGCGTTATTCTGCATCCAGCAGCGTAACGTTCACCGTGCCTGCAAGTCTGCATCCAGCCTTCTGTCACGCCCGCCTCGAGTTTGGAGCTCCTAGAAAAAGGGAGAAAGAAGGAGAAAAGGTTAGAACAAGAGCAATACCTTTAATCCTTACCTGAATTCCCGATCCATCGTGCCTTCGAGCTGGAAGAAAGAAGTTATTTTATGCGCGTCGCCTTGCCTGCTGCAGCGCCGTGCTGAACTCACCGGCCTTTGTAGCATCTTCACATTCCACCGCATCCTCCTGTATGTTCCCGCCGCACTCCGGCACCTAAGGAGAAGACAAGAACAGCAAGGTGAGCCAAGGGAATACACAGAGGAATATTAGTTACCCTCCCATAGCCTTACCTGATTTTAACACCAGGGTACTATTCCTCTTCACGGGTCGGCGCAGCTTCCACTGCATCTTCGCCGAACCCCGGCCCCTAAGGGGAAACAAAAGGACAGCAAGGTGAAACAAAGGGACTAACAAGGGGAACCCTCCTCACCACAATAGACTTACCTGATTTTACCACCGCAGGTATTATTCCCCAAGACTTCATACTTTCTCTCAGCGCCTGAATAAGGGAGAAAGCAACAGGTTACATATTGACATTATTTTATCGAACTGTGTTGGAAAATACAAATCCTTACCAGAATACTACCGGTTGCCACGAGGAACTCATCATTAGGGTCAAGCTGCAACCGGACAAGAGTGAAAGTCAGGCATTTTAACTCTTACAAACTTTATACTTATGGCGTCTTGCTGGGAATCTCGGAGTCAATATTGTTCTGGATTTCACCAATTCCTTCGAGCCAGTGAAGCAACTGGTTATCAACGCGCCCATGCGCTCAATGCAGGATGGAGAGCTCATCTTTTCAAACCATCAGGTGGGACTATAAGAGGGGACATCAAAGGTGATCTGTGGGGAGAACAGCGGGGGTGGGGGGATTTACGCTCAACTCCACGGGTGGTTAATTCCCTTTCTCCTTTTGCAGAAGAATATTCCTACGGGCCAAGCAAACGAAGCTAGGTGGGCCACTCCAGTCGGTCATCTCTGCCCTACGCGTTACATTGGTGGAGACCGCAGCAGTCCAGTTATGATCGACGCCTCTGTGGGAGCCAGGTGAGCATAACACATTGGTGGACATGCTGCTGACTGGTCTATATCCTTAGTCAATCGAGATGACCCATTAATGAATTTCCCAGATTTTCGGCAGGAGTTAAAGAAACTCTTTGCCCATCCTGCCCAGGGACAGGCCTTTGATAATGAGCTGCTCTCTTTACGCCAAGGTAACCAAGAATTGTTAGCTTACATATCTTCCTTTAACTGATTAGTAGCAGAGACTAGTTGGCCTGAGGAGAAGAACACTATTTACGAGAAGAAGTCAAAGACATGTTAGCGCAAGTAGTGAATCCTCCTGTGCCAAATGTATAGACCTAACTATACAGCTGGATCACCAACTGCAGAACCGGCAATCTGATCGGGCCAGATCCGAGCCTAGATCATTCTATGTCCGTTCAAAAGATTATGGAACTCGTCCAGTGACTGAAAGTCACTCTTGAGCCAATGCAGTTAGGTGGTGTTCGGGGTCCGATTTCTAAGGAAGAAAGAAACAAAAGAAGAGAACAGAATGTATGCCTCTATTGTGGGTCAGCGGGTCATCACTTGCAAAATTGTCAAGTGAAACCACTGTGGAAACCAGTGGGAGAAGTAGACAAGGCAGGCAGGAAATCAAACAAAATGAACTGACGGAAAACTCCAACGCCCGACAAGTGTAGAGGTCGACTTGTCGAGCCAGAAGAAGGAAATTCAGAGCTCTCATTTTGTTGTTCCAGGTATCCTAAGCAGTGACCTTTAACCTTCCAAGATATATGCTCTGGAAGCATATGTGGACAGTGGTGCGATTGGGAACTACATGGATTTCAAACTAGCAGGCAAGATGGCTATTTACATGCACCCAAAGGCTGTGGTAGAAAATGTCACCGCAGTAGATGGTACTCAACTGATATCCGGACCAGTGACGAAGTGTACTGAAGTTTGAACCTTGCTTTGTCATTGAGAAAAGATCTCCTTTGACCTAATTAGTGCTCCACAGTTTAAAGTAATTTTTGTGATTCCATGGCTAGAGAAACATAATCCACAGACTGATTGGCGTGCCAGAACCTTAGTAGTTACAGAAGAATACAGACATTCCTGCTATGTTCAAGGCAGAACCTATGAAAAAGAAGTTCAAGCGATTTCAAGAAAATAACTCACCTTAGGATTAATAGGCACTCTTCCAACGGAGTGCCAGGATTTCCAAGAAGTATTTGAAGAAGAGCAGGCTAACATGTTACCTCCTCATCAGCCATATGATTGTCAAATTGATTTGATCCCTGGTTCAAAAACCCCATGCAGCAGAATTTATGCCTTAAACTAACAAGAAAATATTCATTTGAAGACTTATTTGGATAACTACCTTGCTAATGGTTTTATTCAGCCCTCTAAGTCCCCTATGGAGTCTCCTCTGTTCTTCCTACCCAACAGGAAGGGGATCTTCGTACTTGCATAGACTATTGTGCCATAAAACAGATCACAGTTAAGAACCGGTACCCCCTTCCACTCATTCCAGTCTTAATGGACCAAGTTAAGGATTCCCGAATTTTCAACAAACTAGACCTACAAGGAGCCTATCACTTAGTGAGAATCAAAGGAGATGAATGGAAAACTGCCTTATGCACAAAATACGGTTTATACGAATAGCAAGTCATGTCCTTTGGCCTATGCAATGCCCCCGCAGCTTTCCAGAACTTTATGAATTATGTCTTATGCAAATTGTTAGATGTCTGTACCGTAGTATACCTTGATGATATCCTATTGTATTCCAGCTCGGTTCAAGAGCACATAACCCATGTAAGAGTAGTACTTAGGAAATTGCACCAACACAAACCATTTGTCAAGCTAGAGAAATGCTCCTTTCATGCAACATCAGTGGAGTTTCTGGGATTCATCCTGTCACCAATAGGGATTCAAATGGATAACCGAAAAGTTGACTAAGTTCTGAATTGGCCTCGCCCTACGTCAGTGAAAGGAGTCCAACATTTTTTAGGATTTGCACATTTTTACAGGCGCTTTGTAGCAGGATTTTCCCAACTAGTCCATCCAATAACTTTGTTACTGCGGAAGCACAAGACATTCTCTTGGACCAAGGAAGCAGAAGAGGCCTTCCAGAACTTAAAAGAAAGATTTACCACTGCTCCCATTTTGAGACACCCACAACCCGAACTACCATTTGTAGTAGAAACGTACGCGTCCAGTGCTGCAATGGGAGCTGTATTACCCCAGAAAGATGCTGACACGGACAACTGCATCCAGTGGCCTTCTGTTCCAAGAGATTTTCAACAGCAGAATTAAACTACAGCATTACAGATAAGGAACTGCTAGCAATAAAACATGCTTTCAAAGAATGGAGACCGCATCTGTTAGGGGCCTGGCATACCGTCAGTTTTCACAGACTACCGAAACCTGCAATATTTACGCAACGCAAAGGCTTAATCCTCCCGACAACTCAGTTGGGTGTTTTCGTGGAATACAATTTTGTTATCACTTAACTTAATCAGGAGCTACAAAAGAAGGTTATGGCAGATTACCATAGAGCCACATTGGAAGGCCACCCTGGATTCGCTAAGACCACAGCCAAAGTCCAAAGACATTTCTGGTGGCCAACATGGCGCAAGGATATCAGATTTCATTCGAGCTTGTGATATATGTGCTCAAAAAAAAGCTCAAAGCAGAGACCCGCAGGACTGCTTCAACTGTTACCTGTCCCACCAGTGCCATTGGCATACCATTTATATTGACTTTATTAGTGAGTTGCCCCCCTGGTTCGGGTTATAATACAATCCTTGTAGTTGTGGACTTGTTTTCCAAAATGGCGCATTTCATTGCCCTCAAGGGGCTTCCTACTTCATCAGTCCTAGCAAAGATGTTCTTAGAACAAATTGTACGTCTCCATGAATTGCCATCTGCAATGATCTCTGATAGAGGGAGTCAATTTGGCTCCCAATTCTGGAGGAAATGTTGTGAGTTGGCTAAAGTCGAAGCACGTTTATCTACAAGTCGCCACCCACAAACTGATGGTCGAACAGAAAGAAACAATCAGACTCCAGAAAAATACCTGCGATGTCTTCTCCACCAGATAGATTATTCTTGGGTGGGTGTCCTTTGGGTAGCAGAGTATGCTTATAAAAACTCTGAACACACTTCCACAGGTTATACCCTTTTCTACATACTTAATGGTTCACATCCTCGGACCTCCACCTTCGATCCAATAGAAGCCTTAGATATGCCAGCAGCACAGAACCTTCATGAGAACATTGCCCAAGTACAGAAAGAGGTCCTGAAACATTTCACTATAGCAAAGGAAAGCCAAAAGAAATTTGTTGCTAAACCTCGAAGAAAATATCCACAGTATAAAGTGGGAGACAAGGTTTGGTTGTCTTCTAAACACATTGCACTTAAAGGTCCACGTAAATTCCAGCCTATGTTTCTGGGCCCATTCTCTGTGGAAACCATTGTCAACCCTGTAGCAGTAAGATTTTACCTGCCATCTCAAATGCAAATTCATCCTGTATTCCATGTTTCTTTGTTAAAACCAGTGAATCCGGGGACCAGACTACAATCATCACCACAACCACTAATCAAAGAAGGTGAACCATAATTCTTAATGAAAGAAATCTTAGATTACAAGATTGTCAGAAGGAAATTATTCTACCTTGTGGATTGGAAAGGGTTTGGTCCACAGGACAGGACTTAGGAACCAAGCTCAACCATTCATGCCCCCAAATTACTTCAGAAGTTTCATCCGAACCACCCTACTAAGCCAGGGCCGGAAGGTCCATCCTTGGGAGGGGTATAGGGAAGGCGGGGGAGAAAATCGGTCACGTTCCCAGTAAGTGAGCACAGTTCCATCAGTCAGCGGGTCACAGGTGGGTGTTAACCTGGCATAAATGGCATTTACACCATTCATAGAATATGTTTCCATAGACTCTCATAGTGTTAACATTGGTCTCATACTCTAAACATGGCTCACACAAGATCCATTTGTACCTAGCAGCACATTCCATTCATATTGCAGAGGAAGCTACTTAAGCCCCGCCTCCGCTGGAATGCTCGCTTCGCGTCTGATCCGCTGACAGCGGGTAACGCTACCGGTGTTTCTCCTCACAGAACCCGTCAAAGAAGAAAATATAAAGACATTAGCTTTACAGAAAAAGACAAAAGAATATAATAGTTATAGAAAATACTTACTGAACCGAAGTTATCTCTGAAGCAGTGGTCACTTGTTACCGCAGCATCTCCTGTCAGAAGTTTCTTCCACGGCCTCAGCATCTTCCGAAGGTATTTTCCTCAGCTTTCCAAAAACCTGCAGACAAACAAAGGTATTTAATTAGCGAACAAACTGAATAGAAAATAGAATACGTTTTAAATTAGTTTTACGTACCTGAAGTGTCATGATCTCTGCTTCCAAAAGGTCAGGGTTTTCCCAACTCCCTTGGAAGCAGATCCATAACCCAGGTTCCGAGTGCCAACCAGTCCCAATTGGGACCTTTTGGACCCAGTCCTGGCGCCAGTGGCACCAGGCTCATAAATATGCCCAGTCCCAGCGCTGGAAGCGCCGGGCTCATAATGCTTGGGTGGACTTACCTTCAGCAGACCATGCTGCTTACTTGCCTGCCAGTTGAGCCTCTGATCCTCTTCTGTTTGGAACTACTTTTCCTGTTGGGTGGGGCTGGAGCCACTCCCTAGATTCAGAACACTGGAACTCTTCTGGAAGGCAGGAACTCTTTTCTTACCAGGAACTCTTTTCTTACTTAGGCGTGGCTGTGGAAGGAGACACCTAAGCACTACAGGAGGCTATTTAAACCACACCCGGTGGATGAATCTTGCTTTGCGTTATTCTGCAACCTCTGCAGCAGAACGCTCATCGTGTCTTCTGCATCCGGTCCTGGGCCTAAGGAAAAAGGCTTACCATCCTGAATCCAGTCTTCAGCAACACCTATAAAGACAAGAAAGAACAGGTTAGCATTCCGGCATCTGAAAGGCAAAGGCTTACCATCCTGAATCCAGTCTTCAGCAACACCTATAAAGACAAGAAAGAACAGGTTAGCATTCCGGCATCTGAAAGGCAAAGGCTTACCATCCTGAATCCAGTCTTTAGCAACACCTATAAAGACAAGAAAGAACAGGTTAGCATTCCGGCATCTGAAAGGCAAAGGCTTACCTACTCTTTGTGCGCTCCGGAGGTCTTCACACTGCATTCCGGCATCTGAAAGACAAAACAAGGTGCGTTTAAAGACATTGGGGAACTTTAATACTCTCGTGCCATTACTCCTTTCCACATCTAATCCAGTGGGTATTCCGGCACCCTGCAGCCGCTCCGAACTCGTACCTGCAAAATAAAAAGACAGTTAGAGCGCATAGTGAAGCAGGCAACAAGCGCTTACTTACGTGCTTCCAGGCGCTTCTATTCATCACACGGGCTCCATCTTCAACTCACTTCAGCCCGTCTTCCGCCATCGCCGGAACCCTGCAAAACAAGAGACATCATTACTAAAGACTTTAAAGACATTTGAATGACTCGAAACTTACCGTTCGTGCAGTAAACGACGGACAGCAGTCCTCTGAAGTCAAGAGGCCTGCGCTACCTATCCAGTGAAGAAACTGGTTACAGCACCCTGCCCCGAGGCAGATGGAGAGCTCGGCATTCACTTACCTAAGGTGAGAGCGTTAACCTTTGGGGGTCTACAGGAGAGGAGAAGAGGAAAGAGATAGGGCCACCCCAATAACCCCAGTTCATTAACCCCATATTTTCTATCTGCAGACATCTTACTCTACACGTCAGGCATAGAGTGCACAGAGGTCCAGCCCAAAGAGCCAACCGGGTGCTACACATCACCTTTGAAGATACGGTAGTCGCCCAGTCAAGACCGGCGCCTCTGCGAGAATCAGGTGAGCGTTACAGAACGCAAAGACTACTGCAAAACTCTCGCCCAGGCGCTATGGAAACCTCGGATACTGACCCCCTAGCCCGGTTACTTGGGGAACTAAGGGCAGAAGTGCATGCAGCTCGTCAGGAAACTAATGCTCTAAGAAGGGAACTAATTATTTCCAAGGAGAGAACAGACAATCTTGCTAGACAAGTGCTACAGTCACAAGCCGGACAGACCCCGTTACCCGCATCAGGGGCAAATCTTCCTTCAACATCCTCTATGAATCCAGTGCAGATCAACCTACCTGGGAATGTACCTCTGGCTCCGCCCGAACGATTTTCTGGTGACCCAAAGAGGTTTGCAGTATTTATCAATCAGTGCCGGTTGCACTTCTTATGCCGGCCAGCAGCCTTTCCAACTGATCAAGCAAAAGTAGCTTTTGTACTTTCGTACCTTAGTGGCAATGCGGCAGACTGGTCGATCCCTCTAGTTAATCAAGATGATCCGGTTCTCCATGATTTTCAAGCCTTTCAGCTTCGTATGGAAAAACTGTTCGCAAGACATTCACAGGGGCAGGCCTTGGACAATGAGCTTCTTTCGTTGCGACAGGGTAATCAAGACCTTTTGGTTTATATTGCATCTTTCAATAGACTAATAGTGGAAACTCAATGGCCTGAGGACAAAAGGATTACGCTGTTTTATAGAGGTCTACGTGGAGAGCTCAAAGACGTTTTAGCCCAAGTAGTGAATCCCCCACAAGACTGTTCGGATTATATAGACTTGGTCGTTCAAATAGATCACAGGCTGCAGAACAGGAAGGCCGATCGTTCCAAGTTTGATGCTCGAGTATTTTCCAAACCGCCAACTCCTTCCAAAGGAGTAGACTCCGGGGAACCCATGCAAATAGGGGGTCTGAAAGGTCCTCTAACACAAAGGGAGCGGGAAAGGAGGAAACAGTTGCAATTATGCCTATATTGCGGAAACTCAGGGCACTTTCTTCGAGACTGTCCGGTGAAACCTGCCAAGAAGGCAGTAGGAGCTGCAGTTACCAAAGTTACAAACTCTGAGCAGGGAAACGACCTCGCCCGACAAGAATAGAGGTCCTCTTGCCGAGCGTGAAAACCAGTTCCGTGACCTCGCATTTCGTGATACCTATGGTCCTCATTAGCCCTGATAATCCAGATCGATTACATGCAATTGAAGCTTACGTCGACAGCGGTGCCATCGGCAATTATGTGGATCATGAAATGGTTTTGAGGATGAATCTAACTCTTTGTCCCAAGGCTGTAAAGGACGTCATTACTACGGTGGATGGTACGGAGATAGCCTCCGGGCCAGTAACGCATACCACTCAAGAGGTGACGCTAGTAAGTCAAGATGGACACCATGAGAAGATCGTGTTCGATGTGATCAAGGCCCCTCAGTTTCAGATTATTCTAGGAATACCTTGGTTAGAGAAACACAATCCTCTGATCGATTGGCGAGCAAGAACGGTCCAGTTTCCAGAATGTGTCTCTACTTGTCACCCTCCACCTGGTGTTGCACTGGCCGCAATTTCTTCAGAGACTCCCCAGTTACCTCCCGAATACCTAGAATACCAAGATGTTTTCCGGAAGGATCAGGCTAACTCTCTACCTCCTCATAGGTCTTATGACTGCCAGATAGACCTGATACCTGGATCTACTCCTCCTTGTAGTAGAATTTATGCCCTCACCGAGCCTGAGAACCTTCACCTTCGACAATACCTGGATCAATACCTGGCAAATGGGTTTATTCGTCCTTCCAAGTCCCCTGCTTCTTCAGCTTTGTTCTTCGTTCCAAAAAAGGAAGGAGACCTTAGAACTTGTATCGATTATCGCTCCCTGAACCAGATCACCGTTAAGAATAGATATCCATTACCTTTGATCCCTGAACTCCTGGACCAAGTCAGAAAAGCATGCATATATACAAAGCTGGATCTTAGAGGAGCTTACCACTTGGTACGAGTAAAAGAGGGCAATGAATGGAAGACGGCCTTCCGCACCAAGTATGGGCTATTTGAATATCAGGTCATGCCCTTCGGACTTTGCAATGCCCCGGCCGCCTTTCAATATTTTATGAACGATGTCCTCAGAGAGCTCATAGATGTATGTGTTGTTGTTTACATTGACGACATCCTCGTTTATTCTTCATCGGAATCTGAACATCGGAAACACGTGAAAATGGTCCTCGAAAGATTGCGTCAACACAAACTTTTCGCTAAGTTGGAAAAATGTGTTTTCAACGTGACTGAAGTTGAATTCTTGGGATTCATATTATCACCTGGCAGAGTGCGTATGGATTCAAAGAAGGTCGATGCAGTTCTCAAATGGCCATCACCATCCTCCGTAAAAGGTGTGCAAAGCATGTTAGGCTTCGCTAACTTTTACCGCAGGTTTATCCCCGAATTCTCTCGAATAGTCCAGCCCATCACTGCCTTGTTAAAGAAAAACAAACGTTTTGAATGGTCTACCGAGGCGGAACAAGCTTTCCAGGATTTGAAGACTAAATTTATCTCTGCACCAATCTTAAAACACCCTCGCCCCGAACTCCCCTACATCATGGAAACTGATGCTTCAAGCCTTGCCATGGGGGCAGTTCTATCACAAAAGGACCCGGTAACCAATCAGTTGCATCCCGTGGCATTTTGGTCCCGCAAATTCTCGCCTCCTGAAATCAATTACACGATTACTGACAAGGAACTTCTGGCTATCAAGTCTGCCTTTAAGGCTTGGCGGCATTATCTGCTGGGGGCCCGACACACCGTTACTGTGATTACGGATCACCGAAACCTGCAATATTTGAAGACCGCAAAAGCCCAATCCTCTAGACAACTCCGTTGGGCATTATTCTTTGCCGAGTTTGACTTCATAATTACCTATCGACCTGGTACAAAGAACGGTAAAGCCGATGCCCTTTCTCGGATGGGAGTGGAAGAACACTTGGTCAACCCTAAACCTGTACCAATCATTCCGAACAAAGAATTCTGGGTGTAATCGCCACAGAATCCATAGAGGAAGTTAAGGATAAAGCCAGGCAACTTGTAACTCCAGCAGACATACAGAATTGGCATCTGCAGGGAAAGGACTTTGCAGTAAAGGACAACTTATTGTATTTCCAAGAACGATTATACCTACCCAGCACAGATTTACAGAAAAAAGTAATCTCTTGTTATCACGACTCTTTAGTGGAAGGTCATCCCGGTATAGCCAAGACCTCAGAAAAGATCAAGCGCTACTTCTGGTGGCCGTCTTGGAAAAAAGATATCAGAGACTTTATAATGTCCTGTGGAGTATGCGCCCAAAACAAGAGTCAAAAGGAAAGACCAGCAGGCCTCTTACGCCCTATTGACATCCCACCTCGCCCTTGGCATACGCTTTCTATGGACTTCATCACTGATCTACCTCCATGCTCCGGATACAATACGATTCTAGTAATCGTGGACTTATTCTCCAAGATGGCGCATTTCATTCCGCTCAAAGGCTTGCCAACAGCAGCAACTCTGGCCCGAGAATTTCTCGAAAACATCGTCCGACTGCACGGTTTTCCTTCGGTTCTAATTTCGGATCGAGGTAGTCAATTTATTTCTCATTTTTGGCGAAGTTGCTGTCGGTCGGCTCAAATTGATGTGAGACTATCGACCAGTCACCACCCTCAGACCGACGGACAAACCGAGAGGACCAATCAAACTCTGGAACAGTATTTACGGTGCATGCTGCAACAAACTGAAAAAACTTGGAAAGATATCCTTTGGATAGCCGAGTATGCCTACAATAACTCTGTCCATTCGGGAACTGGGAAAACCCCGTTTTTTCTTTTATACGGCAGTCACCCTCGAACCTCGGAGTTGGATCCCCTCCAAGATCTTGAAACACCAGCAGTAGACTACCTGCATTCTACAATCACCCAAGCCTTTAAGGAAGCTGTTTCTCACCTTCAAAGGGCTAAAGAACAATACAAGAAAGGAGCAGATCAACATTGGAAGGAAGCCCCTCACTATCAAGTAGGGGATCAAGTCTGGTTATCCACCAAATATCTATCTCTAAAAGGGCCACGCACATTCAACCCAAGATACCTTGGTCCCTATTCCATCACTACCATAGTAAACCCAGTAGCGGTCAAGTTGGACTTGCCCCCGCACATGAAGATACATCCGGTCTTCCACGTCTCTCTATTAAAACCCGTGCAACCTCAAACCCGACTAACCAAATCTCCAAAACCTATCCTAGTGGATGGAGAACTCGAGTTTGAAGTCAAAAGCATTCTGGACTCCAAGATCTCCAAATCTAAACTATTCTACCTAATTGACTGGAAAGGCTACGGCCCCCAAGAGAGATCCTGGGAACCTGCTGAATATGTCCACGCTCCTCGCCTAATCAAAAGATTTCACCGAACATTTCCTGACAAGCCAAAACCCCCGGAGAAGCCCGGTTTGGGAGGGGCCTTGAGGGGGGGGGTACTGTCATGATCTCTGCTTCCAAAAGGTCAGGGTTTTCCCAACTCCCTTGGAAGCAGATCCATAACCCAGGTTCCGAGTGCCAACCAGTCCCAATTGGGACCTTTTGGACCCAGTCCTGGCGCCAGTGGCACCAGGCTCATAAATATGCCCAGTCCCAGCGCTGGAAGCGCCGGGCTCATAATGCTTGGGTGGACTTACCTTCAGCAGACCATGCTGCTTACTTGCCTGCCAGTTGAGCCTCTGATCCTCTTCTGTTTGGAACTACTTTTCCTGTTGGGTGGGGCTGGAGCCACTCCCTAGATTCAGAACACTGGAACTCTTCTGGAAGGCAGGAACTCTTTTCTTACCAGGAACTCTTTTCTTACTTAGGCGTGGCTGTGGAAGGAGACACCTAAGCACTACAGGAGGCTATTTAAACCACACCCGGTGGATGAATCTTGCTTTGCGTTATTCTGCAACCTCTGCAGCAGAACACTCATCGTGTCTTCTGCATCCGGTCCTGGGCCTAAGGAAAAAGGCTTACCATCCTGAATCCAGTCTTCAGCAACACCTATAAAGACAAGAAAGAACAGGTTAGCATTCCGGCATCTGAAAGGCAAAGGCTTACCATCCTGAATCCAGTCTTCAGCAACACCTATAAAGACAAGAAAGAACAGGTTAGCATTCCGGCATCTGAAAGGCAAAGGCTTACCATCCTGAATCCAGTCTTCAGCAACACCTATAAAGACAAGAAAGAACAGGTTAGCATTCCGGCATCTGAAAGGCAAAGGCTTACCTACTCTTTGTGCGCTCCGGAGGTCTTCACACTGCATTCCGGCATCTGAAAGACAAAACAAGGTGCGTTTAAAGACATTGGGGAACTTTAATACTCACGTGCCATTACTCCTTTCCACATCTAATCCAGTGGGTATTCCGGCACCCTGCAGCCGCTCCGAACTCGTACCTGCAAAATAAAAAGACAGTTAGAGCGCCTAGTGAAGCAGGCAACAAGCGCTTACTTACGTGCTTCCAGGCGCTTCTATTCATCACACGGGCTCCATCTTCAACTCACTTCAGCCCGTCTTCCGCCATCGCCGGAACCCTGCAAAACAAGAGACATCATTACTAAAGACTTTAAAGACATTTGAATGACTCGAAACTTACCGTTCGTGCAGTAAACGACGGACAGCAGTCCTCTGAAGTCAAGAGGCCTGCGCTACCTATCCAGTGAAGAAACTGGTTACAGCACCCTGCCCCGAGGCAGATGGAGAGCTCGGCATTCACTTACCTAAGGTGAGAGCGTTAACCTTTGGGGGTCTACAGGAGAGGAGAAGAGGAAAGAGATAGGGCCACCCCAATAACCCCAGTTCATTAACCCCATATTTTCTATCTGCAGACATCTTACTCTACACGTCAGGCATAGAGTGCACAGAGGTCCAGCCCAAAGAGCCAACCGGGTGCTACACATCACCTTTGAAGATACGGTAGTCGCCCAGTCAAGACCGGCGCCTCTGCGAGAATCAGGTGAGCGTTACATGAAGTCTCCTCAAGTTATCACCTCACAGTTGTTTCCACGCTCTTCCTGAAGGCTGCAGTACTCCGTATAGACGGAGTTACGTTGTTTAATGTTTCCACATCCTAAGTAGCTTCGCAGTCATCTGCAACCATAAATCTTTTCCGAATTCCGAGAACCTACAAAATAAGTCAATTATTAGAAAGAGAGATCTCTCCAACGTAGAAATTATTACGCCACATAAAAGAATAAGGTATTTTCTCCAAGATACTTAACCCAAAGAATAGTATAGACATTGTCAAGGCAAGAAACAATAGAGTACCTCAGCATTTCAAACTCCATTTGTATCTTCATCTCAACGCACCCCTGTAGAAAGCAGGATGGAGAGCTCCACAAAAAATACACAGGTGAGAAGCGAAGATTACAAAAGTATACATTTAATGAAGTACCTTCTCAGTAAATAGATGTTATAGCAGTTCTATTGTTATTGTTTATACAGAAAGAGAATCCAAAAAAGTGCCCAAGTACAGGTCCACAGGCTGAGAAGGCATTACGCTCCCGAGGAGTCCAGGTAAGCTGCTAGCCTCCGCTCTGAGGGCGACGGCAGGCAAGACACCGTATTGAGTCTGGCACCTAGGAACAGCACATTCTGCGATGGTGTTAAGCAGGACTTTGGATAGTTGACAGAGATTCCCAGATCTGTCAATAACCAGACGGTCGTCTCTGTGGGTCCGTTGGCCAGCTCCCGCGAGCGGGCATGTATCAGCCAGTCGTCCAGGTATGGGTATGCGTGTATGCCCTGTAGACACAGATGGGCTGCCACTGGTGGCAGGCATTTTGTTACCACCCTGGGGGCTGACTTAAAGCAAAAAGGTAGGGCCTTGAACTGGTAGTGCTGTCCCTGCACCACGGAACCTAGAAACTTCTGATGTTTCTTGTGAATGGGGACACGGAAATAGGTGTCCTACAGGTCCAACAATGTCAAGAAGTCTCCTTTTTCCAGTTGGCCGAGCACCTGTTGCAACGTGACCATCCTGAACCTTCGTACCTGACTTAAGGTATTTGCTCAGATGTCGTAGGTCTAGGATGGGCCTCCAGCCGACTGTCTTCTTTCTGACTAGAAAGTATCTGGAATAGACTCCGGAGACCCAGAGCCGTTGGGGAACCAGCTCTATCACCCCTTTTGACAGCATGGCTTGTACCTCTTCCAGAAGCTGAGGGATGTACTGCCCCTGATGGGGAACCAGAGGAATCCGCGGGCACCAGCGGTGGAACTCCAGGGTGTGTCCTTGGGTGAGAGCATCCAGCACCCATCTGTCGGTGTTCTTTCGCCACTCGCTGATGAACCTCATCAGCTGACCTCCCACTGGGGTGCACGAGTGGGGGCTTGACGTCCTGGTTGGTTCAGGCTTGCTTCAGTGTCACCGTCCTGCTCTGTGGCATGTCGGCAACGCTGTCCTCTGCTACCGTAGGTCTGGGAACGGCCTATATAGGCTTCTTGTGTTGAGGATCTGGAATGCTGTTGGTACAACGTGGAGAACCTTTTTAAAGACCTGCATGGAGCAAAAACAAGACGAGCAGTGCTGCTGCAGAGTGCCCAGGGAATGGGCAGTCTCCGTCTTGATGGCCTGGAGGGACTTGTCGATGGCCTTCCCAAACAGATTCTCTAAGTGGAAGGGCATGTCTAGCAACTTCGCTTGGACCTCCAGACGGAAATTAGTGGCTTTCATCCAAACTTGCCGACGAAGGCAGATACCATTCCCCATTTGCTGGTACCCCGTGTCAGTGAAGTCTAATGACACTGATGGCGTGATCCGATGCTACTTCCCCCCTCCCTGAAAGAGAGTGATGGCCTCAATCCTATCTTCGGGGAGGAACACCAGGATCGGTCCCACCTTGTACCAGGATCGCCAGTGCGTTTGCTGCCTTGATAGTGGACGCCGCAGTATAAATCATCTTCTTTCCCATGGCGTCCATCCTTTTCCCCCTCGCTGACTGAAGATGAAGATGGGTTACCCGACTGTTTCCTCGCGGCCGCCGACACACTTAGGTGTGGTGCCCGGCACCCTATATTTCTTCTCCAGTCTATCCCGTTTGGCTGGAGCCATGAAAGGGTTCTTCATGAGGGCCAGGCCCTCCTCCCAAACCTCGTCCAGAAAAGGCACTGCCATGATAGTCTTCCTCTTGACCTCGCGCCTTTGATACAAGAAGCCCTCCTTCGTTTCCTTGGGCACCAGCTGGAATAGCTCGGATGCCCTGGTGATCGTGGAGTGGAACGGTCCCACCTCATCCAGTGGGGACCCTATGTGGAGCATCCAAATGTGTCGATTAATCGACCGCTGCGACGATGTCTTTGTAATCCGTCGTCGTATCCGTTCCCATGTCTGGGCCTGCCAGGATAGAAGGGGCCCAACGTGGTGGAGATTTGCCAAAGTCACTGCGGCGGTGTCGCTCCTTGGGACCAGGGACACGAGCTGTGGGAGCTACCCTCGTAGATCAGCGCTGTAGCTGCTGTGGTGGTAGCAGTAGTCCTGGATGGAGACGCCGACTAGGTCTTTTACTGTGCCGGTTGAGCCTGTTTGGGCGGTGCAGATTTCTTCTCCTCCGTCCTCTACTTCTTAGATTTCTCACGTAGTAGATTACTTCCTCTAGGAGCTTGATGATAGGCTGTCAATGGAGGCGGAAGGTGATGTCGATCGCGCCCTATCCACTTTGGGACTAGCTTCCGCAGCAAACCCGGTGGACTCGGACTTGCGGCTCTTGGCCTTAATTTGGACCCCCACAGGTGAGGCGCCCTCAAAGGACTTAGAAGACCACTGCTCGGACCGGCCGGTCCTGTATGAGGCATTACCCTGCTCTGAGCACGGGTCAGAGGCCTTGGCGTTAAGCCATGCCGCCAGCCTACTACGCCTGTCCTTTGTCATTTTCTGGAAGAAACCGAGGCACATCTCACACTCTGCTTCCTTGTGGTCTGTGTGCAGGAAGAGAGAGGCATTGCAGGTGCTTGTCCTCCACAAACACCTTCCTTTGCCTGCATTTGGTGCAGGGCCTGAAGAGGGACCTTCCCTCCTTCTCCTCCAACATGGTTAGAGGGTGCGAAGTAGACCCAAGAGGCCTTCTGGAATCGTTGATGGCTCTTCGCCCTTGAGGGGCGCAGAACTTAACCGACAACTGACCCCCCCCCCCGTTGGCAGTTGAAGAAAAGAGCACACAGGCTTCTTTGAAACAAAAATAGAACTGTTTCCCCTTGAAAACACAACAAAATGTACAAATAGCTCAGAGAGCTAACTCGAGGACTCCCAACACTGAAGCGTGAAGTAAAAATCTGAAGATGGCTGCCAGAGGAGGGGCTTAGAGAGAGGACTGTCATTGGATGGGGCAGTATGACCTAGAGGACAGAGATTGGTTGAGAGGAGAAACAGTTTTTAAGTGAAAGTGAAACTGATTTTTCTTTTACCGAGGATTCCCAGCCTGGCGACAGGGAATATTCATGAGCATGTGAATCCATGCTAGACCCCGTGCTGGAGAACTAGATTTGGTTGTCCCCATTGGGCGAAGACATTGTGTAAAATATTTGTGTGAATTTGCCACTCGTGTTCTGCAGGAAGTTGTAGATTTCTGCTTCAAGTGTCTGCTAGTGAATTGTGTTCCTCTGAAACGGGTTGAGACAATGTGAAAATGTTGCGTCTGAGAGACCATTTCCAAATCTTTAGGGCCAACTTGGACAGACACATGTTTTGTTGAGATAGAACATGGCAGTGCTACTGTCTGTGAGGACAACTATTTGTCTTGCTAAGTGATGTTGAAAAGCTTGCAAGGCTTTGAGGACTGCTAGCACCTGATGTGATTTTTTGCTGTTGATTGTGTCCACACGCTGTGTGCAGTGTGATGATGGTAATGTGCTCCTGAGACTGAGGAGTCTGAAGAGTGGCACTGGTGGGTTGCCAAAGGGTTTCCCTTTCAACATTTTCTTTGGACCACCAGAGTAGAGCCCGTAGTAAGGGCTGCGAAACGATCACTATATCGTCCCACTGACAGCTTGCCTGATACTATGGTTTATCTAGCCACTCTTGCACAGGATGCATGTGCATGGACCAAATATATGTAGGAAGCCATCATCCAGAGGAGGCGCTTTGCCTTGTGCATGGTTACATGACTGGCCACATTACGCAGTACTTGAAACAGCATGTCTTGTTTGAGGGGAAAAACTAAGCCCTCTCAAGTTTTTATAAATAGAATCAAAGGATGGATCAAATTGTTTGCACCAATTGTCTTATTTCTTTGAAAGTATTGCTGTACAATGTATAATTTTTAACAGATGTGTCCAAGTTGAAAGTTGCTTCTCAGTCAGGTATTTGTAATAGTGCAAAAGGTCATCTTCTTGTAAAAAGTGAATAATATCTCTTGATTAGTCTTATTCCTTCATTCCCTCAACTTCTTGTAATAAGAGTAAATTGATGTCTCATGATTAGTCTTATTCCCTCACCATGTTTCCCCGTCCTATGGTTCTAGACGTTTCATCAGGAGGGATTATAACACATTTTCAGAGATATTTTCCTGAAACTAAATAAATAAAATAGAGTATCAGTGCATTGTGCTACTAGATCTTTAAGTGATATATACATTAGGTTGGTTCAGTTATATTATTTGAATTTAGATATTACGAATACTCACTTCAGATTAGTGGGTATCACAGTCTCTGTAGGCTATATGCAGTGCTGTCCTTTAATATAGTTGAGCTTGCACTCAATTTGTTTATGTACTAGAGTCTTCTTTCTGAACAATATAAAAATACCCCTTTTTTTGTAATGGGGGTTCACTGTGGACTACGTTCTTGTATTTCATTATTATGGACATCTATATCTAGTCCACAGCAATCTTACCTGTAGCTTCTTTCGAATTCGGTTTCCCTTCAATTATGTTTTCCTCGCGGTACTGCAGCCGCAGACAAACTAAGATGACCTCTATAAATGTTAATGAGGACGTGGTAACGTCACGTTTGCGCGACCGCGTCATCGTATGGTCTCCATTTTGTTTTGGGAGATTATGCAACACTATAGTAACAACGCGTATTGCGTATTATGTGGTCACCCACTAATGTATACTTTTTCTTATGTATATGCCGCTATCGTCAATTTACATAGTTTTGGCCAGTTTGCTATATTTTTAAATTTAAGAACTAGGTTATGTTATCTTCAGTTGCTGAGTTCAAATTACTCATTAAATATATTTTGCTCTAGGGGGCGTGGCTACAATGGCCATGTGAGCAGACGTGTTCCTGAGAGAGCTATGGCGGATCAGACTATGATCCGCGATATAAGTGCACATGCAGGTGCCTGACACAGATGAAAAGAGACATGCATGCACATGAATAACCTGAGCTGGACTGGGAAAGGTTTCGAGCAGCAGAACGCAGCGGTTTCATAGCTCTGCGGTTCCCGAAGACTGCGGTGGCCGGGAACAAAGGAGCTGAACAGCGAGAGACGGAACAGGTCTCCAGAGAAGAGTGGGCGGAGGATTGCGGCAGCGAAACGCTGCAGAGTACCAGAGGAATGATGCAGGCTAGATGCGGCCCGTCCAAAACAACTAATGGATGACCTGCCCATCAAGGGACTGCAGCGCATTCATTCACAGCCGGCAGTGAGCAGAATTAACGTGGGCTGCCAGACCACAAGACCCAAACGGCTGCGCATTGGGTGGCAGGCAGATGCTACAGGCTAGGTATGCGAGCGGAGGAAATAGATACATTTGTATCGCCGCCGGTGTTGGAGCCCGCTTCAGAGGGGCACATTGCAGCAAGCAAAGTAGCGCCAGGACCAGTAACACTGGGCACCTGGCACCAGAACCAGGCCATTGGCTCAACATCTAGCAGAGGGACACGTGGAAGTCCATCACACGGAGCTGGAACCCCTATACACTGGACTAGAGGAAACTGGCACACCAGCAGGGCCACCCACCGCACATAAGAGGCGCTGAGGGCAAAACCCGGAGCACAACTCGAAGCGGGGGACCCGCTGGAGCTTACCCTTGCAGGTGACACTTTCTGCTGAGGGCAGCCAGGGTTGCATCAACTCCCAAATAGGATCCCGGGCCCCGGGGGTGCAGACAGTGACCTGAAATATCGGCGATCGGGACACAAGCACAACGAGAAGCGATAGCGCTCAAGTACGTAGGAGGACACAACCCAATCCAGACGCGGACTAACAGGGTGTGGGGACCCCCCACTGTGGCCTCCTCTGGGGGCCACTGCTAACTACGGGGTGACCCTGAGGAGCTGGGGGCCATAAACCAGGGTGCCCGTGGAGAAACGCACGACAACATCAAGATGGCCACCAAACAGGTGAAAACAAAGGGCAAACAACCCACGCTGGACGAGTATGCCAGAACGCCGGTCACAGCGGAAGGAGCCAGGAGTAAGGAGAGGTCCCCCACCACAGGTCCTGACACCACGAGCAAAGATCATCAAATCCTGGCAGCAATAGCGGACCTGAAACTGGATGGGAGACCAAACTGGAATCGGCCATGGTCGAATTGAAGGCGGCACTAGAACTTAAAGTAGGTGCGGTGCAGGAGGAGGTGAACCTCCTCAGACAAGATGTCAGGACGTTAGCAGAACGTACAGGTGAATTGGAAAAGGAAGTAGCCCCAAACACAGTCGTAAGTGCGACCTACAAAGCAGAGATCCACATCCTTGAACAGCACGTGAGCAACTTGGAAAACAGAGCGGAGGAAGTGGAGGGACCGGCCCGGAGGAATAACATCCGCATTTTGGGTCTGCCGGAAAGAGCAGAGGGACCAAACCCCACGGAATACATCAAAACAATGCTGATGCAGGAAATAACCAGGGGGTGTGCTCACCCAAGGATTCGTCATGGAACGGGTGCATAGAGCCCTGACAAGGAGGCCATCACCAGCAGCCCCCTCCCCACCCCCAGAGGCCGATAATAGCCAAGATACTGAACTATCGAGACAGGAAGAAAATCCTAGAGCACTTCCAGAAGGAGGAACGATACAGAGGGCATCGGCAAACATAACGGCATACCCGGATTACACACTGCTGGTACAAAGAAGACGCATGAACTATGGCTCGGTGAAAAGAAGACTGCGGGAAGCAGGCTATAAATACATGTTGATATACCCGGCAAAACTGAAGGTGTACCACAAAAACAGGGCACTGTTCTTCAACACCCCAGAGGAGGCGGAGTGGCTAGATACACAGAGCTGTCCACCGGAATCGGGAATCCAGAAGGAAGACGGTGCAGATAAGTAGATTGAAGTCTGCGGTGCCGATGGTGCGGCAGACTTAGACATTTGGACTTGAATATAAGATGGGGCTATAGTTGCTGGGATAGGCGCAATAAAGGCCATATGAATACAATCCTTGGGGCATGGGAACATAGTGCTAAGTATAGGAGCCTAAAGGAACCTGATCTCACACCCCCGTAAATCAGTTAGGTTACCGGTAGATCGGTGACATCCTGCTGGGTTCCTGAACTCGGTATCCCGAGGCAGGACCAAACGCGGGGGAGCCCGAGATCCAGGGATGGAGCTGGGCACCAGTTGGGGACGGGTGGGGAGGGAAGGGGTGGAAGGGGTTGTGTGCTGTGTATAATAGTTGGGAAAGGAGGGGACGGGGGGGTTAGTTGGGGAGTTTATGTTGAAAGAGGGAGGGACACAAGCCCAAATTCATGTCAAACTAGACTGGAGAGGAAACCCGGGTGGGGGTGGGGGGTGGGGGGAGGAGGGACAAACCACACATAGCAATGGGAAGCCCTAGAATTGTAACCTGTAACGTGAGAGGCCTCAACAGTTATCTGAAGAGGAATAAAGTAATGATGTACCTGAGAAGGCTGAAATTAGACATAGCACTACTGCAGGAAACCCACCTTACTAAGGAGAAACTAGTTAGTGGTTAAGAAAAAGTGGCGGGGGACCACCACGGGAGCGACATATTCCGCTTATGCAAGGGGGTGGTCACGTGGGTGGTGCCCCATGTACCGTTTCAGTTGCTTCAGTCCACAGCAGATCCAGATGTTAGAATGATAGTGGTGCGTGGGATGCTGGAAAACAGAGAATTGAGCATTATAAACTCATACGCCCCTAACCAAGACACGGCCGCCTACTTTAGGGCCCTATAAAGTAAAATTAGCCCCCTACTGGGCGGTGCAACTTTATGGGGAGGGGATTTTAACTGTACGTTACACCCCAAAATGGATACGTTCAATAGTAAACTAGATCAACCCACCCTGGCTGCAAAAGCATTGCAGGCCCTGCTGAGAGATTTTGGACTGGAGGATATCTGGAGACGGCTGCACCCGGAAGACAGGCAGTACTCTCACTACGCGGCCCCACACAATCTGCACACGAGATTGGATTATATGTTTGTTGCCTCGGAGTTGGTAGGTAAAATGACAGGCTTGGAATACAAGGCCAAAATACTATCGGACCACTCCCCCTGGTCTTGGAGTGGAGGCACCAGCCCCCTAGAGCAAGAATCACGACTTGGAAGCTCAGAGCCGAGGCCCTGCAGGACTCGGGATTCCAGGACCACCTTAGGGAGGCGATTATTGAGTACTTTGATATTAACACAGGGAGCGTGCAGTCAGAAGGAACCTTATGGGAGGCGTTCAAGGTGGTAGTACGGGGTACAGCCATATCTAAATCCAGAGGGCTCCAAGGGGGCATAGAGTGAGAGCTACAAGAGACAGAAGGAGCTGGAAGAAATGATGCAGATGGGGAGCACCTCACAGGAGGACTCTGTGCTGGTGAACCTATTACAACAAACTAGCAGAGAGCACTGGGACAGAATATGTAAATTGAACTATAAAAAATATATCGAAAGGCAACATGCAGGGGGAGACAAACCGGTAAGGCTGCTAGCTAAGTTATACAAAAATGAGACACCACAACCAGTGGTCAGGGAGATAAAGGGGGAAGAAGGCTAGACCTGGGACACCCAGGAGGGAGTTAACGAGGGGTTCCTTAGATTCTATAAACGCCTTTATAAGGACACGGGGGAGGAGATGGGACAGGAGGTTCAGGAAACACTGGAAGACATAGGATTACCCAAATCAAGCGATGAGGAACGGGAGGTCCTGGACGCCCCAATCACATTAGAAGAATTAGAGATAGTGATTCAGCACCTACCCACGTGTAAGGCTGCAGGGTCGGACGGGCTCCCAAGCGAATTTTACAAAACATACAAGCAGGAGGTACTCCCTCCTCCCCCCCGCTGCTTGCTATGCTAAATGAAGCGATTGAACGAGGGAGGCTGCCGGAGTCCCTGAGGGAGGCGGTGATCATTCCACTCCTAAAACCGGGCAAGACGAGCACGGATTGTGGGTCATACAGACCCCGATCTATGCTCAACCAAGACAGCAAGATCCTCACAGCAGCGCTGGCAAACAGGCTCAAGCGAGTTATTGACAAACTTATACACCCCGATCAAACAGGCTACGTTCCAGGTAGGAATATAACAGACAATCATAGGAGACTCCACCACATTATTGTACAGACAGAAGGACCCCGGCAAAATGGTAATAGTTTCGTTGGATGCCATTAAGGCCTTCGACTCTGAGGTGGCCGTGGTTGTTAGTGGCTTTGAAAGAATATGTGATGAGGACCGGGTACCTGTGGTGGGTCAAAATGGTATATAGCTCCCCATTCGCCAGGGTCAAAACTGGCGCAATAATCTCAGACAAATGGCAACTTAGTAGGGGCACTAGACAGGGCTGCCCCTGGTCGCCCATGCTGTACATCCTCGCTCTAGAACCATTGGCAATCTGCCTCAGACAACAGTATGGGGAGATAGGGATCCTCCTGAAGGGAGGATCGAACCCGATATCATTGTAGGCCGATGACATACTGCTATACTTGCGCTTCCCATAAGAAAACCTACAATATGTCCTGGAGGTGATGGAACGCTATGCCACCCTCTCGGGCATAGCTGTAAACCCCAAGAAATCAAGCATGTTCCCTTTGGGTAGATACAGGTGGGCCCTGCATAGGAACCTACCAGTCTTGCTGATACCCTGGCAGACCAGGACATTCCCATACTTGGGATTTGATATATACCACACGGCTGCGGAGGAACACAAGTACAACGCGTAAAGGGCAGTGGAAGGCATTAAGAATAGCATAGGGTTCTGGTCCAAGCTACCCCTGGCCTTGGTGGGTAGGTCGGCTTTGATTAAGATGGTGTTCCTGCCGAGATTGCTACACTTTTTTACAAACATCCCGCACATGCTTCCCAAACGCTTTTTCGTGAAACTCCACAGCTTATGCAGGGGCTTCATATGGCATAACTCTAGGAACAGGGTGGCCCTGTGGAAGCTGCAAACTTTCTGTGACAGGGGGGGCATAAACCTACCGAACTTCGAGATATACTACCTGGCGGGACAGCTCCAGTATGTGGCCAGGTGGTTGTCCGAAGAAGAGACGGCTGAAGCTAGGCTAGGTGTAAGGACATCCCCCCCTTTTTTCTAAGAGAAGTGGTGTGGCTGCCCAAATCAAAGTTGCAAGGAAGGGCGGGACTGCTGGAACTGGGCTGGAAGATATGGAGCAAAGTATGGCAAATAGTGGGAAACCTGACCCATGATCCCTGCAGGTGCCGCTAGTGGCGAGGGATCCGTAGATACTGGGAACCGATGGGCCTGGCGACACTTGGAGATGTATGGCAAGAGGGGGAGGTACTAGATTTCCAGAGATTAATGGAGGACACCGGGGTGTACAAAGGCCAATATATTACCTACACAATAATTATCACACGGGTGCGAGAAAGGTGGCCTGAATCAGTGCTAGCGGAGCAACCTGACACGGTCATTGAGACGATGTATGATATCTCTGAGGGTGGGCACAAAATATCCTGCATATATGAAATATTGATGACTAGGGTGGGCAAGGAGTTACTCCAACTGAGGCCGGACTGGGAGGAGGAGGTGGGAGAGCCTATGCTGGATGGACAATGGGATAGGACGCAAAGGTACCACAAGAAGGTGTCCCGTAACGCGAGGCTACATCAGATCGAGGTATATGTCACCCATAGGGCATATATGACCCCTAGCAAAATTGCCAGGTTTGGAAGTTCAGTGAGTGAGAAATGCCCAAGGTGCGGGGAGGTGGAAGCTGGGATGATACACATGTTTTGGGCTTGCCTGGAGGTGGGTAGATTCTGGACAGAGGTTAAGCTACGCCTGGCCGAAAAAGGGATCACACTGGAGGTGGAGTCAGTTTGGGCATGCATGCTGGGGGGTTTTGCCCGACCACGCAACCTGAACCACATCAGTAAGATGAAAGACCTGGCCTACATCCTGGCCAAACAGAATTGCAATGGGCTGGAAGGCAGCCCAACGACCTAGAATAGAGACGTGGTGGGCTGACCTCCTGAAGTGGGCAGATGCAGAAACGACAGCTTGTTATGAAGCAATCAGTAGGGGAGGGGAGGAGGAAGCGGGACCCCTGATAGCGTGGAGACAATTGGTGGCCACGATGGTGGGACCCTCCCACGCCAAACTTAGTGAAGACGATATGAGGGGGATTAATGAGGAAGACAAGCCCGGAGATACGTAAGCTAGTGGCATTGAAGCAGGGGCTCAAGTTAAGGGGGCGGGAGGGGGGAGGACATGTGAGTATAACGATGTGAGGCTCATATGCGAATGTCCTCAATGTTTGGAGTGCTGTTAATAAAAATTGTTTTAAAAAAATATGTACATTTATTTTGCTCTACTGTGTATTGTAGAAAATTAAAGAGATATAATTTGCCAGTGGATGGACATTTCTATAATTAACTCAAGGTATCGCCTGATGACCATGAAAATTGAGAGTCATGACATATTTCAATAACCAGTCATTTGAAACATATATAAGATTCTATATATGGACGCGCTTATGCATCAGTTTCCTGCTTATATATATATAGCGCTTTATGATTAATTTAGATAGTTATGGCCAGTTTGTATATATAGTGCTTTATTATCAATTTAATAGGTAAGTCCATTTTGCTGGGTTGTTTTGGGTTAAAGATCTAAGTAGCTTTCTCTGCAGTTACTGGTTTCTAGGTAATTTATGTGGTGTGTACGGCTCCCCAGTACAATAGAACAAAATAAAAGTGGTGAATTTGTATCCGAGGCTGCACAATTTTACATTTGAACACAATTAATATATCCTAACAAAAAAAAAATCAAAAATAAACATGAAATTGAAATACACAGGAAAATGAAATTACATAACATTTGCAATGATACAAAATATATGAACAAGACCACTACAAAGCAAACCGATCACAAGAAGTGGTGCCTCTCCATATCTGTGTTAAGTCCTGTAAGACAACTGTCCATTAAGCAAATCCATGTTGCTTTTTGCATCATAGTCATTTTTCATTAGTACCTTCTCTAGTGCAAAGAATTTGATTTTGTCCATTGTTTCATTGTGATATTGCTGAAAATGGAAACGAATATACTTGTTTATTGTCCTTAGATGTTCTCCTATTCTGGTTTTAAGAGATCGAATAGTGCTGCATATATATATATAACCGATATACCACTTTCATTTATGAATATTGTTTTAGGTAGTCTGGCAGTTACCACCCACTTGCCATATGATGCTTCCAGGCTCTATGATCTCTTTATTTGTTTGGCTATGAAGAGTATAACTGCCAATTGGAAAGACTCTCATTCCTTATGTATAAGAAGCTGGTGGAATAACATATGTCTCACGCAAAAGATGGAAATGTGCATGGCAAACAATCTTAACTCTATACCTAAGTTTAATGCTAAGTGGTCATTTTTTACTCGATTTCTGAACCATTTTAATGTAACCACGCATGGAATGTGACTTCTCCAAATCTCTCACACTCCTTTGATGTTCCCAAGATTATTATATGCGAATACCAATCTGGACACTTGACTGAATATTTACTGCATTATATACCAATGTGCCTCTCTGCATCAATACCTACCACCTCACTTTCTCCCCCCTCCCTCCATATGTCGTGTTCGTCATATGTCAGTCTTATGTTTGTCTTCCCCCCCACTTAGACATCATAATGCAGAATTTGTTCCATACTAAGTTGTGCACAACACTGTGCTATAGTTCTTATGTGTAAGTTTTCAATTATATTGACAATTTGTTCCTTATATGCAATTGCACACAGTGTATTTAATTAATTGCTCTACTGGAACACTTCCACTTTACCATTGTTTCATCTATTCTCATGTAAAAGTTTCACCGCATTATGCTTATGAAGTTATGACTATATGATTGTATATTACATACCTTAATAAAAAAAAAAAATTATTAAAATAAAAAAAAGAAACAAGATGGGGAAATTGCAACATGTTAAGAAGGTAACATGCAATGAAGTATTCTTGCACTTTCATAAATCCGGATTCTCGTAGCCACGAGTGTCGTTTTAAAAATGTTCCTTGAACAAAGATGCGGCCAGTGTCATCTGCTGCATCTAAATTGTTTTTGAGAATGTAGTTGGCAACCTGTTTGCCTTCAGACACCGATTTTTGAATCTGTGATTTTAAAGGCCCAGGAACTGTATTGAGTTGTTAGGACAGTGTGGCATTAACTTGCCAACACGGTGCTATTGTGTGCAATGCGTGTTTGGTACGCTGCCAATGTAGATGCTTTCCAGCCTAGCAAGTACAGTTTTTTGCTTTCTTTCTCAAGGGGTGCCTCTGCAGATGCTAGCGGGCCTGCTCTTTTCCTTGTGGCTGTAACATCCAATTTATCGGTTTTAGATTGTCCCCCAATATAGAGGCGGTCTGTAGGTGCAGGCTTAAATGTTTATTCTAGGGTTTACAGCTCTGGTTAAAGATGGGAGTCAGTAAAGAGGGTTGAATGTGTCTTTGCACGGATTGAAGTAACGGGATCAATTGTGCGACTGATTTCTTGTCACCTAAAATATCCACAAAGTCTGTATCTTGTACGGCTTCTTTTGTGTCCATTTTAAAAAGCTCTGCTGCCTTCATGAGTAAGCCATTATACTGCAGCTGGTTATGCATAGGAGAATCAGCAATGGGCTGATCCTGGTCTTCTGGTGATGGCAACATGTAAATGTATGGGTCATCATCGACATAATGCTGATCTTGAGTACATTGGTCATCTAGTGACGTGAGTTTGGTGATTGGGTCTTGGTGCCCGTCTATGAAATCTACAAATCATGACATTTTCATGGTTCATTCAAACTGGTCTCAAGTACACTGGCTTGAGCTGGGGACATTTTGAAACTGAAAAGGATCCGTGGGATCCTTTCCCTGAGTGTAGAGCTTCTGATAAAGATGATGTGGAAGGCATATATTGTGTCTCTTTTGATGCCATATCAATGGGCGTGGAAAGAGCAGCATATAACAGTTAAGTTTCAACGTTCTGTGGACATGCGTCAGGAGTTTGAGTCTCAGCACTAGTTTTTTAGCACACGAAAGGAACCATTTTTTTTTTTAGCCGCTGTGTCTGTAGTTACTTTGCTCAGCATTTGTTTCAGATGTTTGTCATGCAGCGATTGAGTGGGCGAGGGCCCAGAGGATGCTTCGAGCTAGAAAGGGTTTTACCGCTTTCCTGTGACACCACCTGGCTGCATTTTTCGATGATTTAGCCGACGTACAGCTAGGGGTTGTGTGCTTCGTGCAATGTGAATGTGTGCCTTTGTCACAGAGTGTGGTCTCCATCACAAAACCGCCGGCCTGCTTAGGGGAGGCGGGGACTGGCACTAAGGCTTCAGAAGAACTCATGGCAACACTCCGCAAAGAACACATTTTGGGGACTGGGGATGGGTAACTGACCTGTAAGTGTACCCTAATGTTTTCACACACAAAACACACTGGTCTTTAATTTAATTCACTTTCATTGAGGGTTGTCAATATGTACAACCCAATTTGTCTTCCAACCAAACTTGCTAAGCCCTCCTGAGGTGTAGAAGCCCTTGGTTGCGGTAGTGTGCCGCTTATCTAGGGTTAGGGGACAGGCAAAAGAGGCTAGCCCCATCTATTCTGGTTATGGGATACGTCTGAGTAGCACAGTAAAAAAAAACGCACACACCTCAGGGACACTAAATATTATACCCAAACATGTGATGGAGGCCATACAGGAAGGTCATTCCTTTTATTACTCTCGTTTAGCGACCCCACAAAGCCTTTAAAACAAAAAATGAGCAAAAGCTAAAAAGACAATAATCAAAGATTATATGAGCTGTCTCTAGTGTGAGTTTGTCATGGCCACAGGCCCCATAACACAAAAACCACACCATCTAGTGATGGGGGCAATGGGTCACTTCACTCACTTATGCCCCTTTGGGACCCATAAACTCAGGGGCCCTGGCTGGACTCAGTCCTGGCGCCTTTGGCACCAGGCTCTTATAGAGATGTGAGCAGGAACACTTTTTTTCAGTGCAGGAGTGCTTTTATTTTACAAGAACATTCCAGGAGCTGAAAGCCTTTATTCCAGAGAACATCCTCATGTGCTGACTCATCGGGTATGGCAGGCAGGCTAAACCTGGTGGGCGTGGCTTCAGAAGCTCAGCTATATAAGCTGCGCCATCGTTAAGGCCGGTGCTTCGCGTTACTGTGCACTTGCATGGAACGTGATGCTCACCGACGCTTGGACCAGTTTACTTACCTTTGAAACCAGGTGTTCTCCTGCATACTCAACTCCAGGAAACCAGTGCTTCATCTGCAGATGCATCTCTTGACATCCAGTGATTTTGATCCAGACGCTGCAGCACCGCACTCCCCATCCACGAACTCGGACCCTGTGAAGAAGATAGACAAGGTTAGAACATCCGTCCTAGGGCCGCGCTGCATTTGAACTCCGCGCGCCCCCTAGTTAAAAACTTACCAGCTACTGTACCCGCTGCAGCTTTGTTCCTTATTCCCTCCGGCTGCCACCTCGAGCTCCGCAGCTTCTGCCGGGCCGGCAACATCACCTGCAAGGGAAGAAGGCAAAAGAGCAAACATCAAAAGTGGAACGGACAGCAATACAAGACAGCAAATTTTACAAGACAAGGCAAACAGGAACACTTACCTGAAGTATAGTGGCTTAGCCACAGCAGGACTGAACTACCACGTGCAAGGGACCAGTGAAGGAACTCGGTCCAGATCATACAAGTGCCCCTGCCAGAAGCAGCAGGATGGAGTGCTCGCCAAAACTAACCAACAGGAGCAGTCCCGAGCAGCATCACCTATTACCACCAGTCACCACATAAGCACAGAGAGCGAAGTCGGACCTGAGTGACCTCAACTCCCGGTAGGGCTGCAACCGTGGGCGAACGCCTCTGCAGAGACCAGGTGAGCGTAACAGAATGCGAAGACTCTTCAAATCTCTGCCTGGGCGTTATGGAAACTTTCAGAAACAGACCTATTGGCCCGATTACTGGGAGAGTTACGGGCTGAAGGTCATGCCTCAAGACAGGAAACCAATGCCCTGAAGAGGGATCTAATTGTGAACCGGGAGCGGACAGATGAACTAGCAAGGCAAATGCTCCAGGCACAGGCAGGCCATGTCCCACTGCCGGGGTATGCCCCTCCTGCCACGCCTCCACAGTACAGGTGGTTCTTCAAGGGGGGGTTCCCCTGGCCCCACCAGAACGCTTTACAGGCGATACGAATAAGTACGCCATCTTTATGACTCAATGTCGCCTACATTTCGGGCGCGGACCTGGGGGATTCCCCAACGATCAAGCGAGAGTAGCATTTGTACTCTCATATTTGGGAGGTAGTGCAGCTGACTGGTCAATACACTTGGTAAACCAGGATGATCCTTTGCTTCGAGACTTCAGAGGTTTCCAGCGTGAAATGGAGAAACTATTTGCACGGCATACTCAAGGGTGGGCTCTGGATAATGAACTGTTATCACTACGGCAGGGTGACTTACAAACATATATCACTTCCTTCAATCGTCTGATAGCACAAAGTAACTGGCCAGAGGAGAAAAGAACTACGCTCTTTTACCGAGGCTTGCAAGGGGAACTTAAGGAGGTATTAGCCCAAGTAGAAAATCCACCCGATCTCAGATTGCAGGATCGGAAGATGGATCGGGCCAAGGCCGAGGGGCGGTCGATCTATGTGCGACCCTGTGAGAATCAAACCAAATCACTCGATCAGTCCGAGCCAAGGCAAATCGGAGGCTTGCGGAGCCCACTCACCAAGGCAGAATGGGAGAAAAGGAGACAGCAGCAGCTTTATTTATACTGTGGTACGGCAGGTCACTATCTCCAAGAATGCCCGGTAGATCACCCAAGAAAGCAGTTGGAGCAACTGACAAGGGTGAAGAAGAAGAACAGGACTCAGGGAAACTCCAACACCCGGCAAGTGTAGGGGTCCACTTGTCTAGCGGTGAAAAGGAACCTATACAGACCTCACATTTAGTCATCCCTGTGCTCCTGGTAAACCACAAGCAACCATCGAAAATACATGCCTTGGAGGCATACATTGACAGTGGAGCTGTGGGAAATTACATGGACCAATATGTGGATACCCGGAAAGGCCTTCCTCTCTGACAGAAGCAGGTTTTGGAAAACGTCACAGCAGTTGATGGATCTCAGCCATCATCCGGCCCAGTGACGCATTAGAACGAGAAGGTCACGCTTCTGTGTCAGGACGGTCACCAATAGGACATCACCTTCGATCTCATTGGCGCTCCTCAGTTCCAGATGATATTGGGATTGCCCTGGCTAGAGACCCACAATCCCAGGATTGACTGGCGTAAACAAGCTCTGACCTTTCCCCAAGACTGTGCCGACACCTGTTATAGCAAGGGATTCTCATTAAAAGGTCTTACCAACCCAGGTTTGTTGAAGAAAGAAACCATACTGGGCCTCACCAGTTCACTACCACCTGAATACCTGGATTACCAAGATGTCTTTAAAAAAAAGCAAACACCCTACCTCTGCAGACTGTATGACTGCCAAATTGATCTGGTACCTGGCGCTCAAGTTCCCTGCAGCCAGATTTAAACCCTAACAGAACAGGAAAAGCAGCATCTAAAAACCTACCTTGATCAGTATCTGGCAAATGGCTTCATTCGTCCGTCCAAGTCCCCTGCATCCTCGCCCCTCTTTTTTGTGCCTAAAAAGGAGGGAGACCTGAGAACTTGCATTGACTACAGAGCACTTAACCAGATCACGGTAAAAAAAAATGGTACCCGTTACCGCTTATCCCCGAGCTCTTGGATCAAGTCAAAAGCACTCATATATACAAAACTAGACTTACGAGGGGCCTAGCATCTAATAAGAGTCAAAAAAGGAGACAAGTGGAAGATGGCCTTTCACACAAAATATGGCCTTTATGAATATCAGGTTATGCCCTTTGGACTATGTAATGCCCCGGCGGTGTTCCAATTTTTCATGAATGAAGTGCTCCGCGAACTGTTGGACGTCTGGGCTCTTGTCTATATTGATGACATTCTTATCTATTCCACCACAAAGGAGGACCACCTCAACCATGTCCGGGCAGTTCTGGAGAAACAACGACAACACCGGCTATATGCCAAATTGGAGAAATGCTTCTTTCATGTGACAGAGGTAGAATTTGTCAGCTTTATTCTCACACCACGGGGCGTACGCATGGACACACGCAAGGTAGACGCTATCCTTAACTGGCCCTCATCGTCATCCATAAAGGGAGTACAGAGTGTACTCTGGTTCGACAACTTTTATTGCCGGTTCATTCCCGGGTTCTCTCAGATCGTCCACCCAATCACCTCTTTACTATGGAAAAATAAACAATTGAATTGGTTCGCAGAGGCAGAGAAAGCCTTCCAGGAGCTAAAACAAGCATTTACCGCAGCACCAATTCTACGGCATCCTCGACCAGAACTACCATACATGGTCGAAACGGATGCTTCCAACATAGCAATGGGAGCAGTCCTGTCACAACGAGACCCCGAAACAGGTCAGTTGCATCCCGTGGCATTCTGTCTCGCAAGTTTTCAGCCCCTGAATTGAATTATGCAATCACTGATAAAGAACTGCTAGCAATTAAGGCAGTGTTCAAAGCCTTAAGAGATTATCTTCTAGGAGCTAGACTATCAGGTTTGCCAATCCAGCGTCAGGGAACTCTCAACGTGTAGCCATAGAATTCTCCCTTCCAACGTCTCTCTTTGTATTCCAAAAGGAAAACTATAAAGATAGCAGTCAGCCGAAAGACAGGGTCACTGCAGCAGCCGATAAGTAGGAGCCGAAGGGTGGGTTCCAGGACACCCGATGGATGAGAGATGAAGAACCCCCGAATGGAACTCAGGAATCGGGCTTCAGACACAATTTCACAGATGCAACTTCTCAAGAGTAGGAACAAAATACAATCAACGTATGGACTAGAACTAGCTAGGAAAGAACATGAGCATACATCAAAAGGACATTGACGGAATGGGTTAGAACACTTACCAACAGCTCTCCGATGAGACGTTTATGGAGGAGCTCTGCAATACCCAATCTATCCTATACCCGACAGCACGAGGACGTCTAAACGGCACAATAGGCAGTGTCTAGTCCATACCTGTCCCGCCAAAATGAGGACGCCTCACGAAAACAAAGCGCCAAGTGGAAGTCTCTAGTCCGGGCGCACAGTATTGGGCAATGCAAGCTCTCTCCAGATTCTGTATCAGAAAGCTTGACAACCGTATAACCAGTTGTGGGAATTTCCGGTTGCAGTGCAGAAACGAAGTCCGAGTCAATGATGTGCGGACAACGAAGTACCAATTCAGCAGGCAGTAGCAGGTAAGGTAGCGTTCCGAGTCGGCAATGTAGGAGGCTTTGAAAATGAAGGATCGAGGATGCTTGGAGGACTGGGAAAGGAGGGGAAGCAAGGTAGGGCAGGTCAGAGGAACGCGGGCAAAGGACAAAAGGACCAAAACAAGGACAAGAGTTGGAGCGAACCAGCTAGCACTAAGATTGAAACAATCAGAAGCGGCGAGTGCGGTCACCTGGAAGTGTTTTAACAGGTGCCCGTACAAGTGCGTGACTCCTCCTCCATGAGGCGCGTTACCGTTGTTTGTGGAGCGGCAGCCACAGACACCATGGTAACGTTGATGCTGAAGCTTTGCAATGGTATTGGCATTGTGGGAACTTTGTGACTTTACGTGTGGGATAATGGGGAGCCTTTCTCGGGGCATTCCTGACAGACATACAGTCACCGTCGTCACGGATCATTGAAATCTACAATATCTGAAGACTGCTAAAGCCCAATCATCATGCCAACTCCGCTCGTCTCTCTTCTTTGCAGAATACGACTTTGTCATCACCTATAGACCCGGAGTACGAAATGGAAAAACGGACGCCCTGTCTTGCATGAGCGAGGGAGAAGAGTCATTCACTACACCAGATCCCATGGCCATCATCCCTGAAGGACGAATCCAAGGCATGATTGCCGCAACCACCACTCTAGACAACTTAAAATCTGACCTGCAACACTTGAGTCCACCAGCGCAACCGGAATGGCTAGGGAAGGGAGACCAGTATACGATGGTGGACAACCTACCATACTACCAAGGACAATTGTACATCCCGGATAAGAAATTACAGAATCATGTCATCGCAAACTATCACGATTCATTAGTAGAAGGGCATCTAGGAATAGCCAAAACCCAAGCTAAAATAAAGAAAAATTACTGGTGGCCAACTTGGCAAAAGGACATTGTCCAGTTCATCGCAACCTGTGGCACCTGTGCACAACACAAGTCCCAAAAACAAAGTCCTGCAGGTCTGCTATGTCCTTTAGAAGTACCTCCAGCACCTTGGCATAGGCTATCAATGGATTTTATTACAGACCTTCCCTCCTGTAACGGATACAATACCATCTTAGTCGTCGTAAGATCTGTTTTCCAAAATGGCCCACTTTATTCCCCTGAAAGGTCTCCCAACTGCTTCTACTCTGGCTACCGTGTTTTTGGAACAGATCCTCTGCCTACACAGGTTCCCATCAATATTGATATCAGATCGAGGAACTCAGTTTGTCTCTGCATTCTGGAAAAGGTGTTGTAAAATTGCCAAAATCGACCTCCAGTTATCTACAAGCCATCACCTCCAAACCGACGGCCAGACCGAACGCACTAACCAGACCCTCGAGCAATACATAAGGTGTATGCTGCAACAAACCGAGGATACCTGGAAGCACATACTTTGGTTATCAGAATACGCATATAACAACTCCATTCACAACAGTACGTGACAAAGCCCATTCTACACAGTGTACGTTCGACATCCACGAACATCCGTTTTAGACCCACTCAAATCATTAGAAACGCCCTCTGTAACAACCTTACACAAAACCATCACCCAGGTTTTTAAGCAAGCAGCAGAGCATCTTGCCAGAGCCAAAGAGAAATGGAAGCAGTTTGCGGATCGACACCGCAAGGAAGCTCCCAACTACCAAGTCGGAGACCAGGTTTGGTTAGCATCCCAAAAAATCCCTCTGAAAGGACCACGGGCGTTCCATCCCAGATATCTAGGACCCTACACTATCAAGGCTGTGATCAACCCCGCGGCCATGAAATTAGAATTACTGGCCCACATGCGGATCCACCTCTCTCTCTTCGGCAGGGGCCTCCCTCTGGAACAGCCTTCCTACCTCCCTGAAACTTGAGACCCATCGCCGGTTCCAGAAACACCTCAAAACCTTCCTCTTTGTTTCTGCTTTCTCTCCCCCTCTCCCCTGCTGAATGCCTGGCTGAAACTGCACTGGTTACCTGGCCACCCTGTCTGATCTCGGGCCCAAGCCCCGCTAGCTGCACACCTGCACTACCTCCCTGGCAACCCCAGCACCTGGGGACTGTTTTCTGTATCCCCTCAGTCCCCGTACCAGCACTTATGTCTGCACTTACCTTGCACTTGCCACCTCTGGCTGTTTATTATCTTATTTTGTTCTACTACCCCTTGTACTGCACTGTCCTCTCTCCCTTCCCCCACGCACTTTTCCCTTTCCCCCTTCCCATGCACTTGCGCGATCTGAATGACACCTGGCCTAGTAAGATCGTTGTCTGTCTTCCCATTGTTCCCCCTCCCTTGCCTCGTCGCGCCTCGAAACACTTGTGTATAGGCACGTTATAAATGCCATATCATATCACCCAGTGTTTCATGTCTCCCTCCTAAAACCATTGAGACCAGGTACGCAGATCGATACTCCACCGGATCCTGAAATAGTTGGAGAACCAGAATACAAAGTTAAAAGGATCCTAGACTCTAAAATGGTCTGGTCCAAGTTATACTACCTAATAGACTGGAAAGATTATGGACCCCAAGATCGGACCTGGGAACCCAGTGAGCATGTGCACGCTCCACGATTAATCAGGCAGTCCCACTGCAATAACCCCACAAAACCAGGGCCGGGGGGGACCACCCATGAGAGGGGCCTTCAGGGGGAGTGCCGTCATGGCCACAGGCCCCAGAACACAAAAACCACACCATCTAGTGATGGGGGCAATGGGTCACTTGACTCACTTAAGTCCCTTTGGGACCCATAAACACAGGGGCCCTGGCTAGACTCAGTCCTGGTGCCTTTGGCACCAGGCTCACATAGAGCTGTGAGGAGGAACACTATTTCGGTGCAGGAGTGCTTTTATTTTCCAAGAACTTTCCAGGAGCTGAAAGCCTTTATTCCAGAGAACATCCTCATATGCCGACTCATCGGGTGTGGCTCCCTAGGCCTGGCCTTCATGTGCTGACTCATCAGGTGTGGCAGGCAGGCTGAACCTGGTGGGCGTGGCTTCAGAAGTGGTGGTCGTGCCATCCTTAAGGCTGGTGCTTAGAATTACTGTGCACTTGCGTGCAACTAGACACTCACCACCGCTTGGACCAGTTTACTTACCTTTGAAACCAGGCGTTCTCCTGCATACTCGCCTCCATGAAACCAGTGCTTCATCGCTTCATCTGCAGACTCATCTACTGACATCCAGTGATCTTGACCCCGACGCACCACGCTCCGCATCCACGAACTCGGACCATGTGAAGAAGAAGACAGACAAGGTTAGAACATCCGTCCTAGGGCTGTGCCGAATTTGAACCCCGCGCACCCCCAGCTACTGTACCGCTGCAGCTTCATTCCTCATTCCCTCCGGCCACCGCCTCGAGCTCTGCAGCTTCTGCCGGGCAGGCAACATCACCTGCAAGGGAAGAAAGCAAAAGAGCAAACATCCAAAGTGGAATGGACAGCAATACAAGACAATTAACTTTACAATACAACAAAAACAGACGAGGAAAGACAAACAGGAACACTTACCTGAAGTATAGTGGCTTAGTCGCAGCAGGACCGGACTTGCAAGGGACCAGTGAAGGAATTCGGTCCAGATCATACAAGTGCCCCTACCAGAAGCAGCAAGATGAGTGCTCGCCAAAACTAATCAACAGGAGCAGTCCCGAGGTGCATCACCTATTACCACCAGTCACCACATAAGCGCAGAGGGCAAAGACGGACCTGAGCGACCTCAACTCCTGGGAGGGCTGCAACCATGCCCCAACGCCTCCGCAGAGACCAGGTGAGCGTAACAGAGTTCAACACTAGTATTCCACCAAAAGGGGATCCTTGATGCTAAAATCACCACAGGAACATCAAAGGCCTACCGGTTTCAGTGGCTTACACAAATCTACCATATTCTTCAGGGCCTCGGTACCATGTTAGGCACTGAAAAATGGTGAGCTCGGCTGAGGATGTTCCCTGCATCTGTAGATGGAGAGAGCGGAGTGTGGCATGGAGGGATAGAGACATCACGGCCATTGGGCAAGGGCCCAGGCCTTCCTCACCCTCAAGGTCCAAATGGACCCAGTTCTGGTGCCTTTGGCGCCAGGCTCATAGAAAAGTGTGCTTTGCACACTCTGTGCCTAAGGCACGTGCCTCAGGGCCAGGCGTGGCCATAGAACATCATTGGGAGGCACATGCAAAGATCCCTGGGAGGGGCAAGGTGGAGCCACAGGCGGCGCCAAAAGGAGGGGCCAGAGCCAGCCTAGTTAAGGCCAGCCCAACCACATGCCCCCGCTTTGTGTTATTCTGCTTTGTAGCGTGACGCTTACCACTGTTCCTCATCTCTGTTGCTGTTATTCCACCTCTGAAGACCATTTTACCTGACGCCTGCAACTCCATCACGGAAGGAGCATCTTACCTTATTCCAGCCTCTCCATCGCTGAAGGCGCACCTTACCCGATTCCAGGCGCTCCATCAATGTGCGCCACACTACCTGCTTTCCATCGCCATTGGAGTCGGAGCCTTTCCTCACCCGATCCAGACGTCCAGCGACGCGGGAGCTCCTCTTTTCTTCATCTTCACGGTATCTTCATCCAGGGTCGCAGATTGGCCTTCGAGCATCCAGACTCTGCTCCATGCCGCCAGACCACTCCTGCAAGGGAAAAAACACAACAGGTTAGAAATCTTATAAATAACGAACACTTGGCCGCTCCATACCCGAGTTTAGAACCCCATTATAACGGCCAAATTACCTGCTGATTTGAGAGCTCCATCATCCGAGGGAATCCCCGGAACCACTCCATGATTCCGATCTACCATCTTCACACCTATTGGGAAAAGAAGAGACATTGCAAGAATTATTTTATTATTACAATCAAGGCAAAAGACTCACTGCCAAAGACATTATAATAAACGAACAATAATCACAACAAAAGACTTACCTTCCAAGTGGATTGGTCGCAGCCGGTCTGGATCGCCACTTCCTCGGTCCAGTGAAGCAACTAGGTCCACTCTACGCGCCCCTGCTGGAAGAAGCAGGACGGAGAGCTCAGCATTACAAAACAGGTGAGCTTGCATGGGAAAACTCTTGGGCACTACATTTTGGCACGAAAGAGTCGAGGGAATTCGTGACACGCCCACGCCATTCTCATTCTCATTGCCTCTCATCTTCTCCCCGGGGCAAGACCAGCATGCAGAACAGCCTACACCGCAGCAGCTGGGGAAGATAGCCGACACAGGGGAGCCAAGTTGAGGGAGGGCTCCAACTGTGCCCAAACGCCCCTGCAGAGACCAGGTGAGCGCAACAGAACACAAAGCCTCTCTGAATCTCTGCCTGGTCGTAATGGAAACCTCTGAAACTGACCAGTTAGCTCAATCACTGGGGGAGCTGCGGGCTGAAGTGCATGCCTCAAGACAAGAGACTAATTCCTTGAGAAGAGACCTAATAGTAGCCCGAGATCGGACGGATGAGTTGGCAAGACAAATGCTGCAGGTTACCTGGGGTTACACCAACTCCTTTGCAACCACCTTCACTTCCAGTGCAAGTGGTACTTCCAGGGGAAGTCCCACTGGCTCCTCCAGAGCACTTCTTCGGCGACTCGAACAAATACACTGTGTTCATGAACCAGTGCCGTCTCCACGTCTTGTGCCGACCAGGAGCCTTCCATAACGACAGCGCAGTTTTGTACTTAACTATTTGGGAGGCTGTGCAGCTGACTGGTCCATCCCATTAGTAACCCAGGATGATCTAATACTTTGGAACTTGGGGAATTCGAACGGGAACTGGAAAAACTGTTTGCCAGACACACCCAAGGACAAGCATTAGACAACAAATTACTCTCTCTTAGACAAGGGAGCCATGATTTATTGACTTACATTGTCAGCTTCAACCGCCTTATAGCACAGACTAATTGGTCGGAGGAGAAAAGGAACACACTTTTTTACCGGGGACTACAGGGTGAGTTGAAAGATGTACTAGCTCAAGTGGTCAATCCGCCCGAGTGTTGTGCGGAATATATCAACCTGACGGTGTAATTGGACCATCGCTTACAAGACCGAAAAATGGACCACACAAGGGCAGAAGGCAGGTCAGTTTACATGCGACGTCGGGACAATCAAACCTAGGCTCAAGAAGCTACCGAACCTATGCATATTGGGGGATTGCGAGCTCCCATTTCCAAGGCTGAGGGGGGGGGCAGACAACTTTGTTTATATTGCGGAAAAGCTGGACATTTTTTTTACAAGATTGCCCTATTAAACCCCACCCCCGCACCCCCACCCCCAAGAAAATGGTAGGTGCCACAGAGAATGGTAACGAAGAAAAGGAACAGAAGTCGGAAAACTCGGAAGCCCGGCAAGTGTAGGGGTCCACTTGTCGAGCGGAATTAAGAAAGTTGTACAGACCTCCCACCTGGTCATCCCGGTACTAATAACCCACCACCAACAACCGTTAAGAGTTCATGCTCTAGAAGCCTACATAGATAGTGGTGCGGTGGGAAACTACATCGATCAGGATTTGGCCGCACCAATAGGCCTTCCACTTCAGCAAAAACCGTGCTCGGAAAACGTCACTGCCGTAGATGGCTCGCAGCTGTCTTCCGGGCCAGTAACTCAACACACCGATAAGGTAATGCTGACATGTCAGGATGGTCATCGGGGGGGAAAGCATTGTTTGATCTTATAGGGGCCCCCCAGTTCCAAGTGATCCTCGGAATGCCATGGCTCGAAACCCATAACCCAAGGATTGACTGGCGCACCAGGAAGCTGACCTTCCCCCAAGAATGTGCAAAGAGCTGCTACCACAGGGATGGGATGAAACTACAACTCGAGGGGAAACCCATCCTAAGAATTGTTGGTTCATTGCCTTCCGAATATCAAGATTTTCTGGACGTGTTCCAAAAGGAACAAGCTAATACCCTGCCTCCGCACAGAATTTATGACTGCTAAATCTATCTAGTCCCAGGAACACAAATTCCCTGCAGCAGAATCTACGCTCTGACTGAGCAAGAAAATCAGCACCTAAGAACATACCTAGATCAGTACTTAGCTAATGGGTTCATCCGTCCGTCCAAGTCCCCAGCCTCTTCAGCGCTCTTCTTCGTGCCAAAGAAGGAAGGGGACCTCAGAACTTGTATAGATTATAGGGCATTATACCAGATCACTTTGACGAATAGGTACCCTCTGCCGCTCATTTCCGAACTAATTGACCAAGTAAAGAATGCTCGATCTGTACAAAATTGGACCTACAGTGAGCTTACCATTTGGTAAGAGTGATAAAAGTCGACCAATGGAAGACGGCATTCCTAACCAAATACAGACTTTGAGTACCAGGTCATGCCCTTTGGGTTATGCAACGCCCCAGCAGCGTTCCAGTTATTTATGAACGATGTACTCCACGAATTGTTGGATGTCTGTATGCTAGTTTACATTGATGATATATCATCTATTCAGCATCCAATTAAGATCACGTGGGCCATGTAAGAGCCATGCTGGAGAAACTCTGCAAACATTGGTTGTTTGCTAAATTGGAAAAATGCTCCTTCCATGTCACGGAAGTAGAGTTCTTGGGCTTTATGCTTACCCCATGAGGGGTGCACATGGGAACTCGTAAGGTGGAAGCTATTCTTCAGTGGCCATCCCCGACATCGATCAAGGGAGTGCAGAGCGTACTCGGGTTTGCCAATTTCTATCGGCGATTCATCCCAGGATTTTCCCAAATTGTATCTCATCATTTTTTTTATTAAAAAAGAATAAGAAGTTTTATTGGTCTCCCGATGCCGAAAAAGCCTTCCTGGAATTGAAATCGGCTTTCACCTCTGCACCCGTCCTTCGGCATCCCTGACCCGATCTACCCTATGTAGTAGATACGGATGCATCCAGTGTGGCCATGGGGACGGTGTTATCACAAAGGGATCCGGACATGGGACAGTTACACCCCATAGCATTTTGGTCCCGTAAGTTTACAGCACCAGAAAAGAACTATGCCATAACCGACAAAGAATTACTGGCAAGCTTTTAAAACTTGGAGACACTACCTTCTAGGAGCTAGACATACTGTCAGTTATCACGGATCACCGTAATCTGCAATATTTGAAACCTGCCAAGGCCCAATATTCTCGTCAGCTCGGCTGAGCTCTTTTCTTCGTGGAGTACGATTTTGTGATCACATACCGACCTGGAGTGCGTAACAGAAAGGCAGATGCTCTGTCGAGAATGGGAGAGGATAAAGACGCATTTATATCATCAGAACCAGTACCCATCACTCCAGAAGAGCAAATTCAAAATCAGATCGCAGTAACCGCCTGCTGGGAAGATTTGAAGATCGACCCCCAGTCTCAAATGGACCAAACCGCCCAACAAGAATGGTAAACAAGGGGAGCCAGCACTCCATCAAGGACAAATTACCCTGTTTCCAGGGGAGACTATACATCAAAGACAAAAACTCAAAACAAGATTATTGCAAATTACCACGAGTCATTAGTGGAAGGACATCCCGGGATTACTAAAACACGAGCCAAAATCAGGAAGAATTATTGGTGGCCAACCTGGAGAAAGGACGTGGTCCAGTTTATTACAACCTGCAGAGTTTGTGCACAGCAAAAATCCCAAAAGTCAAGTCCTGCAGGATTATGTCCACTGGCTATACCACCAGTCCCTTGGCATTCATTATCCATGGACTTTATTACAGATTTACCTCCCTGTGACGGCTTTCACACAATCTTAGTGGTTGTAGATTTATTCTCCAAGATGGCACACTTCATTCCCCTCAGGGGACTTCCTACTGCTGGAACCCTGGCTACTGTATTCCTAGAACAAATAATCAAACTACATGGTTTCCCTTCGGTATTGATTTCTGACCAAGGATCGCAATTTGTCTCGGAATTCTGGAGGAGTTGTTGCAAGATAGCGCAGATCGATCTTCGCCTCTCCACCAGTCACCACCCCCAAACCGATAGTCAAACTGAGAGGAATAATCAGACGCTAGTGCAATACCCGAGATGCATGCTGCAGCAGACCGAAGGATCCTGGAAAGACATTCTCTGGTTACCTGATTTTTTATACAATAACTCAGTCCACACTAGTACTGGACAAGCCCCATTCTATATCATGAATGGTCAGCATCCCCGGACATCCTCCTTTGACCCGCTTGATTAACTAGAAATGCCGGCAATCACCTCTCTACATAACTATTATGCAAACTCTTAAAGAAGCAACCAAGAATTTAACTAAAGCCAAGGAACAACAAAAGAAGTTTGCTGACGGGCATAGAAAGGAAGCCCCACATTACCAAATTGGGGATAGAGTATGGTTGGCTGCCAGAAATATACCATTAAAAAGGACCTTGAGTCTTCCGTCCCAGATATCTCAGACCTTATCCTACCAAGGCCATCATCAACCCGGCCGCAGTAAAACTAGATCTACCCGCCAACATGCAAATTCATCCAGTGTTTCACGTTTCCCTTTTGAAGCCTGTGAAGCCCGAGACTAGGATCAAAAAGTCACCAGAGATCGGCCACCAGGGGGCGCATGGATGAGCTTGCTTTCCGTGTAAGCTCCGCGCAAGGGTCTTGAATAGTGGACTGAGCCCCCACCACAAGACCCCCCCCCTCCAGCTGATATAATCGCAGAATCGGGTGTCGGAAGTGCCCGTGACACACTGGGAGAAAATCTGGCATTGAACGGGGATCCCTTCATGAAGACATTTCCCTCGGCGCACTCCAGTGCACAGATTCGAAGAGGGCCTGCGAACTCTGCACGAGCCACTGCCTGACTACGCAGCTGTGATACAAGCAGCGCCGGGGCACGCCAGGCGACGTGTGCTGCTTCCAAGGCCCCATGAAGGTACTGTGCATGGTTGCGCTTACCCCCGCAGAGCCCAACTGAAGCGTCCACGCCCCATGGGACATTACACATGTACCCACTCCCGCAGGCCGTGAAAGAAAGAAGGCCGCCCGTCCTTTCGGTGCACCCGGCACCATTCCCATGAGACCGTGAAGTGTTTCCTGAAGGTGCAGCACGACAGGCGGCCTCCGCTGTCACTCATGCTCCGGTCGCGGTGTACGGGGACGCCCGCATTAAGATTAATGGGACCACGCTCTCCCTCGCAACACTCCATTACTGGCTCCCCTCAACACACCGCCCGCCTCACATAGAACTCTCTCCCTCTGCGGGTGCCACGTATAAGAGGCGCTGGGACCCCCTCTGGACTACTGCACGCCCGTATGGCGGTATTGGAGGCGCACACGTGGCTCAGCATAAAGCCACCCATCTCCATTCCCCCTCTTCGCGTCCTCTCTTTGGTCCTCAACACGCAACAGACGTAAACGCTCCCTGGGCCTGACAACACACTATTTGGAACCCCTGAGAGATCGGAGGGGCGATGATCCCACAGACCCCATGGATTAAGGGGCACGAGCGGATCCCCCTTCAGCAGTAAGGGACAGAGGGTTGGGCCCCTGTTGGACAGGGCGTGTGCCCTCCTCTGACCACACTCATACTTTCAAGCTCCCCAGATCTAAAGACGGGTCATCAGCTCTCCATCTGAAGTGCTCCTTGTGCATGAAGAATATCCGTGGAGCCCGTACCCTGACTCCGATTGCTTCTGTTGTGCTAATTTGCTGGCAAGTCCCCATTGAAATAAACCTAAACCAGTCACAAAAAGAACCAGGGGACAGCTGCCTACACGTGGGACGCTGCTTCTCCAGGGAACTTCTCAAAGCACCCCACTCGAAACCGTGTCTGGCCCCCCCTGGGACACGAGCTCACATGCACGAGTGCATCATCCTCGAATGATCATTCTCACGATATAGCCCTTACACGTGCATCGGAGGCTTGGCACCCATGGACCCTAAGGACAAACTGGCCAGATACAAGTTCGCACCAACCACTGATCCTACGAAGTCTCTCTCTGGATCCGGGATGTCGACGACAGGGCCCGACGCAGCTGCGACCAAGGCGGACGTTGCTGACCTACTTACGGAGATGAGGGGCATGAGAGCTGACATTGGCAGCAAAATAGATAAAATTACGCAAAGAATGGACAAGATGGACGACAGGCTGGAACAGGTTCAGCATAATCAAACCTCATTGAACACGCTGGAGGCACAAATGGACCACTGCATCGCGGAGATAGAACATAGAGAAGAGGAAATTCGCCTCAAGGTTGATGATCTTGAAAACAGGGAGCGCCGTAACATACAGGTTTTTGGCATTCCCGAGAGAGAGGGTGAAACCGAACGTGATCTAAAGCACACCATGCACGCCATTCTGAAGCTCCTATTCAAGGATGAATCAGTGGACGAACCCGAAATAAATTGACCGAATTCATAGGGCTGGAGGTAGACCGGGAGGCCCGAGATCGGTCTTAGCTCGTTTTCACAATTATGCTGACAGAGCACGAATCCTGGAGAAGGCCAGAAACATCCCACAACTTTCACTGGATGACTCCAATATTTCTCTCTACCAGGATTTATCATCACTCACGTTGGCAATGCGGAAGAAGTGCTCCCCAATTACGAGGATGCTAAAGGATAAAGGTATTAGATACCGATGGGGCTACCCGTTCGCTCTCACCTTTGAGTGGGAGGGCTTGACAACGAGACTCGTCTCAGAAAAAGACATCTCTAACTGTATAGCGGACCTGATAGGTCCCCAGGGGGAGGGCCCCTCCCGGGGCGAATCAAAGAACGATGAAGGCGAATGGCGCACCAAAGGCCCGCGGCGAAGGAGGATCCAGGAAATTCCGGCGGATGAACAACTCCCAGGACATGGAACATTAATCTAGATTCCGGAGTCTCGCATCAGGCTGTACGACGCATGGAAATGAGGGAGTGAATGGTTTGGCTGGAGCTGGGAGCTTTGGTGCCATCTGACAGTGGTTAGTGTACTCTAGATTCATTTATGTGGGGCCCGAACCTTGGCATACGCCAACGAAGCACCTGGCTTTAAGGTCAGAATATTTGTCATACTGTTTCATTCGTCGCACAAGCGGCGAATTTGGACCCAAATGTTCTGATTGCCTGAAAGACTCATGAGGTGAAACAGACACTGCTTATATGCTTAAAATGGGGGTCGAGATCCAGATTCATATGTACGAGCAGTTTCTATTGAGTTAAAAGTACATGGTTGGGGGCTCACTGTTAATTTTGTTAACATTAGGATAGGACCGCTTGTTTTGCGGTTTCCATTGGTGGTCCGAGGACGTCTGGGTGATGTTAACCTGGACGGACCGGATGCTGAATGTACGGGGGCGGGGGAGGAGGGGAGGGCAGGGATGGGTGGGTGGGATGGATGTACAACACTTGGTATATCAGAAACCAGATCTGGGGAGCAGAAGTACACGAGACGAAATTATGAAGGGACGGGAAGCGAACTGGACGGGTCGATCCTTGACCTCTCCGGGTCTTACTGAGTCCCAATTCAAAAGAGACGAATCACACTCTGTGCTATCGAACATGGCATGGGTTATGCAGCAGACGTTTTGGTCATTCACACTCTTTTAAAACACGAAATGTCTTCCACATTTTCTAGCAACACACTACGCATATGCACACTTAATGTAAAGGGTTTGAATTCCCCCACAAAATGCTCCATGGCCGCCAGGGAATTTAGGCGGTCCAACATAGACATTCTATTTCTCCACGAAACACGATATAGAAGAGGGGAAGAGAAATCTGTTCCATCTCGGGAGGTGGGCCTTTCCTTTTGGAGCTCTGGTGTCACAAAAAAGGGGGGAGTGGGTATTCTAATTCGCAAAGGTCTCAGGATGGTTATTTCTGAGTCATGGGCAGACAATGAAGGGAGGGCTCTCGTGGTGGTGGGAAACATTCGTGGGACAATTGTCACCCTGGCTACACTCTATGCACCTAATCAAGGGCAAAATAGGTTCCTCCATAGGATAACAGAGAAGGTTTTTACTATGGCGCAAGGTCACATAGCTCTTGGTGGAGGTTTTAATGCATGGATGGATAGTTCAGTGGATAGACAAACTAAGGCAGAGGCACATAACCCACCCATCTCTCATGATGAAGCTGAAATTAAATCAACCCTTGACTTATATGGTCTCACTGATAGCTGGCGCTACCTAAACCCAAAGGACAGAGGCTTCACTTTCCATTCCCTCCCCCATGACACACTTACACGTATCGACTATATCTTCCTGTCCGACGACCTGCTCTGGATACTTCACGCAGCAAATATATATCCTACCGCATGGTCAGATCACGACATGGTTGCGGTTGATGTATGCTGGAACGACTTGGCCCCCCCGGAGCTCCAGGTGGAGATGTAACAACTCCCTATGGGCTGATGCGGTTTTCAAGGAAACCCTTGAAAAAGAGAGCGAGCAGTTTTTTCCTGTCAATGACACAGGGGAGGTTGGGAAGGCGTCTGTATGGGAAGCAGCTAAGGCCACTTGGAAGGGGGTGCTCATTAGGAAGGGGCCTGAAAAAAAAGAGCGTGCTCTGATCGAAACGAATATTAGGGAAAAGCTCCACACAACCCAGCAACTGGCACAGTCCTCCTCATGCGACAGACCCAAGCACTTGGCCGAAGCCAAATGGCTTAGAGAGGAGCTCAAACTACTTATTGTGGGTAAGACAGCCCGAACCTTACAATACTTAAAACAAAAATATTATGAGAAGGGTGATAAAGCAGATGCCCTCCTCGCGGCTCGTCTTCGAGCGCAGAAAGCAGAGAGAAGGGTCGATCTCATTGAGAGGACCGATGGCACCCTCATAGACACGATAGTAACATCTCCGGAAGGGATACAGGAAGCATTCGCCGATTTCTATGAAGACTTATATGCATGCAAACCCCCCCCCCCTCTCTCAGGCAGCATTGACACATACCTTAAAGAGGCGCGGATCCCCACACTTAGGTCCATAGAGGGCGTATCCTTAGACACACCAGTCACAGAAGAAGTAGTCACAGAAGCCATAAAACGCCTAAAAACAGGAAGGGCCCCTGGTGACGATGGTTTTACGCCCGGAGTCTATAAGGCGTTCTCCACATTCATCGCCCCCTTCCTCACAACCTTATCCAATCACATCTTTGAAACAGGCCAGGCGCCCCAGTCCTTTTCCCAGGCCCTTCTCGCTGTCATTCCAAAGGAAGGGAGAGACCCCACGCATTGTAGCTCCTATCGCCCCATCTCTCTTCTCAACATTGATGCCAAAATGTATGCACGAGTCATAGCGGCCCGACTCGAAACGCACGTACCACGACTAATACACTCTGATCAGGTTCGCTTTGTCATAGGGAGACAGGGTGCAGACACCATGAGAAAAACGCAGCACCTAATTTACGAGGCACAGGGGAAGGAAGGGGACCCGTCCCTCCTGTCACTAGACGCGGAGTAGGCCTTCGACAGGGTGGCGTGGGACTTCCTAGAGAGGGTACTAGTCTGGAATGGGTTGGGGCCGAAGCTACGCCGTGCCATTAGGGCCCTGTACACATCTCCAACAGCTTCAGTGACAGTAAACAGGGCCTACTCACGATGGTTCCCTTTGGAGAGGGGAACAAGGCAGGGCTGCCCATTGTCAGTGCTACTTTTCGTGCTATCCCTTGAACCATTGGCGCAGAAATTAAGGCATGATGGTAGAGTTAAGGGTATTATGGTGGGAGAATGCGAATATAAGCTGGGCCTCTACGCTGACGACATACTATTGCACCTAACTGATCCCCTGAACTCTGTTCCGGCTGCGATCAGCGTAATCAAAGAATATGGAGAACTGGCCGGCCTCAAAATCAATACCGGAAAGTCTATCCTCCTTCCAATTGATAATAGTAGGGATGCAGAGGTCGACCGCTTTGATCCCCTAGGAGTGAAGGTCAGCCTCACCACACTCTGATACCTGGGCATTAATGTAACCCGAGACCTCCACTCTCTTTACGAGGCTAATTTCCCCCCCACTATCACTCAGCCTCCGAAAGGACATCCGGAGGTGGTCCAGACTCACCATCTCCTGGCTGGGCCGTTTGAATGCAATAAAAATTGTGATTCTCTCCAAAATACTTTATTTGTTCCAAATGCTCCCCATAAAGATGCCCCAGGAATATTTTACGAACACAAGGAAAGCCCTTTTGACCTTCCTATGGCAAAACCAAAAGCCGAGAGTCCCTAGATCCTTGCTTCAGCTCCGAAAGGACAATGCGGGGGTAGGCCTCCCGGACATAGAAACATACTACAGGGCTGCCCAGTTACGTGTCCTTCTCCCGCACGTCAGGCCGAACTCAGAGCCACAGTGGATAGCCCTTGACAATTACCATCTCCAACCATTCATCCTTGGAGAATGGCTATGGGTTCCGGGGGCCCAGTTGAGAAACAGTGTTAAAAATCACCCTATTATTGGGACGATATGGGCAATATGGACACCAGGCAGGAAAATGGCCAGAGTCACGACATCGCCCTCTCCCCTTGGACATCTTTGGGCTCCGGGGATTCGAGATGCAATCCCAGAACCAGGGAGCTTCGATGCGTGGTATGATGCGGGATTAGAAAGGGCTGGTCAACTCTGGAGAGACAGCACCTTTATCACCATTCAGGACTTGCGAGACGCACTGGCATAGGTCCGCTCTCGGTCTTCCTATATTTAAGACTCAAGGGGGTGATGACTAGAGCGATATGTAAGGATAAGTTACAAAGGGACCTCACCCCGTTTGAAAGCATTCTCAACACATATACGAATTCTAGGGGTCTAATAAGTGCAATGTACTCAGCTTTGATTGAGGCTGACATTACGCTATACCACACACTGAGGAACAGATGGGGGGGCGGACATGAACAGGCAGATCCCACCAAATTTGTGGCTCCAAATATGTAGACGAACGGCGGAATCCTCCATCTCCTGCCAATATAAATTACACGCACTCAAGCTGTTGTACAGGTGGTAATATGACCCGCTCCGCCTAGCCAAAATGTATCAAGGGGTAAGTCCATACTGCTGGAGGGGCTGTGGGAAGGGGGCAGATTATTGGCATATGTGGTGGGGATGTGAGGTCGTCCAAGCTTACTGGACGGAAGTGCTCAGTTGGATCAAGGAGCTAGATGATGATGACAGAGAGAAACAGCCACTATTGATCTTGTTTGGCCTGGTTGAGATGGACGGTACGATCATGAAAGTGCCCAAAATGACACAAGGTCTACTGTTGGCCGCCAGAGCTTCTCTCACCATGGTATGGAAGAGAGCCAGGCTCCCTAATAAAAGTGAATGGCTGGGTGTCACCCTGAATATATAGAGAATGGATAACCTCACGGAAATCCTCCACAGGGATTGCACCTCAGTTGAGAATGCGTAGTCGGAATTTCGAGCCAAATATGTGACATAATAAAAAAATGTGTGTGCAAAGCGTTTTTATATTCCTAAAACAAGCAAAGGAGTGGTTGACAATGTCTGCTATACCAAACCTGCATGATCCAATGTGCGCACGTGTTTCGTGTCATGGAGTCAAAACTGGTGCAGATGTATATAATGGTCTCTTTCAACCCAGCAGATGGTACTTTGTGAAAAGAGGGTAGGGGGGAGGAAAATGGCACTTTGGTCTGTTGGAACTATTGAATGGTTAAAAGATGTACAATAGGTGTTACTCGTTTTACATTTGGTTTTTTCTAATGTGATATTTCCCACTCTTGACCGCTTGATCGCAAATGCATATATGTAAATATCAAACTTTTGCCTTGAAACCAATAAAAATCCAAATTAAAAAAAAAAGTCACCAGAACTTATCAAAGGAGAACCTGAATACGAGGTTAAAGACATCCTGGATTCGAAGATGGTACGATCAAAGCTGTACTACTTAATCGATTGGGAGGGTTATGGAACTCAAGATTGTACTTGGGAACCTGTGGAATTTGTCCATGCACCTAGACTAATCAGGCGGATTCACCGTAACAATCCCACCAAACCTGGACCAGGGAGAGAGGCACCCGTGAGAGGGGGGCCTTGCGGGGGAGTGCTGTCATGGCCATTGGGCAAAGGTCCAGGCCTTCCTCACCCTCAGGGTCCAAATGGACCCAGTCCTGGCACCTTTGTCACCAGGCTCATAGAAAAGTGTGCTTTGCACACTGTGCCTAAGGCATGTCCCTAAGGCACGTGCCTCAGGGCCGGGCGTGGCCATAGAACATCATTGGGAGGCACGTTCAAGAATCCCTGGGAGGGGCAAGGTGGAGTCACAAGACAGGGCCAAAGGGAGGGGCCAGAGCCAGCCTATTTAGGTCCAGCCCAACCACATGCCCCCGCTTCACGTTATTCTGCTTTTCAGCGTGACGCTTACCACTGTTCCTCAGCTCGATCCCTGTTACTCCACCTCTGAAGACCATCTTACCCGAAGCCTGCAACTCCACTGTGGAAGGCGCAATTTACGGGAGATCAGCCGCTCCATCGCTGAAGGCGCATCTTACCATATTCCAGCCTCTCCATCGCTGAAGGCACACGTTACCAGAGTTCAGGTGCTCCATTGCTGAAGGCACATCTTACCATATCACAGCCTCTCCATCGCTGAAGGCGCACCTTACCTGATTCCAGCCGCTCCATCGTTGTGCGTGCACCCTACCAGCTTTCCTTCGCCATCGGAGTCAGAGCCTTTCCTCACCCGATCGGGACGTCGAGCGATGCAGGAGCTTTTCTTCACATCTTCACGGTATCTTCATCCGGGGCCGCAGATCAGCCTTCGAGCATCCAGACTCTGCTCCACACCGCCAGACCACTCCTGCAAGGGAAAAAGAACACAACAGGTTGGAAATCTTATAAATAACGAACATTTGGCCGCTCCATACCAGAGTTTAGAACTCCATTATAACAGCCAATTTACCAGCTGATTTGAGAGCTCCGTCATCCTAGGGAATCCCTGGAACCACTCCACGATTCTGACCTACCATCTTCACACCTATTGGGAAGAGAAGAGACATTGCAAGAATTATTTTATTATTACAATCAAGGCAAAAGACTCACTGCCAAAGAGATTATAATAAACAAACAATCACAACAAAAGACTTAACATCCAAGCGGATTGGTCGCAGCCGGTCTGGATCGCCACTTCCTCGGGCCAGTGAAGCAACTAGGTCCACTCTACACGCCCCTGCTGAAGGAATCAGGATGGAGAGCTCAGCATTACAAAACAGGTGAGCTTGCATGGGAAAACTCTTGCGCACTACATTTTGGCACAGAAGGGTCGAGGGAATTCGCGACACGCCCATGCCATTCTGATTGCCTCTCATCTTCTCCCAGTGGCAAGACCAGCATCCAGAACAGCCTACACCGCAGCAGCTGGGGAAGATAGCTGACACAGGGGAGCCAAGTCGAGGGAGGGCTCCAAGCGTGCCCCAACGCCCCTGCAGAGACCAGATGAGCATAACAGTATGTTCATTATTTATCCACTAGGTACTTCTCAATGTGTTTTGCCTTCTGGTACATTTAGTAGTAGCTTCTTACACTACTCTCTCATGTTGTACCAAGCTCCAACTCTACAAGGCGTATTTTTGCCTCTTTTGTATTAGGGACTCATACGTGGACCCAGGTACCTGCCATTCAAACAATATGTGTGATGCAGGCATATGTGGATGGAGGGATGCTTTTCAAACATTCATCTTATTTAAATAGTGCAAGGCACAATATGGGTGTGTGGGTTTCTAGTGCCTTTCTAGTCTTACCTTTGGATATGTTTGAAGTCCAAAGGAACAGCAACTTAAATCTATTTCGATTGCTGCTGCGCTTTGTTCGTGCGTATCCCTTACACGATAAAATTCCTGTCGCGCATGAGTGTAATTGATGCGCAACATGGCGATCAATAGATCAGCCATCTTGGAGTGTGCAAATGGTGAAAGTCATTCTTATTTTTTACCAGGTTTACTGGGTCTTAATCCAATTGATCCTACACCTACCCCAGATTGACGTAATTGTTCTCTGTGGAGGAAGAAAGCTGTTGCCTCTGTTGGACATATCTATGGGTGCACTTGTGTATAGTGTCCCAAGAGGTATTATTGTATGCACTATTACTACACTATCTGCCACAGTGTCTTGTTCAGATGTGTTTATAAATGGGTTCCCATAATTGTCACTGCAAAATGGGCATAAAAGTACCAGTCGTCTTGGCGGACCCCGTGTTCAGCCAATCTGTTGGTCCCATTCACACACGCCTGCGTGGGACTCCAGGGGTGTTGTGGTGTGAGAATTTCTCACTTCCACACGTCTGTTCTAGAAATCCCCAGCAGGTTTTTGGGGTCTGCCCACTGTCAGACTATTGTACACAATAAATGTGTCTTTCTAATTGGATTCTCTGGCTTTCAAACGGTGTGCAGTGCGGTTCTTGATCCAATATGGGGTGATATTTTCTCACATGGATTAAGTTTAGGTTTCACACTAATGCATATGTGCTCTAAATAGATTCCAACCCCAAAATATGGTTTTATTTTTACTTATTGTAGGGTTGCCAGAGTTTGCCAGCTTGTGTGTTCATTCATGCCAATTTTGTCAGTGCCCGATGGAAAAATCCATAGCTGCTCTCTTCTACAAAGTATTGCATATAGGTTGGCACCTCTAAGCGAGACCAGGATTTTTGCAATACTCTGCGACTACAACTAGATGTCAACCTATGCTTAGCATGTGATTCTACGTTGATCCTCAGACATTTATATCATAGTGTTGTGTGATCGCCCTAAAAATTCATTTTTCGGTGTTCTGAAGGCCTAAAATAAAGAATTGTATTTTTACAACAGACTGTCTGAATTGAATTATTGTGTGCCATGCTCAGTGGATTAGTTGAGGGCGCCTGACCACAACCACAGTCTTCTAAGATTTAAGCCTTAACAGCTCATCCACGTACCTTAATTGGGTTTTGGCTAAATTTTCAGAGCTCACTCCTATTCATCATAACTGGGTGACCTCCTAAAATCTGTCCACCAGGCAAGATTCTAGAAATTCATCTTAATAGCACCTTTAAGTAGCATGTTGGCAGTTGGGAACTATTTCTTTTTGCAACTTTCCCTTCATAGTTTTCTATGGAACCCCCATTCTTTTTGCTTTGTTGGGAAGTAAACCCTTCAGCTTCACTTCCCTTGCCTTTTGCTCATTTGTTATGGGGAAACTGATTAATCCTTCAGACTGTCAGTACTGAGAAACTGTTTCTCTTTTGAATTCTTGTTTTTTTTACATTGCACACAGCATCTTATAGTGTAGTGGAATAGGGATATTTTTCTATCTCCCATTTTATATTTGGGATTTTTGCTTTCTTTTATACATGCTGTGATTAATCCAATGGAGTCATCACGGACCTCCTCATGTGGCCGGGGGATGGTAGCCACTACTTGATACGGCACCTGGGGGTGGCTATATATGAGGGAGGATCACATGGAAGGAGACAACCATCAAGAAGATGTCATGGCTTCTTTGCATGAGACATGATATCCTCCCCCCAAACTACCCATAGAAAAGACCCCCTTGATACCCAATACTCTAATGGCCTATTGTCATGCATCTGTCTCCCCCTCCCCACCCTAAGGGAAAATAGAGAAACCTTTTCCCAACACCCTTTTGGACAAACTCCCAACCCTGGTCCAAAAAGTAAAAGCTACAAGAATACCCTTTTCAGTTCTAATTTCCCCTTCATATAGAACTGATTTTGCAAAACAAACACCACATCTACGACCTGATCACAGAAGAAAACTCAGACATCCTCTTCATTACGGAGACCTGGTTCTCGGATGACTACGACCCTCTCGCACGAAACTTTCCCACCTGGTTACACACTCACCATTCGTAACAGATCTCGTAGGGGAGGCGGACTTGCACTCTTACACAAAGACCAATTCAAGCTATTAAACAAGGACATCTCCACCTCCACCACCGACTACGAATCCCTCCTGGGAAAACTCCAACTAGATCAACCTCACACAGCTTCCTGCTCATCTGTAGACCCCCCCCCCCCGGCTGTAACAAAAACTTTGCAGACACACTTGGTTAAGCTCTGGCCGCATACCTCATCCAACGATCATCATCCTAGGAGATTTCAAGATATGGTTTGACTCACCATCAAACCCCATGACCAGGTCACTTACAGACAGTCTAGTTCCACTCAATCTGAAACTTCACACATCCACCCGAGAGGCCACACTCTCGATGCAATATTCAGTACCGCAATCATATCCACCCAACCCCCCCGCGCCCACCGTCATGGTCTGATCACTCAGCAATCGGTTTCACTATAACGCTCAACACTTTGGTCAGTGGCCAACACCCATCATGTCCTTCACAAACCTCCCCCTCCACTTTCCCATTATGGGCCAAGCGGAAGGACCACCAGCAATTGACTCCTTCGACCTCTGGCTTACCAATGCCCTCAAACTCCTCACCCTGTCAAAACGTCCCTCACAGAGATGGAACATCGCTGAGGTGGTTCTCCCCCAATCTCAAACTCCTCAAAACTCTCAAGCACCACCTGGAACGGGCCTGGAGAGCCGACCCTTCAGCCCAAAACAAAACCACCCGAGCAAGGACAACCAGAACCTACAGATCGGAAATCAGAAAAAGCAAGAACTCATTCTATGGGAACTGAATCCAACATGCCTGCAACCCAAGTAAGGAACTACATAAAATCATAGCAGAATTCAAATCAACCTCATGTTCTCGCCTGGCCATACCAAGCTCCCAAGCCTTATGTGACCCCCCCCTCTTGCTCCACTTCCACAACACAGCCAATAAAAGATAACGCCATCATCGCCAAATTAAAAATCCTACCACCACCGCCCATCTGCCCACAGCACCCCACACTAACCCCTCCCCAACCACAATCCTCTTGACTCTTTCTCTCCCATCACACACCAAGAATTCCTGTCACTGGTAGCGGTCAGTCCTTCAGGCTCTCCGGGAGACCCGTGCCCACCCACATTGCTCAAGAAAATACTTACCGCCACATGTGCAGGTAACGTCGCTTGTGCAATCCTTAACCACTCACTCTCCTCAGGATCTGTCCCTAAAGCCCTAAAAACATCCTACACCAAACCCATTGTAAGAAAAAACAGATGCTAGACCCACTTATTCCCCAAAACTACACCAAACTGATCAACCACAGGGCTTACAAATAGCTTGGTCAATTGGCCGAATCCAATAACCTCCTAGATCCAGCACAATCAGGTTTCAGACCACTAATGGGAACATAAGCATCCTTAGTCTTCATCTGGGATGACCTAAAAAAGAACAGCCAACGCAGATGGCTGCGCGGTTCTCACCCTTCTAGACCATTCCGCAGCTTTCGATACCATTGATCACATGATTTTATTAGAGAGACTACAAACACTAGGAATCAAAAGCACAGCCTTTCTTGAATCTCTTCCATCATCTCTAACCGGTCCCAAATCATGCACCTCGACCAATTCACAGCCATATCACATCCAGTTTGCAAAGGTGTTCCCCAAGGAGCATCCACGTCACCGCTAATCTTCAACTTCTACATACAACCCATTCCCACAATCATCCATTCGTACAACCTTACCTGCTACAACTACACAGACAATACCCAGATCATCCTCAAAATCCCAAATTCCGAAGGATCCAGCAGCCCGCACCTGTCTTCATGCCTCTCGGATATTGATCACTGGATGACCACCAAAACCTCATTTTCAACCGTGGGAAAACCAAAATCCTACGCTGCTGGAAAACATCTCATCCCCCAACCAATCTTGGCCCGAATTACTAGGACAAGCACAGGCTCCATCAAACGTGGTTAAAAACCTTGGATGCAAATTCGACTCAGATCTATCCCTCTCCCAACATACCACCAGCGTATCCAAAACCTGTTTCTTTCATTTACGCATCCTCATGCGATTCTTCCCCTACCTCACCTTCCCCACCGTTTCTCGGCTATCAACTCCATCATCCTCTCCCATCCTGACTATGCAAACTGCCTCTACCTAGGAGCATCCCAACTACGGAAACTCCCAAAAATCCAAAATGCGGCTGCTCGCCTGCTCATTAACCTTCCCACCAGAGAACACATCAGCCCTACCCTAAGAGACCTCCACTGGCTCCCCATTGCTCGACGCACCATCTTCAAAGCCATGTGCATCACCCATTGCGCAATCCTCAACACTGGCCCTGAATTGCTGCGAGACAAAATTATCCCTTACCAACCTTCCAGGTACCTCAGATCTCGCAATGCTTTTTGCCTAGTGATCCCACTGCATAGCTCCAGGCTCCTCCTTTTCCGTCCAAGTACCAATCATCTGGAATTCCATCCCATTACACATTCGCAACATCCAAAACCACCCAAAATTCAGGAAGTCTAAAACATGGCTCTTCCCAATACTCCCCTAAACCACTTCACCCTGTGAATACACCACTAACAAACTCCTCCGCTTTTGATCACAACTCATGGGTTGGCAGCTCTTGCAGCGTTTTCTCCTGACACTACCACATATCGCACAACACTTCCTGCCAACTAGATCTCCAGGTAAGCCAGCAGCTTTTGTTGTGGTATTCCTGATCCACCAACAACCCGCCCACAACTACATTCCAACCCAACAAGCACCCAAGCTAAACCAGCAGACTTCGCTGTGGATATACTCACATCATACTCATCACGCCCGTGTTCACCAGTCCACATGAGACACAACTAACAATGGGATAAGTGGACCTGATTAGCACACGTACGTCATTAACTATTCACTGCCACTGTTAATCCCATGCTGGGAAGGCCCCAAGACTAGTAATCCCTCACCACAAACCTATCCCCCAAGCTAGGTACATCAAACCCTTGATGACTATTTATCTCACAGATACCTACCATACAATAGGCTGAAACCTAAGACCTGTCAAGGCTAGGCCCCCCACACCCCACCTACACGAATCTAGCAGTAGCCCCGACTCCCCGTTTGTTCGTTATAGGTGGAGACCTCCTGCACTGCAAAACCTGGTCCTCCAGCCCACCATACAGGATTCTCAATCTTCGGTGCACCCTCACCACCCCCCAGCCTGGCTTACTATACGATGAATCACACTGCAGCATGATTCCCAGGCCTCTCTACCCTCTACAGAATCCTCAATACTAGGTGTAGCCTCGATCTAGGTTCGCCATATGCTTAAACCATGGCACTTTGAACATAGGCCTTTCTCCCACTGTATAGTATCCTCTGATCTAGGCTGTCTCTGTCTCTGCTTATCATGCACTGATACCAGCTACAGGAGGAAGCCTAGGCCCATCGCGACAGGGCTCTCAATTCTAGACACGGACAAATAAGCAATCCCGCAGCCTACAGTACGTATTGCTCACACCACTAGCGTGGACACAGGCCACAGACACTGCCAAACATTCATGCACGATAGAACACATCTACGACTAAGCACATCCGGCCTAGTTTCACACATAGCTGTCCAGACTGAAACACCTGACGTACCACAACACCTCTGTCACTAGCATACAGCGACCACCACCTAAAAGAACCCGGTATAGCTGACCTCACATAGACTCTCAACATCAGCAATCCATCTCTATCCTCAAGAGCACCCATCCATGTGTCTGACCTCTACTGGGCTGCTAAGTGGAGCCTTGCCAGCCACCCAAGTCTTAGAATGGCAAACATGCACACACGCATCTAAAATAATCCCCTAGAAAAGCTAACCACATCGACTACAGTCACAAAGGGCGTTCAACCAAGGAAAAATCGCATTGAGGCCACACAAGTGGGGAAAGAGCACTATATAAAATACAATACAATATAGAACCACTGAGAGAGACTTTCCAAATACTATGAGTCAGTTGACATCAATGGACTCAAATTCCCACAACCACCCAAGTACTGGGACGAGGAGGATCGAAGAAATGATGTGTGACCCAAAAGAGCCTCAAGCTCAATGAGCATGCTAGGATTTTCACAAAGAACAGGACATTTAAAGATGGAAACCAAACTATTGAGAGAGGCTGTTCAGGAGGAGATGTTGCATCTCCCTAAGAGTCGTTTGGAAGCTGGAGGCATGAGCCAGTGTGACAGAGCACTAGGGGGCTCACCAGCAGAGAGGGAAAGCAGCATAAGAGCAAGATTTATCACAGACGTCAGGGACCACGTGAGGAATCCTGGCTGCTCGGTGTCACGCCGCGCGCTCGCTCGCGGGCGTCACTTACCTTTCCTGGGGTCCCTGGTCCACGGCCGCAGCGGTCTCCTCCTTCATGGAGACTGTACCCGCGGTGGCGTCTCTCCTCACGCCGACCGGTCCGGATGGGCTCCGTGGACGCCGCCATCTTGCAAGGATCTGCGCATGCGCGGATCGTCAGTATTCGACGTCCCGTGCATGCGCAGCATCGGAACATGCGTTCCAAGCCTCGCTTTCACCCCGGACCTTAAAAAGGCACCGCATACGCAGGGACAACGCGTCTCAACGCGGTTGTTACTCTGTACGCGCTGCTGGAGTCCTGGCACTCGTGTCCCAGCCCTCCAGTTCCCTGTTCTGCCTAGCCCTGCCTCATCTCCTTATTCCCTTCTTGCTCCTTGGTCCTCCTTACCCTTTCTTCCCTGTATTGCTGGTCCCTTGCCTGTCCCTGGTTTAGGGTAGGGGAGGTCCTGTCTGGGTTCCTAGTTTCTTCTTATCTGCTAGGAAGTGGGGATTCCCCTGTCTGTACTTCTTTTCCTTGCAGTCTGATCTCCTTTGCCTGTCTTGTGCCCTGCCGGTACCTGTGCCTTACTGCCTTCTTGGAAGTTCCTGTGTTCAGCTCCGTTATCATCGGTGTCTTCATCAAGCCTTCTCAGCCAGTGGAAACACTGTCCCGACGTCACGCAAATTCTGAGAAGTGCCACCCGTGGCGTTATATCGTCAGGAGGGGATTGGGCTAATTTCTCGCGCTACCCATTCATCGGCTATAGATACATCGACATACTGGCAACCTCAACTCCACGGTCTACAGGAAGAAAAGGTAACCCACGGTCTCGTGAAGACTCATTTAACACTCGGCAGCTGGAAGAACCAGCGTTACCCTCAGTGGAACCTTAAGGAAAGCAGGCGTGCAAGAGCAGAGCCGCGAGAGACGCCGGAGAAACCTCCAAACAGTACAAAATGGAACGCAGGCAGCAAAGCTGCGCTGCATAAGCATGAACAGGACCGAAGCCACAGCACAGAGCCAGCCCAAGCAAAGTGGGGACCCCGGTGCGTTTCGGGGACCACTCCAAACACAGATTGAACTTTGTAAAGTTGCAAAGACAGAAACAATAAGATTGTTTGCGAGTCAAAAAGGCAGAGTACAAATACAACCCCTAACAATAGGAGGGCACGGAATGCAGATATGGGGAAAACTTAAAGCGAACATTGAATAGAAATATCGAACCAAGGAATATATATATATATATACAGTTTTGGATGTAAAGAGAAACTTATATATGTATGGAAGCAAGAAGTCCTGGCAGGAGAGTAAACCAGACAATTGAAAGTGCATAAAATGTCCTGACAAGGGAGCATACCAGGCAATTGCAAACCTATAATAAAGTTCCAACAAAGAACAGTGTTTGTTGAACAAAGAAGGAACTTTTTTTTTTTTTAAAGAAGAAATTACAAGGCTAATCAGCTTTCTACCTGACAGAATTGTTGTGGGACAATAAAAGGCACAGAACTGTTAGACCAAGAAACATTGCCATACCATTGAGGAATCCAGCAGAAGGGAACCACAGTTCTATTACCTTGGATAACTTGTGTTGAAGCCATTATATTTTAATTTTTTTTTTTAAACTTTATTTTTGGTCTTTTCGAACAGGCAATAACTTGCATACAACAAAGACAAAAAGAAAAAGACTGCATTGCGTGATCCTGGTTTCCCTCCTTCCCCCCTCCCTCTTGCCTGTACGTTTCGAGTTCTGCAAGTGGCACGTGTACTTCTGTTAGTGCTGAAACGGTCTTGGTGGAACAGCTGAATGGCTTTGCTGAGGTCTGCAGGCTCCTGGTCGATCGTTGTTCAAGTGGAAGATGACAGGAGATAGTTAACATAGGGCCCCCATATGTCTGGCGGCCGAGCGTGGAGGGGCATTGTCTGCATAAAGCTTACATCGACGTAGCAATATGCAACATCTTGTAGCCATTTGTTCTTGGTGGGGGGCGGTCCTCTCCCCCAGGTCATGGCGATCTGTCGTCTTGCCAGTATCGGCAGTAGGCCGGCCAGTCTCTGCGTCGTGGGTTGCAAGTCTCTGGTGCATCCCTGCATTGTCACGATGGGGTAGCGTTTACGTTATTCTCCTGTTAGCGCAGATGTTATGTTTAGCTATATTTTCATTTATGAACACTTTTTGCAACCATCAGTTTAAAGACATATCCCTTCTCACTTATTTAGTTTGTAGCAGGAGGGTCAGCATAGAACGTCTGGACAAAAGGACTGTTTTGATTCCTGACAAAGACAGTTCCTTAGTTTTAGGTAGGGAATTCCTCTTAGAGCAGGGTCAGAGAGGCATGTTTCCAACCTGCTTATGTAAATAAAAAAAAGTCTTTAAGAAAAAACAAGAACAACTTTGTGTCTGGCTTTCATTTCTGACCTCTCACAGTGCCTAAAGACAAGCTGGTGGCAGCAGTTAAATTGTTACTTTTTTGCATTTTTTTTCCTTGAGCACATTTGCGGTTCTGGTGTGTCGATGCTAATCGTGGTTAGTGCCCTAAACTGGCTGTGGCATACGTTTCACTTGTTCTTTAAACATGTTGTAGTTGGCCTTCTTCTGGCCTTCTCACATCAGGAAATCCCATATAAGGTCATGCACTTGGCGAGAAAGCTGCTGCTTTTGCTGCCTGATAAACCTTTGTGTGTGCGCACCACAGGAAGGGGCCTGGGACTGTCTGGTCCTGGTCCATATTCATGGTCCAGAAAGCCTGCTGCTAGGGCATATGTGAAAGCAGTAGTTGTCCCCAATTGGACAACTGCGGACCGTTTGAATGGTACAGATCCTTTCCATTGCTGCGCTTGGATTTGCTTTCAGCTCCAGTTTTAGACAAGAGGACTCCTGCAGCCATTCTTTAGCTCTACGTTGGAGCCAAGAATCCTTTTAAGAAGAGCAGGCCATTGGTAACTTCTGCAGCGAACCAGCATCCCCTCCGGTGATTGGCCCGACAAAGCCCTGCTTCTCTGCCCGATCTCAGAATATCTGCATCAGTCCTTGGACTAGTGGGACATACGGCTCTTCTTATAAACTGTTATTGAACTTTAATATAGAACAGTTTTAAATTACCATCCCATGTCCATTGCATCACTGTAGTAAGAAAACTTGCGAGAAGACTTGTATTGGAACCTGTGACTTTTGGGCACTAGGCCCCAAACATCTTAAGGCTTCACTTCTTAAGAAAAGGGAATCTTACTTATGACTGGTTCTAATAAATGTACCTACATCTGAGTACTTAGCTTTATCACCTGGTTAGTTATGGAGTGATGCATTGCAAGTGAACCTTCTGGTTCACGCATACATTTGCGTTATATGGTTTTGTTTGATATTATTAACTGCTAGTTTCATTTCTCGGTGTGCTCTTAAAGGCCTAAATAAATGGTATTTTTTAGAACGGACAGTTTAGGCTGAATTGTGTGCGCTTTGCGGACTCATTGGGGCAGTGAATCACTCACACACACCCCTGAGACTAAGTCTTGACTGCTTTCCATACTACCTTCTTTGGGGTTTGGTGCTTTGAAGGGATGGGTTTTACTCCACGAGTCAGACTTGCCGCTTATTGGAACGGGTCCATGCTGGAGTGAAGCCTCTGCAGTTGGTGGTTGGTATTCCCTCCAATAGCCTTAGGAAAAATATGTCTGATGATGGCAGTATGAGCAGCCATCTTTTGTTATGGAGGACCATCTTCCTTTGGCCATCCGAAAATGCGTATAGCTCTTCATGGCCTAAGGGATCTCACAGTTTGTGTCTGTTTTTATTGCTTCAATGTTTTTGACAAATAGTTTGTTGCCCTCAAATGGCATGTCTAACACTTTCACCCGTTCGTCTGGACAGAAATCTGTGCAAAGTCACTGCTGACATCGTAATACTGCCACGCTTCACATTTTGCTAGGAATCTATCTCTGTGATATCCACTGCAATACTAATGTTGTGGTTAGAAGCTTCTTCTGCCACTGAAAATGTCTAATGCCCCTTTCCTTCAGGCAGATACCTGTATAAGAGCTATCCTGCGCCACATCGCCCATCATAATGGGTAATGATGGCCAGTGCATTAGCCGATTTTACTGTAATGGCTACCATAGTCTAGATTTTCATTCCGAATGGGTCCATCTTTCTACCTTCATTCTATGTCAAGACCGCAGGCAAGCATTATGCTCTAACTCTCTAATGCTACCCCTTAGCAGCTTCTTTAATTCTACATGTTTGTTTTACACTTTCTTTTTTATTTAAATAATGTTCAACAGTAAAACAACCAGATAAACCAAACTTGTTTCACATGGAACTATACATGCCCAGAAGCCCAGAGTGTCCTGTAGTTTTGAAACGAACTTCAACCAATCACGAAACAGCACCTTCCTCAAGTCATATCCTGCTACAGCATCTTCCTCTTTCTTTGCTGCTCTTCCAGCAGATAAGTCATACTGTCTTCACTCTGTATAATATTTGTATTTGTTTTATTTGTAACGCGCACCTTCAGGCCCGGAGGCAACAGGGCGCAATTTTGGACAAGGTTACATAAGCAAACAGTTGCATATATTCAAAACATTAAACAGTGCACAGTAATTCAAGGCATACAGCAATATACATATTTACAGAAAGTAGATTAGGACAGGCGTTTCCCAAGGCAAGTCAGGAAATCAAGGCTGGTTGAAGAGCCAGGATTTGGTTTTAGATTTGAGGCACTAAAACATTCTTCAGATCTGATGGTGAGGGGGAGGGCATTCCAGAGCTTGGACGCCTTTTGTAGTTTGAACCTAGGAATGGTTAGGCAGTGGGTCTGAGCCGTTCTTTGCGGGCAGGTAGGCGCGTGGCGGAATAGCCGACTGCAGAGGTATGTTGGGGCTTGGTTGGCTAGGCATTTGTGGGTGAGGCCTAAGACTTTCAGTGAAATTCTCTGTTTGACCGGTAGCCAGTGTAGGTTGGATCTGGATTCCGAGATGTGGTGATTTTGTGGGATGTTTAGGGCTGCTCTGATGGCGTTATTCTGGGTGATTTGCAGTTTGTTCAAATTCTCTTGACTGGTTCCAAGGTACGGGGCGCTCGCATAGTCAATTTTGGCCATGATGAGAGTTCTGGCCAAAGTGACCGTATTAGGGTTGGTCAGAAATGGCCTGCAAGCTGAGAGGAGTTTGCAGGTCTAAGCTGATGAGGACATGACTGCGTTTGTCAGGAAAGGGATAGGGTGGCGTCAAGATAGACACCTAGGGCTTTGGTGTCTTTTGACACTTGGATGGTGTTGCCATCGATAATAAACGATTGGTAGGATGGCTCAAGTTTATTGAGGCGTTGCGTAGTGCCCAAGATGAGGAGCTCAGGCTTGTCATCGTTAAGGCATAACTGGTGTTGTGCCATCCACGCTGGGATGACCAGGTAGACATCATTCAGAGCCTTAGTGTCAGCCAAATAGTCTCCAGAGATGGGAATGAGTATCTGGGTGTCGTCAGCATAATTTGTATAGGAGACACCCAGATAGTCAAGTACATCAAAGAGTGGTTTTGTAAAAACGTTATAGAGTGTTGGCGACACACAAGAGCCCTGGGGGACGCCACAGTTAATCGGGGAAGGATCTGCAGCTGCCGATTGGGAGAAGACCTGCATGGATCTAATACTCAACAATGATTTGATCCAGGCCGTGGCTGATGGTGAGAAATGGGCGGCCGAGTGAAGATGCTTACATAGGTTACAGGTGCTCTTGGATTTGCAGGTATGCTGCACGGTCTAGAATTTTTAACAGGAACGGGACAGTGGTAATGGGACAGTAGTTAGTAGGTATGCTAGGGTCGAGGGATGTTTTTTTTGAGCAAGGGGATCACCCATGCATCCTTAAGGTTGTCGGGGACAATTCCTGTTTTAAAGGAGGCATTGATGAAGGAAGTGATAAATGGGGCCAGATCGTGGGCAGATTCCTTGATAATAGGGGCAGGGCAGGGATCGCCATGGGAGGTGGACAGTTTGATCCTCAAGATAATGTTTTCTACCTCTGCAATGGTGAGCGGTGAGAAGGCAAATCGTTTGCAGTTGGGCACTTCAGGGGAGAGAGCCCCTGCTGCGGTAGGAGGGCGATTTTCCAGTTTCAGGCTGTCTTGTTTGGCTGTGATTTTAGATGGAAGCATGGTGATTTTATTCAGTAACGCTGCCTGAATGTTAGCACACCATTTGCTATCTTTAGTGCAGGTGTCGGGGGCTGGGGGGATGACGGGGTTTCAAGCTCTTTTAGGATCTTAAATAGTTCCTTAGAATTGGAGTCAGCAAGCAGGATGCGATTATTAAGGGATTCTTTTTTGCCTCTATAATGGCTGCTTTGTAGGTGAGCGAGGCCAGGAAGAAGCCGTCTTTATGCGCGTCAGAAGCGTGGCTTTTCCAACGGTTTTCGGCAGAGCGTTTGGTTTTGCGGAGTATTCTCAGCTGTGGGGTGAACCAGGAGTTCAGGTGTGCTCGTGGTTTGGCCTTCCTCAATTTGATGGGAGCCATAGAGTCTATAGCTGTCAGCATGCTGCAGTTATAGATGTCTGCTAAGGCAGTCGGGTCGTTAAAGGAGTCAGTGACCGCTTTAAGTGTAGGGAGTAGTAGTGGGAGGAGTTTCTCTTTGGTTATGTCCTTTTTGTTTCTGGTCAGGAGAGCAGGCGCTATCACGGTCGCGATGCGGGGGGTGGCTTCAATATTAAAAGGTGATAATGTGGTGGTCTGACTAGAGGCAGGGGGGTGATGGCCAGGACATTGCTATTAAAATTAGAGCTTGCTAGCCAGTCAAGGGTCCTGCCTTTAGAGTGCATGGGCTCTTGGATGTGCAAGGTGAAGCCAGAGTTGGAAAGGGCGTTTTCCAGATCAAGTGCAATAGGGTCTTTGGTGTCACCGAGTCCCAGGTTGAGGTCACCCAGGATGATGATTCGTGAGCTGGTTTTAGTGTTGTCGAGGAGGGTGGTGGATATGTCGTCAACAAAGGAGGGTGCAGGGCCTGGGGGTTGGTAAATTAGGTGGAGGGTGGCTGTTTGGTTAGGTGTTAGTGTGAGTTTGACTGATAATAGTTCAGCTGACTCGAGTTTGGTGTTGGTCATTACTCTTACGTCCAGAGTGATTTTATGGATGATGGCAAGGCCACCACCTCTAGTGCGGGACGCAGAGGTGTGGTCACATCTCATTATACTAAAGCCGGGTGGTATAGCAAGGGACAATGAAGGCCCGGGTACGTCATGTAGCCAAGTTTCTTCTATGGCAATGAAGTGAAGATCGGACGATGTTATAAGGTCTGCTATGTCTAAGGCGTGCGCTTGGAGTGATCTAGCGTTGATAAGGGCGCCTTTGATGACAGGCAGTTTTGCATCTGTAGAGGGGAGTTTGCTGCTATTGAGTGCAGTGGGTGGGCACGGGAGTGTGTGTCATGTTTGCTTAGGAAGGTTACAACGGATAGGGCGTATGCAGAATCTAGTGCCTAATCTTTTATTTCTAAGAGATGAGGGGGACGGTTGGTTCGGAGTAGGTTTGCTAACAAAGTGTTCCAACCAGAGAGCTGGGTCATTGAGGTAGGGATTGATTTTGGTATTGAGGTGTTGGAGGCCTAAGGTGGGTGTCATAGGGTCCATTGTGGAGGTCGTCAGGCGTGAAGTCTGTGGGGCAAGACTGGGGTGAGACAGTGTTTGGTGGCTGAGGGTGAGTCGACCGTGTCGGATATATGCGTGGCTGAGTGAAGAATGTTTTTTCAGAGGGCAGAGAAAGGAACAGTATAGTGAGGAGGGCCTTAAGGAGCATGGTGGGGGAGCACCTAGGGGATATGCTTCATATCTATGGGCGAATTCAATTTCCCCTAGGGCAAGGCAAAATCAGCAATAGGCAGGTTCAATTTCCCCTAGGGCAGGCAAAATCAGCAATAGGCAGGTTCAATTTCCACTAGGGTAATGCAAAATCAGCAATAGGCAGGTTCAATTTCCCCCTAGGGCACTGCAAAAAACAATAGGTAGGTTCAATTTCCCCTAGGGCAAGGCAAAATCAGCAGTAGGCAGGTTTAATTTCCACTAGGGCAATGCAAAAAACAACAATAGGCAGGTTACTTGTAGCTAAGGGTGCTGCATGGACAAATGCAGGTTGCCGCCTACTTCATGATGGTGGCGACATGGAGTACGGGTGGTTGGGGCTGTGCATGTGCGATGGACATACCATACATTAGGTGGGGTCGGATCGCGTACCACATGCGTGGGAAGTTAGAGGGGTTGAACAAACAGCGGGTACATGATAAGGGAGTAGGTCTGCTGTAATGGCCGAGAGTACTTGGGAGCGCAAGTAGGTCGTACTGAGTGCTGGTTGGGCCGATGTGGGTAAGCGGGAGTGGCTGGCAAGATGTGGGTGGGTTTAAGTGTTCCCTCGTGAAGGTGGTCAGGTCCGGTTCCCCAAGGAAGAGGGTAGGGTCATCTGTTGTGCCTTCGGTGAGGTGCGTCAGGATGCATTGTGAACCAAGGGGTCCAAGGGGTCCTGAGGGTAAGGCGCGCGAGTTCTCTCCACATGCCTCCTTGTTTCAAAGCTGAACGGTCAAGTAATCTAGTTTGCTCGGAGTAGGCGTATGGATAGGTGGTTGTGTGTGCCTTTATGGGATTATTTGTGAATTGAGAAAAAAAAAAATGTTACGGTCACTGACAGTGTGGAAGTCGGGCTACAATGCACGTGTTGCGCGTGCCGGTATATACATATATTTTCCTTGTTACAATACGGCATGCTGTACTTGCGATTGCGATTCATCGGATCGGAGCTTGAAGTGTCAGCCCGCGCTCTCTGCACGAGATGGGCGCCCATTCTTGTTAGCATTGGGCATCGACGGGGCCCAGATCCCCGAGAGAGATTGACTGATTTCTTTCCGCTCCTCGCATCGTGGACTGCAGCCAGAGTTTAGGTTGAGGAGCAATTAGGCGGTAACAGCAACGGCTGTTAAGACCTAATTTTCTCCCGCTCCTCACAGCTGTTTAGACCTTTGTGTACAGAGAGGAGGCATCGGGCGATGCTGCGGCAGCAGCAGTGAGCCAGGCCTTTTCTAAACAGAAAGGGCCGTTTAAGCGGTCTTTGCCTCCACCTTGTGGCGGCAAGTGGCGCTTTATTAGCCCGATTTCCCCACTGAAGAGCAATCTTCAGGAGTCGGTATTTGTTGCGACACTTGCACAAACCAGCGATGGAAAACCAGCGGACCTGACAAAGATCACACGGCTGTGCAGCTGCACAGTTACCACTGAAGCACCGAAGGGCAGAAGAGGACCGATCATGTGTTTCAACTGCCAGCGGATGGGCCACACATCTGCCTTCTGCCACCAGGACCCACGCTGCGTGCGATGTGGAGAGAACCACACATCGAAAAACTGCACCCGAGCCCGAAGAGATCCGGCAACCTGCGCCAACTGCAAGGGGCCTCACCCTGCCAGCTACCGCGGATGCCCAGCCCTTACAAAAGCTAAACTGGATGAGCAGCAGAGGAGGGCACCACAACAACCACTGCCAGCTCCACGGAACCCACCAACTACTACAAATGACTCTCAGAGGAGCAGCGGACAACACCAACCACACCAAAGACCTGCACATCGTCAGGAGCCAAAACCAACAGCGGCCGCACAGAGGACCCACCCACCTCGCCCGCCACCAGGCCATGGCCCTGCGAAGACCCAGACGACACCCACAACATCCGGGCTGAGCTACGCTGGAGTCCTAAATCCACCACCGAACCCACCGCAAGCAACCACCTCAGCGCAGGAAGAGGTAAGAGCGAGCTCCATCGACTGGAAGAACATCGTGAAGATTGCAGCTTTTGTTGCAGGGCTTAACATCGACCCCGCCATGACGACGGTGGCACAGCTCATCCTGAGCCTATTCCAGGGCGAAAAGACGAACCAACATGCCATCTAAACCAAACTGCGCCATCGTGATGTGGAATGCCAACGGTATTCAGAAGAAGACAGACAAACTCCTTCACCTGATGGAAACAAGAAAGGTGAGTGCTGCTTTGCTTTCAGAAACCCACCTGCAAGGAAACCAGAAGCTGAGCCTGGCGAACCACAGAGTGTACCGGACCGACCAACCTACAGGAGCCAAAGGAGGGGGGACAGCAGTGATAGTGAAGACGAACATCGACCACCATGAGATTGCACTCCCACCCCTCAGAAGCATTGAAGCCACTGGAGTGCAAGTCAAGACTGCAACAGGACCACTCTGACTGATCGCAACCTACTGCCCCCCGAAAGCAAAGCTGGATCTCCGAGACCTGGATGCTTTGCTGGATTCGACGGTTCCGACACTCATCGGAGGAGACCTCAATGCCAAGCACCGATGCTGGAACTCCAGGACTGCCAACCAGAGGGGACGGACACTGCTGGCGTATTCCAGGAAGAAAGACTGTGTGGTAACAGGCCCGACTGAGCTCACGTACTACCCAGGTGTAGCAAGCCAGATGTGCTAGACATCGTTCTACTGAAGAACCTGCAACACTCTGTGGAGCTGGAAACACTGGTGGAGCTGACCTCAGACCACAATCCAGTAGCAATCACTGTGGGAGATGAGATGGAACCCCACCAGCAGGCCGAGAAGTACAACTTCAGAAGAGCTGACTGGAGCCGCTTCAAAGAAGAGCTGAACAGCAAGGTCACTCCAACCCCGCCGAGCACCATGGATGATATCAACAGGGCCGTGGAAGACTTGACGACAGCAGTCCAGCAGGCAATCAAGAGCAGTGTTCCGAAGCAGAAGACAACCAGATGTTCCATCTACGACCTACCGAGAGGCATCCAACAGTTAATCGCCGACAAGAACCGCGCCAGACAACAGTGGCAGAAGCTCTGCACACCTGATCTCCTGCAGAAGTACAACACACTCGCAAGACTCCTGCGGGAACAGATCCGACAGCACCGTGGAGAGAAGTGGGAGTCTGCAACAGCCAAGCTGAAGGAGGCGGACAACTCGGTGTGGAGAATGACTCGTCGCGTGACTGGGAAGAAGGAGCCAAGCCCACCAATCCAGGGACCAACCCACCTTGCATGCAGCAACAAGGACAAGGCAGAGGTCCTTGCCGAGACACTGGAGGCTTCGTTCACCCCGAACAAGGCAAGTAGGCTCTCAGACGGAGTGGTGGAAGCAGTTGAGAAGTACCTCGCAGATCACGGAACCGGGCTGGGAGCAGAAGACATCAAGGAGTGCACAAGCTCGGAGGTAGCAGGACTTGCAGAAAAGCTTGCGAACGGCAAGGCACCGGGGAGCGACGGAATAACCAACCTGGCAATCAAGAACCTCCCACCAGCATCAATGGAACATCTCACAGAGATCTTCAATGCATGCATGAGGCTCCAGCACTTCCCGAGTTCCTGGAAAGAAGCAAGGGTCATCGTTTTTCCAAAGGCCGGCAAACCACTGAGGGATCCAGCAAACTACTGCCCCATCAGCCTGCTTTCTGGATTATCGAAGCTCCTGGAGAAGGTCCTCCTCGCTCGACTCAGCGACTTCACCTCAGAAAGAAATCTACTAGCAAAGGAACAGTTTGGATTTCAAAAGGAGCATGCAACGACTCATCAGCTACTGAGAGTGGTGGACACCATCAGCCACGGATTCAACATCAAGAAGTACACAGGAATCGTCTTCCTGGATGTCGCCAAAGCATTCGACCGAGTCTGGCACAAGGGACTGCTGCACAAGATGATTGGCCTGGGATTTCCGAACTACCTGGTGAAGACGATTGCAAGCTACCTGGGAGGCCGCACCTTCCATGTCGCCATGCGGTCTGAGATGTCCTCTTCAAATCCCATCCGAGCAGGCGTGCCACAGGGATCGAACCTCGGACCCTTCCTGTTCAACCTCTTCACCAACGACATCCCGACAGATCTCCACAAGACGAACCTGGCGCTGTATGCAGACGATGTTGCAGTCATCTCCCAGTCATTCAGCGAAAAGGAAGTTGCGAAGAACATGCAAGCTTCATTGGATACCATCGCAAAGTGGTACAGCGACTGGCGGATAGAACTCAACACCAGCAAGACAACTGCAACGCTGTTCACCAGAAAGAAGATCAAGGAGCACCCACACAGCCTCAACGGGGAGACCATCAAATGGGAGAGCAGCAGCCGCTACCTCGGTGTGACCCTGGACAGCAAACTCAACTCGGAAAGCCACATCGAGAATACTCAGCAGAAGGCAACAGGAAAGATGGCAGTGCTGTACCCACTCCTGAAGAGGAAGTCCATGCCCCTCCGGACAAAGATCAACGTCTACAAGGCGATCATCAGACCAACCCTAACTTATGCCTCCCCCGGATGGATGACCTGCCATGAGCGACACCGGCAGAGTCTTCAGATAGTCCGGAACAAGGCCCTGTGGATATCGTCTGGAGCTCCAATCTTCACAAGGATAGCAGACCTTCACAGAGACCTGGACATCGAGATGTTGGATGAACATCTAGCGAAGCTGAGTAAGAACTTCTGCCAAGAACTGGATCAGAACCCGAACCCTCTGATCAGAAGACTCACTGCCACCACTGCAAACCCCTTCGACCGCTACCCGCGGCCCATCACTGCGAAGACCCTGTGAAACCAGCCCTACTGTGACAAGACCACACAGACCAAGAAGAATACAAACCCACGACTACACACACAACCGAGAAGATGGAGTAATGAGGCTCAAGCCTCGGTATCCAAAAATGCCAGCTGAAGGATAAAAATCTATCAGCAAGAAGAGGAACAAGCGAGGCATGCAGCATGGTGTAACAGCAGCTGCACGAGCGGCAAGCACCTCGAGAAGCCCTCCGGGGCCGCAAGTTATTTCACTCGCACCAGGCGACTGGAACGCTTCCCCGAGACTCGGCTGCATTATACTGCAGTGAGCTCAAGGTCCCTTCCCAGCTCAGAGGAGCCGTTTAGAGGAAAGGACCTAGTGCTCCTTATGCCAGCATGCAGTGCATGCAACTGGAGCTTTGTGAAATAGAATTAAAGCGAAAGTGGTCCGTGCCAAACAAGGAAGCTGCAGTCCACAGGGATTCCGACGTTTCGAGTGAAAGGACTCCCCCCTCTCTCAACACGAGCCGTCTGCAACAATCAGACACTGAAGGCACCTAGAATATTGGGCTCCGAGTGGCATTGGTTATAATAGCAATATAATGGAGCAAGAGAGTACCTCACCAGGTTATAGTGAGGCACAGCCAGAGATTGACAGGGACCTGCCACTGAGCTTCCAAAAGGTCCTAAGGGAATCATTAGTACTGGCAGTGACGCAAGGAGTGCAGCCTATTCAGGACCACCTCCAAGCTTTAATGTCACTCCTATTTGAGGGGGCAGTGACCCCTAACAAAAGTAAAAGGGAGCTCAGCCCTGGCAAGGGCACCTCCAGTAGACAGCCTGGAAAGAAGGCTGTATCCAAGGGGGATGTAAAAGCCTGGCAGAACACCGACTCTTCTACCCCCCCCCAGATAAAGGGATAGGGGCCCAACAACTGCCCCAAGAAGTAACTGACCCCTTTACAAAGCTGAAAGATGCCTTCCTGGGTAAGTCAGCAGTGGAGAACCTCGTACCCCGGGGCGAAAAAGATAGGGGATGCCAAATATTTGGTTAACACCTCAGAGGATGAGGTGGAGGGTGACAAATTGCAGTCAGATGTGGACGACGGCAGCACTATCTCTAGCAAGATCACACATACGGTGGTCAGTCATAATCCCGAACTTAGAAATCTCGAAAAAAAAAATCTCGAAAAAAAAAATCTCGAATTCCCTCTTTTTTAATTATATATTTATTTTGGTGTCCGGGAATAAAAAAAATGGGTAAAAAAAAAAAAAAAAAAAAAAAAAAAAGGGGGGGTGGGGGAGGTCATAAAAAAAATGAGATTTTTTTTTTCGGCCTTTTATTTTCGACCTTTTTTTCTCGAGATTTCTAAATTCGGTTTTATCACTATAAACCCACACATACACCTAAAGTGACCCCGGCAACGAAAAATTGCCAGGAGGAAGGGGACGACGCTATGGACATGTTTGACCCAGATAGCATTAGGCATCCAAATTCTACAGAGTGGTTGCCATGCCCTAGAGTGGCAAAATACATGGCGCAACGTATATGGAAGGCTTTGCTTAAGGAAATCCGGTTCAGGATGAGGGCAGAATTACCCAGGCCCGACATGCCAGGCAAGATTATGGAACTGCCTGAACTGGATGTCAAAATTGTCATCTTTGTCACGAAAGCCACAAAGGACATCAGGAAAGGGGTTAACCATGTCTGGAGGAGCTGTCAGGACAAAGTGCTGGACATAGCAGACAAAAATGGACCTGGCAGAAAGGACCAGGGATACCGGCGAACCAGTGGATGCAGACACCCTGGCTAACTGGGCACAAAAGGCAGTCTGCTTCTTGGGAAACGCCAACTGCGCATTCTTCTCAGAGAGATGGTGTAGCCTCTTGCTCAAAATAGACATCAAGCTGGAAGACCTGGCCAACTTTGAAGCAAGCAAGTCCGAACAGTGGTTGCTCTTCAGGGAGACCTTTGCTAAGGAAACGTCCTGATTTGTGGAGAGCTACACAGCCCTGGAGAAGGCGCAGTCCTCCATCCGCAAAATATTCCCTGGGCGGGTTTTCGCAGGGACTGGCCGACAAAGCGACTGTTCGGTCCGGTCAATTTAATTTCAGAAGGTGCCCAGTACGTCAAAAGAAGGCAACAATGCCTTTTTCCCCTCCAGAGGCAGGTGCCAGCGTGGTCGCAGAGGACACGGATACTAGACAGCAAGGAGCTGCCGCTGGTAAGTGTACGAAGCAAGCATTACCCCAAGGTTGGGGGCGGACATCGCTGTGTATGGCCAAATGCCGAGCGCCATCAGGCGATGCTTGGGTGTTGCAGACAGTAGCAGGGTTCAGGTTAGATTTCGCAAGCTGGTAGAAGCGCGTATTGGCGCAGTTAAGGATGACGAAAGAGGAGGAGGGGGCTCCTCGATGTACAGCTAAGCAACCTCTTGCAGAAAGGGGCCATAGAGCAGCGCCCGGATTGTCAACCGGGGTTCTACAGCAATATGTTCCTGGTGCACTGGAAAGGAATTTCATCAATTTGAAGGAGCGCAACGGCTGGCTAGTCTACCGGCACTTCAAAATGGAAGGTATTCAATTCCTCAGAGACATCAATTTGAAGGACGCTTATTTAACTAGTCAAGAAAGCCCAAGCTCACAGGCGCTTCCTGAGATTTTTGTGGAGGTGGCGCAGTTGGCAGTTTGTCATCTCCCTTTCGGTCTGGCCTCGGTGCCCACAGCGTTCACCAAAGTACTGAGACGAGTAGCAGAAGACATCAGAGATGGGGATAAGGATCATAGTCTATCTGGACGACATTCTGATCCTGGCTCAAGACAGGGAGACACTTGCGGGGCAGGTCCACTGGGTGAGCGCACTGCTGACCTCCCTGTGGTTTCTGATAAACAGAAATTGGAACTGATCTCAAGCCAACGGTTGGAATTTCTGGAGTCTGTAATAGATACGAAGAAAGCCACCTTAGAGTTACCAAAGCAGAAGATGAAAGGGATACAGAAGGAACAGAGTAGCGAGGCAGAAATCACACTATTGGCTTCTGGGAATTTGTAGTCCCATGTGAAAGAAGTTTGGTTTATCGGGTTGTTTTACTGTAAAATAAATAAATAAATGATAAGTGTAAAACCAAGTGTAGATTTAAAGAAGCTGCTGAGGAGTAGCATTCAAGAGTTAAAGCATAATGCTTGCATCCGTGTATTTAATAGAATCAAGACTCCCTGCGCAATATCAGGGGTAATCTTCATTGTCTGCCGGCTCTTTAAGGATGGCCAGCCAACAAGCAGTTATCTATTCAATGGTTATCCAGTAAACTGGCGATGCTCCGGCAGAAGGGTGTCCGATGTTAATGCGCTCAACGTGAACAGGAACGTTTTCATACCCAGAAGGGGTGGAGTTTCATATTTCCAGGAGAACAAAGTGTGGGTCGTCGATCATCTCTTATCCATATTTTCCAGATGAGCCGAAGTTGTGTGTTGCTCGTTGCATCAACGATTACGAGCAGACTACTGCGGGCATCAGGCCTCGAGGGGTGCATCATTTGCTTATAGCACACAGGAAGTTTTTTCATGCGGTAGCGTCAGCCACCATAGCTATATGTATCAAAGAGGTAATGCAGCTGGAAAGCATAGACTGTTAGGTGTGTTTGGGGCCCATTCGGTGCGAGGGACTATGGCATCCAAGGCTTTTGCAGGATATATGGAAATCAGCAGATTGGTCCAGAGAGGCCTGTGTCTAGTGTGGCAACAATGGTGTTAGAGAAGCTTTAAACAAGCATTATGCTTGCATCCGGTCTTCACATAGAATTAAAATTACTATTAAAGACACAGCGGCAAGCATTATCCCAGCAAACGTATGCAGGGTGGGGGCAGGTTGAACGGTTGACATGTGTTCTGAGATTTTATGTAATAAGATTGCTGGTTTACCTGCGTGTGCTCTCCCTAATAAAGTGTTTGGCTACTTACTAGGTGACGATTCTAAGAGCACCTGAGCAGAGGGTTCCTTTGGAAGAAGCGACTTGCATGACTGATGTTTGCAGTTGGGGACCGGGTCCCAGTCTTTAGTTCGAAGCCCAAGTCGGGGTTGTTGGAAGTAGAATTTTCCAGTTGGACTATGGCTTTGGAGTTATCAAAGAAAGAGGAACAGGCTCTAGCAGGATATGCCAGGATTTTTGCAGTGACCCAGGCCAAGGTAAGGAGTCTCCCAACCCCCTCCTCCCCAAACCCTGCAATGTAATATTGCATAGGTGCCTAAAAGCACCATAGCACACTTGGCGCGTGGTCCCTCTCCCCAGCCCACCCGCTTCCTGGTTCCCCTGTGCCCGCCTCCCCACTGTCCCGATTGGTCCATAGAAAAATAAATAAATAACGAGGCCGTGGCGAGGGTCTGCAGCCAGCGTCCCCGCCATTTGCAGTGACCCAGGCCAAGGTAAGGAGTCTCCCGACCCCCTCCTCCCCAAACCCTTCAATGTAATATTGCATAGGTGCCTAAAAGCACCATAGCGCACTCTGCGCGTGGTCCCTCTCCCCAGCCCACCTGCTTCCTGGTTCCCCTGTACCCGCCTCCCAACACGCCCACTCCAACCGGATTGGTCCCCATACACCACTTCAAGGACATCCAAGCGCAGCCCTCTGCCCGGCAGCCCTGCGGCGAAGGACCCCGAGGCAAAGGACGGCCCCAAGAGGTGTCTGCAGGTGTCCGCAGGGGACGCCAAGGAAGCCAGCAGCCAACAGACACCAACAAAAACCGTGAGTGTGGTATGGGTGGGGAATAGAGCAATCACTCTACTGCTGAAAACCCCCGCCACTCTATCTTACCTACCAAGAACATATACTGCCATAATACTTACATGTCCACTCTTTATAGAATTGTGATTGTTAACATATCCACTCTTTATAGAACTTTAAATGTTAGCATGTCCACTCTTAGATAGAAGCGCCAAATGTGACTGTTCGCATATGCCACACTTGCATGGAATTCTCAAGCTTAGCCCGCGCCAAATCTAGACAGAAATGTGATTGTTCACATGTGCCACACTTGCATGGAATTCTCAAGCTTAGCCCGCGTCGCATCTAGATAGAAATACGATGGTTGGCATATGCCACACTTAGATGGGATTTCAGAAATGTGACTGTTAGCATATGCCACACCTAGATGGAATTCTCAAGCTTAGTTTGCGCCAAATCTAGGCAGTAACATGATTGTTGGCATGTGCCACACTTAGACGGAATTCTCAAACTTAGCCCGCGTTGCATCTAAATAGAAATATGATTGTTAGCAAATACCACACCTAGATAGAATTTCAGAAATGTGACTATTAGCATATGTGACTCTTAGCATACACCACACTTAGAATTATGAACCTAGCTTGCGCGGCATCTAGATAGAAATGTGACTTAGCATGTACCGGACCTAGATGGAATCCCACAATTGCAAGGACAGCAATGCCAACTAACCAACCAACTAACAATTCCATCCCTCTGCATACACCTCTCAAACTATAACCAAACACAACCACAAGCCTTAAACGCAGCAATCCGCACAAACTTCACAACAATGCAACAACAAAACAAGCCACACAGACTTGCACAACAGCACACGACGACCACAGACCATAAAAAACACCCCAAGCCCAGCCGACGGACCCACCGGGCTGAGGCTGCCAACAGCACATCACTGCTCTCTTGCACTTTTCCAGCTTACTCCTACTAACCCCCCGTACCCTTTTCAGAGCCGCCAGGGGACCACTTTGGTGGTGATAGTGCGCGGTACAAATGACCTTTAACATTAACATATGACTTATGGAAGGTGCTGTTTCGTGATTGGGTGAAGAGTTGCTTTCAAAACTAATGGACACTATTGGCTTCTGGGAATTTGTAGTCCCATGTGAAAGAAGTTTGGTTTATCTGGTTGTTTTACTGTAAAATAAATAAATAAATGATAAGTGTAAAACCAAGTGTAGATTTAAAGAAGCTGCTGAGGAGTAGCATTCAAGAGTTAAAGCATAATGCTTGCATCCGTGTCTTTAATAGAATCAAGACTCCCTGCGCAATATCAGGGGTAATCTTCATTGTCTGCCGGAACTAAACATTTTGCCGAAGGGGTAGATGATCTCTTTCTGGCTGCCACTAACAACAGATTCCGGTGTGATTTGATTTCTAGCACACTTTGGCTCATTATCTGGTGCTCAGAATTTCGTTTTCCAAGGTAACTTTTAGGCCGCCTCATATTTATGTGGTCAAAGAGAAAGCACTTTTTTTTTTGTCTTTTGTAAGGTTCAGTCCAAAAGTCTCATGCCTTTTCAATCATTGTGTGGAATGCTCCAATTGCATCAGAAACAGAGTGTTTTGGACGGTGATATGGGAGATCCTCTTAGGGTTCTGTGGCCACTTCCCATTCTGTATTATGAGGCAGAACAAGGAATCTGTCTCTCTTGGCTAGTTGTCAAGTGCCGCTTTTTGGCATATGCAGTACTGGCATGGGTGGATCAAACCCTTGCTTGGGGATTGATCTCTCTTGTGTAATTGTTTCATCCCACTGCAGTGTGGGTGGTTTACCCTGTGGTAGCAGGATATGTTTTGAGTCAGAAACTAATGTCTGCAAGGAATTAATTATTTGCATGGTGAGCAGCATTTGAAGCAAAACTGTTGGTATCTCAGGAGGTTCCTATTGTGGAACCAAAGTTGTGTCTTCTCTCTCTTTCCCTCCCCTACCTACATCTCCTGCTCCCCCCCCCTCCTGCGCTCCCTCCCCGTGGAGACTGGAGTTCTATGCCCATGAGGGAATCATCAGTTTCAAAAAAAAATCCTGCCAGACTTCCAAATCTATGTGATTCGCCAAAATTAGGTCTGCCATGATATCAGGAGTGATCAGTGATATTGAATGAGCATACATGCTTGGGTGTCCTGAAAAGATCAACTCTGGTGCAACTCCTTCCTATTCTTTTCATCATTGTGCTTTTCGTCCTGGGGAATGTAGCAAGCCCATGCCCCCCCCGCCCCTTTTAACCATGGATGAGTCGTTGATGTGGGCAATGGAGTGATAAGGAGCTGCTGCTAATGACAACATTGCTGCTGCTTTAGTTGACGATGAAATTCTAGATGACGGATCTCTGTTGTGGAGAGATCTTTGGTAGTCTAGTCATAAACATTGTCAACGTTGTTACTGGTGCCGTAGACATGCACCTTGTCGCCAATGGTCTTTGTTGAGGCAAATGACAATTTTGGGAGCTCTGACTGCGATTGGCACTTTGTTTTCCACGCCGAAGGCCTATGACCATTTCCCGTAAATGACAGAGCGCCAGGGGAACACTGCGGTTAATATTCTTTAACATGAACAATGGTTTTTGCCATGTTCGTCACTGTGTATTCTTGTCTTTACCTCATCAACATAGATGTCGATGGGGCACAGTTTTTGTAGATGGAAAGAGGCACCCACTTTACCCTTTATGCTTGGTCTCCTGAGGCGGCATCCGATGGGTACATTTTTACCCTTTTTGTGGCCTTTCTTCCAGTCTAGATATTGTGTCCCAACAAGATCTTTACTCTGTAGAGTGGTAGGGCAACACTGAGGATTCAGCCTCTTAAAGGGGGTATTTTCCTTCATTCAGCCAGCAGACCTGGCACCTGTGCTGGAAGGTTTTTGGGCTAAAGCTTTGACAAACGTCACAATCCTCTATGATGCGAGGAGGATGTTGGCAGTATGTGCAATTCTTGTGGCTGTCGTCCTCAAACCTTCTTACTGACCTATTTGACCTTTTATCTGCCTGAGATGCCACCGGAAGAAAGAATGTGTTCTTTCCAAAACGAAACATTTGAAGGGCACTTATCTGCAAGTAGAAAAAGAACATTCTGGAAAATCTTTGAGAAAAGATGGACTGCTTTCAGCACAACTCGTGGTTTGAATACGAACATTGTCTCTAGGGGTCAAGCTGAGCACTCAACGTCCCGTTGGCTGAGAGCAAAATGGCCTAAAACAAAGGGGATAGACTGCAAAATACACTCGTTTTTTCTTTGATAAAAAAGTAGGAAGTATGTAAAAGAGGATTCACAGCCTTATGACCAGACATATTCAAAGCATGCACATTTATGAAAGGGTCAATGCTGAAGAGCAAGAAATATGATCACCCCATCAGATCTGAGCAGATTATCACAATCATGCACGTCATCTATGCTCCTTTAATCAGCTCACTTTGTCCTGCCCTGGAATCCCATCAGGTTAGTTGGGGTGAGCAGTCTTTCGCATTTCTTTTTCCACTTGTTTGGGTCAGTATTCTTTACCTGCCGTTTGAACAACTTTTTGCTTCACAATTAAGACCTTGCTTTTTTCTCACTGTCCCCCTCTTCAACCACTTCCTCATTATCTAGTGCCAGGATGATTGTCTGTGACGGAGCACTAGCAAACTTTTACGCACAGAAGTTTGCTCTATTGCCCTCTTCCTAATAAGAGCTTTCACCACTTGACAGAACTGACGAGGCCCTTTTGACTTGGAGCCTTTGCCCTGAAGTCTCCACAATTCACACACGTGTGACTAGTTTACCATCTACAGCACGCATTTCTTCAATGTTCTATACGCGCAGGCTGGAAGGGGGGCAGGGGTGTATCTGGGAACGCAAGGTCTTCTTGACTACTGATGTCCAAGAAAGAGGCCAATTTGTCAGGCATTACAAGAGGTTTGGGACTTAGTTTGTCCTGCTCCAGTCCTATTTGTTGCTGCCAGATTTGTATTTTGTCTGGAACTACTGGAAAATGAAGGACGACAGTATTCTAGTTGTCCCTTCCAGTTCCCCACTTGGCACCATAAAGCATGGCGTGGACTGCACTTGTTTCATCGCAAAGCAGTGTTCCGCAGAGCCTGTTGCCAGTTTTCCACTTTCCTCCTGGGCTTTCTTGGCCTTTGAGGGCAGGAAGACTGCCAAAAAGCAAGAAGGCCAAATGACAGGACTTAAAATACCGAGTATCAGCCATTTTGACTATATGGTACCGAAAAATATCTTTAGTGCATCATATAGCACAGGGAAAAAAAAGAAACACAAAAGTAAAACATAGTTCACTTCCATGAGCATCAAAAAGGTATAGAAATCAGTAATTATTCCCCCCCAAAACCTCGACCTAGGACATTCATGTGGCCAGGGGAAGGCAGACACTTCCGGATCCCGACCCTGGGGGGTGGTGTTCTGTGGGAGGATCATATGGGGGAAGGAAACATGTCAGGAAGACAAAGATTCCCTCTGTTCAACAGCGCCCCCCCCCCCTTCCCTCCCTCCCCAAACCCTACTCTTTTAATGGCGTATTTCCAAGTAAAAAGAGTTAGAAAAGCTATCTTTGTGGCCAGGGACTTCCAAGTCTTGTAATTCCCTTAGTACTTGGACAAGGGATGTACGGGAGTAGTTTCTTACCCGTAACTCCATTTCTCCAACTTTGTTTCTTTTATGGATTCACATGCAGAGAATACTTCCCCGGCGTCAGGCTGGGAAACCTCTACTTTAATTTAGGTTTTCCTATGGAAAACTTCGACACTTTAGTGTCCTATTGACGTTCTTTTTGGGTGCTTTAGGCCATACCAATAGGACGTCTGGTATAATTTTTTTTTTTTTATTTTATTTGTATTTAATCAAAAGATTTTTACAAAATTTGAGGTTTCTGTCTTTTGTCAGTGGTCGTGACGGAAAGAGAAAAAAAAGAAAAATGAGAACAGCTCTCTAAAAATGTGCCTTTGTCGGCCAGTTTATGGCTTCCAAGATTTTATAGGAAGCTATTTGCCATGATGTTTTGTCGCCTCCAATCAAACGAGACCAACATATGTCTTCGTCCTCTATGATGAAATCTGTGAAGGTTGATTTTAAGTATCGACTTCTTATATGTTGGTTTGAGGCACATTTTAGGAGCAAGTGGCGGATTGTTTCCTTTTCTTGTATCTCACAAAATCGACAACTGTTATTTCCCGACTGGCCTCTGATTGACAAGATCTCATTTGTCTGCAAGACATTTAAACAGGCTCTCATCAGCATGTCTCTCCCTTTCCTGGATGGAAACTTCTTTATATATTCCTGGAGCTCATTGAGTTTTTTCGTGTTTGGAGGCAGGTGTAAGGTTAATTTATTTTTTCCTGCTGTCTCCAGGGTGTTTATCCAGTCGAGTTCTTTGATTTTGGTGAAGGTTCTCTTTGGGTACTTTATTAGTTGTTCTTCGTCTGCATTGACCTGTTCTAGCAAGCTGATGTTTTCTTCTTTCCATTTTTTAAGGGATTTGCTTGTATTCCTTTCTATTTCGAGATTGATGAGAAAGTATATTGATGGTGGCTCAGCCATCCGGCATTTCCTGAACAGTCTTAGAGACGATTGTGAGACTGAACTTGAGAGAAGGTAAGCTAAGCTCTCGTCGGATTGAGGCTATTGGGGTCGAGTTTGGGAGTCTGAGGACTTTTCGCCAAAACTTTGCCTCAATTTTTGTCCAAATGGATCGTGGTAAGTTCATCATAGCATCTCCCCCATATGTTAATGTCGGCATCACCTTTTTCTTATAGTGTTCTAGCACAGGGATCAGTGAGAATCTTCCAAACTTTTTATCTATGGCCCTAGCTTGGGCTGCCAATTTGTTGGCTTTGGACATCAGGACCGATTGCATGGCTTTGTCTTGCGAAGAGGAGTCCAGGGTTACTCCTAAGTATTTGAAGTCGAACACTCGCTCGATCAGTGATCCTTCCAAAGTTAGTGTCAATTTTTCTGTTTTCCTGGTCGCTTTTTCCAGTACTAGGAATTTTGTTTTCTTTACGTTTATTTCCAGTTTGTTTTCTTGCATGTACCCTTGAAGCTTTGTCAGTTGGCGCTGCAGACCAATTGGTGTGTGATCCATTAGGACCAAGTCGTCTGCGTAAAGCAATCGTGTTATCGGGATTTTGCAGATTTTTGGAGGAAATGCTCGAATTTTTGGATCCTCGTTTTGGATGTCACCAATGAATGCCAGAAACAGGGCCGGGGCCAACGGGCACCCCTGCTTCACTCCTCTCGCTGTTGGAATGGGTGATGATAAAAGGCCGTTTTGATCAAGTCGGATGCGTATTGAAGTGTCGGTGTATAGTGCCTTAATCGGGTTTAATATAGACGGTGGACAATCCCAGGTTTCAAGTTTGGACCATAGGCGGGCCCTGTCTATCCGGTCGAATGCTTGTGTCAGATCGATGAACGCCACAAAGATTCTCGTTCCTCCTTCCAGTACTCTGTTTTTCAGCACGTTTAGCATTAGAATGTTGGCTGTCGTGCCCAGATTTCTTTTGAATCCCGTTTGGAGTGGATCGTTACAGGGTGATTCCTCCGCCCAGATCTTGAAGCGGTCGAGAAGCATTGAGCCAAACACTTTACCTATGACATCCAGGAGCGCAATTGGTCTGTAATTTATCGGGTCCTTTTTGTCTCCTTTCTTGAATATTGGAACGATTGTTGCTTGTTTCCATGAGGGTGGTATCGTTTTTAAGTTGCAGCATCTGCCAAAGATTTTACTTAGCAGACTTGCCCACTCATTTTCAAGTGTTTTTAGATCGGTGTTCGTGATCCCATCGGGTCCTGGGGCGTGGGAGTTTTTTAAGCCTCTGATTTTCAATCGGATTTCCTGTGGATCATCTATGATTATCCATGACTCGGGAGACATTTCGCCCTGTGGTTTTAAGTTGGTACTTGGTGCCTGGTACATAGTAGTGTAATGTTTTGTCCAAGTAGTTTCCCCAATCTCGGTTAAGATGGTGTTTTCTTGGGTTTTGTTAACCGCTCTCAAAATTTTCCAAAATTCTTTTATGTTTTTGCCACTTATCGCTTTTAGAATGTTTTCAGCATCTTGTTGATAGAGAGACAGTCTGCGGCCTTTTACCCATGCTTTGTAGAGTTTGGTTTCCGCTTCTGCCGCTCTCACAGCCCCTGGAGATCCTGAAGATTTTGCTTTGCGTTGTATTTTCCGCAGTGCCCGACGTTTCTCCACCAGTGTTAGGTCATACACGTGTCTTGGGGGATTTCCACTGTTTGTTTTTATTTTACGAGTCTTCTTAAACTTCGTCAGGAATGGCGTATAGTCTATTATTTTTGCCCAAGTGATTTGGCATTGAGCTGAATCCTTTTTCTATTTCCTCAATGGCATCAGTTGTAAGGTGTAGACGGTTTCCCTTCGTGTTGGCTATGACTTGGTGCTCAACGTACTCATTCTGGGGCCTTATTGACATCCAGGTTGTTGACAGGGGGTTATGGTCACTGGTTGTAACTCTTGTAATTACAAAATCTTTCGTTATTGCCAGTAATGGTTCAGTGACGTAGATGTAGTCTATGGTACCTGTCAATTCATTCCTTTCCCATGATGGCGGGCGATTTAGGTCTGGGAATGCTTCGTGCAAATTGTGAAGGTTTCTTGAATTCATCAATTTGACCCATAGGTTGCCGCGTTGTTTGCCTGTTGAGTTGTGGCCTAGGTCCGCCTCTCTTTCTTCCGAGCTCATGCACGTGGCGTTCAGGTCTCCGCAAATGAGGAAGTATTTTACCAGGTGTTCCGATAGTGCCTCATCTATCGCGTCCTCCATTTTTTCTATGTAGGCGGTAGGCTCTATGCTTGCGGGGTTCCAGTAGGTGTTTGCTACGATTAAGGTGACTTTCTCGTAGGCGTTTTTAACGGTACTCCAACGGCTCCATGCCGCCTTAACCATCAGAATCATTTGATTACTAATCAATGTTTCTTCTAGTTTGATCCCCGAGTCTTCATCCTCGACATCCTTGTTTGGCTGGTGCAAGAATGACTTCGAACCCCCCTATTGCAGGGGGGTTCAGTCAGCCAGGTCTCTTGGAGGCATAAAAGGTCATATAACCCCAGGTCCATGTCTTTTGGAGACAGTAAATGGATGTGTCCTCTCGTGTTCATGAGCACATTTTTAGTTCGCACTTTAAGGGGGTCGCGCGATGTCTGTCATGTAGAATGTGCTCGTCTCTCGCGAGTTGCTATGTTTGCTTTTTTTTCTCCTCAGAATTTTGGGCAGCCAGGACCATATGCCTTTCGTGGGTTCACATCTTTTGGGGAAATGTTTCTGTTGAAAGTTTGACTGTTATTTCTGGAATTGCCTTGGCTTTGTTGAGTTTTTTTGTATCTTTGGTTTTTGTGAAACTTTCATAATTTTTTTGTTTTTCTTTCGAGGCTTGTCGATTTTCCCTCAGTTTCTCTTCAACTTCCCGGGCTCTTGCTCTGTCCTTGTTTTTTTCAGGCGATTTATTGCGACCGGTTCTTCCTAAGGCGCTTTTTGGGTGTCTGCCTACTTGCTTTCTGCTGGGCGTAATACACCTTTTGTTTTCAGCCTCCCTTTTATTGTCTTCTTCGCTTTTGGTTGATTGCACTTTGACTTCGTAACCCATTTCGTCCAGCTCTTCACTACAGTCGAGGATCAGGTTTTTCAACGTTGTTGATGTTACGTAGAGTACCGTTTTTGCTTTTGCATTTACGTGGCTTGGCTCTACTACAAGCAGATCTTCTGATTTTATTTGATTCAGCTTTCGAATGTATTTAAACAGTGTTAGCACAGTTTCGGTTCAAGATTATTTCGTCTCCGTTTCTTTCACTTGTGTCAGCTTTATACGCCATTTAGCTTTGTCCACTTTTTTCGGTTTTAGGTTATATTTCTGTGTTCTGGATCTGTACTGAAAGATCATTTCTCCTTTGTCTCGTGGCGGGCTGAGTCGTTTTTCAGTGTTGGTTTTGTTCTGGGTATTCGTGGATTGAGAACGCGATCTGCCTGGTGTTATGTTTCTAGACGGCTTTCTTTTGTGTTTTTGTTCGTTCCGTCTACCTTCTGATCTCCTTCTGGATTTACCACGTTCACCCTCTTTCTGTCTGGAGGAGTTGTATCTTTGTTCTTTTTCCCAATTTCCTGAGGTCTGATTGTCTCTGGGTCTCGATTTCGACCTTTCGTTTTCTTTTTTTGTTTCTTTCTGCATCCTTTTTGGCTTTGTCTGTCTATCTGTATCAATTGGACTGGCGCCCTTGTTCTTTATGTTCTTCGCGTTTTCCCTAGAATTTTTTGCTGCTTTTTCTCCAGTCACTTCTTCGTTTCTTCTTGTGAATTCTGTATTTTCCTTTTCTTTGTGAGATTGTGAAGTTGATGCTTCACTGGAGCAATGTGCAGCTAGACTCGTAGGCGAGTTTTCTGCCAGGTGTTGGCTCAGATTCATCAATTCTTCGCCTTCGATGCGATCAATTGTTGATGGCGATAGGCTGATGGTTCTTTTTTCTGGCGTTTCAGGGTTTTTTGTTTGCCTCGACTCTATTTCTTTGCCTTTCATTTGTGATTTTTCCTTGTGTTTTACTGGTCGTGTGAAAAGTTGAAAAATACCTTCTGCAGTTTGGTTTCCAGTTGAGGGTTGTCTAGGCGGTGGTCTCTTTGTTGATTGGTTCTCAGTTTGTTTTAAATTCGCCTCTTTATTTGCACCCTCTGTTGGTGGATTATTTGTTGTGTGACCTGTAGTAGCTATGGTTTGAGTCCCCCTGGTTTTACTCACCGGTCTTTGTTCTTTGTCTTCATACTGCTCTTTTTGTCGTGAAGACGAACCCTCGTCGTTTATTATAATTGTGCTTGATTTTCTGGCTTCCAAAGCCATGACGTATGCTTCTAAGAAAATAAGTTTGCTGTGGATCATCGCTTGGATGCTTGTGTGGTCTTTCAAGGAGTCAGCGATAGTTTCATAAAGTTTCATGAATGGTGCCAGTGCAATGTTCACTGATGACATAATTGACAGTAAGTCCATTTTTTTTTATTTGAGGAATCCGTCGGGCTGGTCGAATGATGTGGCGGGGTTCTTCTTAAGGGGGATTCAGTTAACATTGTTGTCTGATTTGTCCAGCTGCCTCGAATTGGCCTTGTTGTTTCTAATGAGGCTATTCCTTTTCGATTTTTGTCGATGTGGTAACTTCGATTGTCATTTCCCCCCATGTTCAAGTTTTGGTTGATTAGGGGTCTCGTAAGGTTTTCTTGGTTTAGTTCGTCTAAGTCTGCTGTAGATGGCCTTCCTATTGTCACGTTTTCATTTTGGGCTTTAGAGAGCCCTGCTTGGTTGAGTTTTTCTGGCACCAGCGTTTTGTTTGGGGTTTTGTGAACTTTGTCTCTATCTGTTCCTGTGAAGTTGTCAACATTCAAGGCTGTACCCTCTGGGAGTGAGGGTGTTGCCGGATTTAGCTTGCAGGAGCCTTCCTTTATTTCTGTTGTTAAATCCATTGGGCCTTTCGGGTCAGCTATAATGAGGCTCTCCTCTTGGATGGTGTGGGGGTTTTCTTTGTGGTCGGACATGACAGTCCCCATTTCTGACTCTTTGCCCGGATTTCTCTTCAATTCCCCCTTCTCTATGACTTTTGTCGGCTTCAGATTTTGCTGGCCTCTTGGTGAGTTCGTGGGAGTCTTTTGGGGTGACATCGGGCACGGTGATTCCCCCTCAGGCCCCACTTTGTCACTCAGCTGTCCTTGTGCCTTATTACTTTCTCCTGCGGACCGTCTTTTATTATGTGGCCGGTTATCACTGACAGTGCTCAACTCTGCGTAGTTTTGCTACCGGCAAGCAGTCGTTTAAAGCTTCCAGTATTTCGAGATCTGTGAGTTCCCTCTGTGGGTACTCTTTTGTTGCTTTTTGTCTAATGTTTGCGTAAAAGTAATCCTTTATTGAGTTTTTAAGTGCCCCTCCTTCTCCTCTCTGTGGGTCGTTTTCATTTGTTTTGACCATCAATTGGTCAGGTGTTTTTTGTTGCTGTTCGAGCTTCTGGGGCATTTTTGTCGTTCTGCTGCTGATCTTGTTTTTCGTTGTTTTACGGTTCTTGAGTTTCCTGAGAGGCAAGGAACTTGTTCTCTGTCTTTTCTTTTTGTTGGGGTTTGATGGCCCTTGTACATTGATTTTTTCTGAGACCCAACTGGTCTCTGCACTTTCCTCCGCCTCTTTATGAATGAGAGCCACCACTTTCACTTTCCTCGCCGCTAGTGAACACGTCGGTGATACTCCTGTGGTGTGCAACTCTCTATCGGACTCCCCTGCCCGTTCTCCTCAGGTGGGGTGCCCGCCACCTCCTCCGGTTCTGCCTCTCCTGAGGCAGTCGTACCATCCATCTCTTTTCCCCTCCCTCCCTCAGCAACTTCCACGCCCGGCAGCCCTCCTCGGAGAGCTCCCGCCGTGGGGTGGGGAGCACTCTGCGGTGCTCCGCGGGGGGAGGGAGGTATGGGGGCTGCGCCGGACCGGCGAGCCTAGCTCCCACTCCGAGGCTCGCTCTCCCGGCGACTCCGACCTCCTTAGCCGTGTCTTCCCTCTCCGTCGGCCCCTCCTCGCCGTCCCACGCGGACCGCGGTCCCCCTTCGAGGGCCGCCTCCGCGGGGTCCCGCTCAACCGCGGCGGCTCGGAGTGGCGACAGGGTGTCTCTCCGGCTAGCCGAGGCCTCGACTGTCTTGATTTCCAGGCTCTTTGTCCATAAATCATCAGTTACTCCTCCAGTTAAGGATGGTCGTTCCTGGGGGTCGTGTTGGTCTGATTTGGGGTCTTCTGAGACTGGAGGCCGGAAGACTTTGCTTTTGGTTGGTTGTACCTTTGTGGTGTTCGCTGGCTCTTGCTGGAACATCGGTTTTGGGGAGCCCATTTGAGGCAATGTCGCTAGGTAATCCTTGGATATTGATGTTTGTTGTTGTTTTTGACTCTGCTGTTTCTGGCATAGTTTGGCGCTCCTCAGGCGTCTACCCTCTTCTTCCATTTCTTCCTCTCTCGGAGGGTCATTCTGCTCTGGGTTCATGACAATTTCCCGCATTTCTCTGTTTGCCCTTGCAGCCCTGACAGTCAGGACTGCAGGACTGCCACTCCGCGTCCGCGGATAGAAGGGGTTTATGTAAGGGTCCTCCCCCACACTGAAAACAGTAGAAACGGGCAACAGACTCTCCTGCAGGACTGCCCCTACAGCTTGCCATCGGATTTTAACCTTTAAAGTAGAGAGAACCCAAACACAGGTTTGCCTGCAGGGGCAGCCGGGGGGCACATGTGAATCCATGAAAGATACCAATGCTGGAGAAATGGAGTTACAGGTAAGAAACTATTCCCTTCTCCAGCATTGGGTCTTTCATGGATTCACATGCTGTGAATAGATTACATAGCAGTACAACCAATGTGTGGCGGTGTGTCACAGGCAAACCAACAAATAGCATTTTATCACATACATGAGACAACAAAACCCAGAAAGTGATATAGCCAAATAGAAAACCCCCGAAGCTGCGGGGCCTACCGTACTGAAACAGGCGTTGGAGGATTGCACGCCCCACCTGCACATCTTCCACATGTTGCTGCCTCAGACAGTAATGCCTGGTGAATGTATGTAGCACCGCCCAGGAGGCTGCCTGGCAAATGTCCACCAGCGGTCTCCCAGACCACAGTGCCGCCGACGACAAAGTGGACCACATAGAATGAGCCTTCGGAACACCCCTCAAAGGCTTGCCAGCTTTTAGTGTGACAAAACGAAATTGTAGAGGACATCCAACTGGAAAGTCCTTGTTTGGAAATAGACTGCCACTGGGGAGGGGGGGGGGGGGAGGAGGAGAAACGCCTTCAGGGCCCAGTGCACTGCCCACAACTCTAGCACATTGATACGCAACAGTCTCCAACTGAGACCATAGGCCCCATACCTGTGATTCGTCGAGGTGTGCTTCCCCCCCCCCCCCACATCTAGCGCCCCTTTTTCGAGCAGGAGTCCCACTCCTGCCACAAGATTGGAAGATGCAGCGGTACCCCATATGCACTGGCGCAATAGGGACTGGATGACACCGAAACTCTGAGTGGCCCAGACGTATCGTATCCAGTACCCAGCGACCCGATGTTATCCGTTGCCACTTGTCGACATGGATCTCCACCCTGCCCCCCAGCAGATTGTCCATATGGCAGTCATTGTTGGGTTTTTGACTGCCTTCCTTTAGCCGCCGAGGATTGCGTATCTTTCTTTCTTGGGCTTTAGAGTCCCTGGTCTTCTTAGCCGACTGGATTGATCGCCGATAGCCCTGAGAAGAGTAGCTGGAGCACCCCGTAACTGCAGTCTCTGCAGGAGGCAAACGGGAATTTCCCCGAGGCTCCACAAAAAGCTTGAAAGGAGCGAAAAAGAGCGAACACTTTGCAAGGAACCCAAGGACTTTGTCGTCTGTATCCTCCTTCATTCCGTTCAGGGCCTCATAACTTTTTTCACCGAACAAGTGTCCCCCTCACAGGGCATATTGATGACTTTATATTGGACTTCAAGACGAAATTCCGTACACTTCAGCCAGGCCTGCCATCGGAGCACTACCTCATTATGAATTTATTTAAAACCTGACTCCGCCAGGTCCACAGCAATATTGATGCTCTGGTTGGAGGCCTCCTCCCCCTCTCAAACCAACAGCATTTCCTCCTTTAGGTGTTGCTACGGAAGATGTTCAAGAATCTGGCTAGCCAATGCCACATTTCAGGATCATATCTGGCCATTATTGCCAAAGAATTTGCGGCCTTCACAGTCGTAGCCCCCATCGTCAAGACCTTCTTCCCAAAAGTGTCCTGTTTCCGGCGTAACACATTTGTGTTTGCTTCTGGCCTTACAGCTGGCAGCCGTCGAAAACACAGGCGCTGACTGCGACACAAGATATCTAGGGGTAGACTCATGAGCCTTAAATTTATTTTCAAGGTGACCCTTCACTGCCGCCTCCGAAAACAGGAGGGCCTGCGCACAATGCGCCACCCACCACACGTGGTCGAGAATCGGCACCAAGAAGACCGCCTTCCTTCGCTTTTCCATATGGTCACAGCAAAAGCAGTCCTTACGTTCCTCTTAAGGCACCAGCCCAAACTCCAGACATGCCTTTGACATGGCGTGGAATGCCCCAATATCATCTGGCGGAGATGGTTGTGGTGCACTACGGGGCTGCTCCACCTCAGGGTCCGTATTCCATGCATTATCCCTAGTCATGACGAAGAGACTGTTGATAGGGTGTCCCGCAGAGCACTCTCAGGGTCCGGTTCAGGTAACTCTTCTCAGGATGAGACCGTGGATGATCCAACCCCACCGGCAATGGCCTCACCAAGCAAACCTTCGACCACCAGCACTGCCGGACTCGGAGGAGGTGGCAACCTCGCATCCAGTTGCCCCAACAAAGACTGGAGCGTAGATTACACATGCAATGACAACAGGGATTGCTGATTAACCAGTGGGTAAATGGCCAGCCCAGACTCCACCCCACTCCACTCAAAGGCCTCACACTCTGCAGACCCAGAGCCGATGGGTCAAACACAGGCTCCCGTTCCTCCTCCATCCCCACGGAAACAGAAAACAGATGGATCCTGCTGCAAAATTCTCTCAGGAAGCATGGACTCAAAGGCGGTGTACTGCCACGCCCCACCCGTCATCAATCCTCCCAACTCCATCTGCAACACCAACAGCAACAGCAATGGAGCACTGTCCGTCAAAGTCGTGAACGGCGCCGATGACACCGTCAACGACAGAACCGTAGATTACATCACCACCGTCGACGAAGGAATATCGGTCGATGAGCTCGTAGTCAGAACCACGGCCTCCCCAGTCTTAGATTTCACCGGTGATCCAGACCTTTTGGAAGACAAACCGGAACTGTGCTCCGAAAACTCCCAGCAGGACGAAGACTTGTTATGATCCCTGGAAACGAATACTTCGATGAAGACTCCTTCAACTTTGCCAGTCCTTTCTCCGACACCGTAGACTTCTCAGGCCTACCACCAGACCCTTTGGACTTGTCAGGCCGATCACGCTTGGCAAACGAGGAGCCACTCGCCACCTTCGAATGATGCGACCTAGACAAAGACTTGCTGCCTTTCCCCACCTCCGACGCAGGCAACGTTGTCTGTTGCTTTTTAGCGGGGGTTCGGCCAACACTGCTCGGCGATGCTCCGCAGCCTTCTCTGCTTTCCTTGAAGACTGGCTCCTCCGGGCCGAACCCACCTCCAAAGCCGGGTAAGTGCCCTTGTTAAGCCAGCATATGAGCCGTCGATTACGGTCTTTCTAGGTCTTCTGCAAACCCCCTGGCATATCTCGCAGGCATCTGCCGAGTGATGGGGGTAGAGACAGTAAAGACAGTCCGTATGGCCATCCCCTTCGTACACTTTCTTCAGGCCGCAGGTAACACAAGGCCGAAAGAGACACCACTTCTGGGCTACCGATGACATCCTAGCCCACAAACCAAAACACACGTGCAAAACAAGAAACACAAGGTGATCCCAACAGTTTGGAGACGGTTGAAATGTGAAGGGAAGCAACTGGGCGGGGCTATTTATACCAGACATCCTATGGTATGGCCTAAAGCACCCAAAAAGAACGTCAATAGGACACTAAAGTGTCAAAGTTTTCCATAGGAAAGTAAAAGTTACCGAGGTTTCCCAGCCTGACGACGGGTAAATATTCACAGCATGTGAATCCATGAAAGATCCAGTGCTGGAGAAGTAGAGGAACACTATAGTAGGTGTCAGCTCTTAATTGGGGTAAATGAGCTACACTTGAAGGGGGGGTGCCGAGAGGCTTACAAAGCCACCTGAGGTGCAGGCATTAGATGGAGAAGCTGAACTGTGGAAGAGGAAGAAACAGCAAGAGCCATGGCTGCAGCTGAGAAGGAGACCTGAGGCTAGAGAAGACGCAGTGCCATTGAATCGCCAAGAGTCGTGGTGGGTCCGGAGAGAGTGACTCTCCCAATTGCAGAGGTCATGCAGCAGGAAGCGTGAGACTGAGATGCTTGCCCGTTAATATTTCATTGCGCAGAGTTCATGCAGCTGGAAGGCTCCATTCATCGGGGGCATAAGCAGAGGAGGACCAGAGGAGGCTGACCACGAGAAGCCACAAGCCCGGAAGACCTGCAAACACTGAGTGGAGCTTACAAGAGCGGCCTACCCGGTAAGTTCACATTTTTACAAGTGACTCCGGAGAGCTCCAAAGCTGCCCACATGTTCACAGCAGGTCGCTTAACCCACGAGCGAGAATAGAAGCAATTTTGGATATCTTCACTGTACGAAACCAGCAAACATTACGTCTATTTAAATCAAGTGACTGTATAGATTAGTGCATGAGTGCGGAAGGACCAAAAACCCCACAGGAAAGCGATCATTGTTTGCAAAACTTATAAGCAATACCCAAGCCAAGAGTTTATAACCAAACCACAAAACCAGTGTGACAAAAAGTGCTTGAGGCAAAAGGGGAATATTGAGATGCTTAATAACTATAGAGCTTACTGCTTTTGTGCTACAAAATACAAATCTTCAGACATGCATTACTTACCGTAATAGCATTTCTCATGATTGTATCTGCTTAGATTCACATGCTGTGCATATGGTCCGACATCCAGTGGTAGCCGCGGAGTATTGCATCTTGTCTTACGGGGACAGAAAGGGGACGTCTGTAACACTATCCCTATTGTGACGTGTAGTGTACCCAAAATCCCTCACGCGCCAAGATCCCGCCGATTGTATTTTTTCTGCCATGAGGGAGCCCAAAGCTATAGTGAGTGAGTACATAAAGAGAGAAAGTAGTAAGACATCTATGTTCCTTCCACCCCAGGCGGCGAGGTAGGGAGGGCGCATGTGAATCTAAGCAAATACAATCATCAGAAATGCTATTATGGTAAGTAATGCATGTCTTCTGATGATTGTTAATCTGCTTAGAATCACATGCTGTGCATAGACTGACAAGCAGTACCCAGAGTTGGAGGTGGGTTGTGAGAAGGAACAGTAGAGAAAAGATGTCTTAGTAAATGCTATGGATGCCCCAGTGCCCCCCCCCCCCGAGTAGAATGTGCTCTAGGCTTGAAGGGTAGTTCTCTCTTAGCAAGACTAACATAGTGTGATGCATTTGACAATCCACCTTGAGATAGCCGATTTAGAGACAGGATCCCCTTCTCTACCAGCTGCCACTGAAACTAAACACTGGTTTGTTTTCCTCAGTGGTTTAGTTCTTTCCAGGTAGAACATGACTGCCCTGCACACATCTAGTGTGTGTAGGCTTCTTTCGGCCATGTTAGTAGGGTTCTGGAAGAAAGTGGGTAGTTCGATTGATTGGTTCACATGGAACTTTGATATGAATGTAGGCGCAAATCTGGGATGTGTGCGCAGAACTACCTTATCTTTGTGGACTGTAACCAAGGGGTCTAGAACAGAAAGTGCCTGTAGTTCGCTAATCCTTCTGATAGAAGTGATAGCCACTAGAAAGGCTGTTTTATAAGTCAGGTCTTTCAAACTTGACTTATGCATAGGCTCAAAGGGAGCTCCCATGAGCCTGGTTAAAACCACATTTAGATCCCATCCAGGGGCCAGCTGAGAAGTGGGAGGATAAATCCTCTTAACCCCTTCCATAAAGGCTTTAATCACCAGTATTTTCCACAACACCACCTTTTGTTGTGACGTGGTGTAGGTGGACAGAGAAGCCAGATTAACTTTTAGGGAATTGAAGACTAACCCAGCGTCCAACAGATGGGTTAGGTACAGCACAATGTGTGTGGGTGAGCAATTGATGGGATTGACTCCCTTGGAATTGCACCAGATAAACCGTTTCCACTTGCTGGCATAGCAATAATATGTATTTGGTTTTCTAGCTTCCCTGAGTATATCTATGCACCTCTGAGGGAGTAGTAGGTGTCCAAACTCTATGAGCTCAGGAGCCATGCTGCTAAGTGCAGAGTTTGTGGGCATGGGTGTAGGGTCTCCCCCCCCCCCTGTCCTGAGACAACATGTTGCACCGGCAGGGCAGCTTGACTGGTGGGGAGAGGGACATTTCCATCAGGTGAGCGAACCAGGGTTGGCGGGCCCACATGGGGGCCACCAGTATCATGGTAATTGGTTCCTGGTGCACTATCTTGTTGAGAAGGGGAGTCGGGGGGGGGGGGGGGGGAGAAAGCGTAGACAAATTTCCCTGACCATGTTATCCAGAGACCGTTCCCCTTGGATCGGTTCTGGGGGTACCTGGAGGCGTAATCTTGGCATTGGGTGTTCTCCTGAGTGCCAAACAGGTCGATCTCTGGGAAGCCCCATTCTGCGAAGACATTGGACACAATGTCTTTGTGTAGCCGCCATTCGTATTCTTCGGGCAGAGGAAAATCTCTGCAGAGTACGTCTGCCAGAAGATTGAGTTCCCCTGGAACATGTTGGGACAACAAAAAACATCTTGTGTTTGAGAGCCCATATCCAAATGTTTTGGGACAGCTTGGATAGCCCTGGAGAGTGAGTGCCCCCCTGTTTGTTCAGGTAATACATAGCTGTAGTGCTGTCCGTTAGAATCAGCACCGTCTTCCCTTGCAGTTGCACCTGAAAGGCTTTCAAAGCCTTGAACACCACTAATGGCTCCAGTAGGCTTATATGGTTGGACGCTACTTGAGGAGACCAAACTCTCTGCGCTGTCTGCTGAAGCAGATGAGCTCCCCACCCTGTGAGAGATGAGTCTGTAGTGAGAGTGGCTTCCACTGCGGGGTGGAGAAGGTCATCCCCTTCAAGGGGTTTTCGCTTGACCACCACTGCAGAGAGAGAACAAGGGCTTGCGAGACAACTACTAGATCTTCCCATTGTCCGCTGGCCTGACACCACTGGCTGGTGAGCCACTCTTGCATGGGACGCATTCGCAGCCGCGCTTGGGGAACCAAGTATAATCATGACGCCATCATTCCTAGCAAGCGCATGGCCTTGCGCACCGTCACCTCCCGACTGGCTACATATTGAGGGATCTGAAAAACCATGTTCTGAACCCTCTCGTTGGAGGGGAAGACAAGACCATCCTTCATCCGAATTAGAGCTCCCAGAAATTGTTTTATTTGACTGGGGACTAAACTGGATTTCTTTTCGTTGATTGAGAAACCCAGACTGAGGAGGAGATCTACTGTTTTTTGGGTGTTCGAAAAACATACGTCGAACGAGTCCCCCTTAATGAGCCAGTCGTCGAGTTAAGGATAAACTGGGATTGATGGTCTATGCAGGTGTGCTGCTGCCACTGCCAGGACTTTGGTAAAAACCCCTGGTGCCGAGGCGATGCCGAAGGGGAATACCTTGAATTGGTAATGGCTGTCCTGGATCATGAACCTTCGATATTTCCTGTGCGCTGGCAACATTGAAATATTACAGTATGCATCTTTCATGTCCAATGTTGCCATGTAGTCCCCTTGTTTCAGCAATGGAATCACCTCTTGCAGTGTTACCATGCGAAACTTCTGGGTTTTTATAAACTTGTTCGCCGGGCGAAGGTCTAGAACAGGGCGCATGGTGAGATCCTTTTTGGGTACAAGGAAGTACACTGAATAAATACCCTAATTTACCTGAGGAATAGGGACGGCTTCTATGGCGTCCTTTGCCAGCAGTGCTTCCACCTCTTGATTCAGGATCTCCAGATGGTCCGGTGAAAGGCGCTGTGAGCGCGGCGGTCTGAATTGTGGAGGTCGGGCGAATTCCACACAGTAACCGTGGGCGATCGTCTTTATGACCCACTGGTCTGAAGTTATCCCCTCCCATGCCATGAGGAAAGATGTTAAATCGCCCCCCGACCGGGGTAACATGGGAGGGGACCTGGATTTGGTGGTCATTTCTGACCAGAGGCTGTGGCTCCTCTGGGATTGGGGCCTCTACCTCTGCCGCGTTTGACCCCTTGACGGGTAGTATGCAGGGTTTCCAGAAGTTTGTCCTGAGTTGAAGTTCCCACTGCCGTGGTTGTTTTGACCAGCACAGGCTTGCACTCGAAAGGACCGCCGAGAGTTATTACCCCTCTGGGTGGAAGGTTTCTGTGGGATCTGTTGCAGAGACTTCAGAGTCTCATGCTCCTTCTTGGCTGTTTCCAAAGCCTCATCCACCGCTTTCCGGTAGAGGTTAGATTCTTCAATGGACTTATTGATGGGGGAATCTTGAGTTTCCGGTTTAAAACCTGAGGTACGAAGCCAAGCGTGTCTTTTCAGTAGGGTCCCTTGGGTCAGAGACCTGCCTGCAGTTTCCGCAGTGTCGAGGGTGTTTTTGATCACATGCTAGTTAACTTGTCCTCCCTCCATTACAATGGAGAGAATCTTTGATTTGGCGGGTTCAGGAACCTCTTGGAGGCCTTCCTGGAGCAAGTTCCATTGAGAGTTAGCATAGCTTGCCAATAGTGTTGTATTATTAGCAATCCGCGTAGTGTAAGCGGCCACTGACGTGACACGTTTGCCAAGGGCATACAGTCGCTTGGATTCCTTGTCTGGCGGTGATTCCCCCGTGGCAAGGGGTACCCCTGCCCTTTTTTCCGAGTGGTAGTCACTACCAATGAATCTGGGAGGGCATGCCCTCTAATGTATAGAGGGTCGGAAGGGGAAGAGCGAAATAATTTTTCCACTCTTGGGTTCACTGCCCGAGTTTGAGCTGGTGATACCAATGAGGGGGCCACCTTTCTCTCAACAGAGTTAAGAAGGGGGATGGCCTGGCTAGATGGAGGTTTCTCCTTAAGGATATCCTCCACAAAATCCTGCTCGGGCACAGCCTCTTGAGTGGACATTTTAAAGTATTCAGCTTCTTTTTTCAACATGGAGTTGAATGCCATTTGGTCATCTACAGGAGAGGCCTGGCAACCCAGGGTGGACGGAGGAGAATCCAGGCACAAAACATCAGTGTCCTGATCTTGCTATGTCCATGGGTCCTGACCTTCCTGCTGGGTTTCTTCCCAGTTGTCCGTAGTATCCGGTTGTTCTTCCTCATAACTTTGTAGAAATGAAGCTTCTTCCTCTTCATTATAAATGTCCCTATATGTGTCCATGTGGACAAAGTCTTCCTGCTGAAAGGCATGAGACTGATCTTCTTGAATTTGGAGGTTAGGGTCTACTCGAGCCCTTTTTGGGGGAGAGGATGATCAGAAAAACTGATAATCTTCTCCAGCCGATCCATACACCCTTTGAACTTCTCTGTAGTCCATTTAGTGGTCCCAAGCGGGCCTACGGGTGGAAGAACGGCGTTCTCTGCCCTACGGTGTCGAAAAGAGTCTTAGGGTACCGGAAAGAGGCTCTTGACCATCTTCGTAAGCATCGTAAGAATCGGGATCCCGATCCGCATCTGAAACCTTTTCCGCGGCTTGTCCCATAACTTTAGGCGGAACCGCGGTAAGACCCACCGCTGCCGTAATTCTTTCGATGACGCTTTCGATAGTCGCTAAATCGGCGTGAGACAGTGGCTCCGGTGGTTTATCGGTAGGTGTACTACTTTCCGCGGCGCTAGAGGGCCTAGCGTTTGGTTTTCCGGGTAGAGGCCTAGCTGTAGTTTTCGGGCCTACCGCGGCCTTTAGGACCGTCGAAGCGTTGGATTTCTGCACTTCGACGTGTGCAGTTTTTGGAGTAGTGCCCTCATTTGATTTTGATTGCGCACTCGCAAGACGCTGCTGCGGATGCAGGGAAGGCTTTGGATCTGAACGATGCGAGGAAACCGGCGAAGTTTTCTGCGGCCCTGTTGGGGCCTTCACCTTTTTCGACAAAGATGTCGAAAACGGTAAAGGGGTTGTTTGCTTAGTGTGATGCGCTTGTACGCCCCTGTCGCCGGGTGTTGTCCCTCTAGCGAGACCAGAGTCATGCCTTAAAGGGTCGGGGACGGATGTGGCGGACCTAGAAGTGTCCACCTCAAGGTCTATTACATCTGCAATGGATGTTTGGTCATCCGAAGTGCCCCCGTCACTCTCAGCTTTACACAGTGCTCCTTAAGGGTCTTAGGCCAAAGGAGTCTGCAGGCCGCACACTGCTTCTCGTTGTGCTCTAGGGGCAGACAGGCGTTACACGTCCTGTGTTCGTCCTTCCAAGGATATCTAACCATATACTTAGGGCAGAATCTAAAAGGAGCCTTTCTATAGCTAAAGGGAAGGATGACCAGACCAAAAGGGGAAAAGGAGGAAAGACATACCGACAATATGGCCACCGGACCCCACTCTACCTCCCATATAGGTTGGCCAGAGGGCCCGACCACGTGAAAAATCCAGCCGCTGGATTATAGGCACCGAAATCCACAGCCGTAGTCTTCGTCAAAGATGTTCTTGTGGCCGAAGTGATTTAACGGGGAATAACCGACAATTCGGTAAAGAAACAATGTCTCTAGTAAGAGCTCCATTATAGGGCGACCAGTTATCTGGGTGGAAAAAAACAATCTGAGGTACCTTGGCGCGTGAGGGATTTTGGGTACACTACATGTCACGATAGGGATAGTGTTATAGACACGCCTATGCCGACGTCCCCTTTCGGTCCCCGAAAGACAAGATGCAATACTCCGTGGTTACCACTGGATGTCGGACTATATGCACAGCATGCGATTCTAAGCAGATTAACAAGCATCAGAACACATTGCCAAGGTAGAAGAAAATACACTATCTTGTGACCACACTTTGGTTGTTAATACAGAGGGGAAAGAGGTTTTCCAGAGCACTAATGTGTTTTTTTTTGTTTTCCCCAAGATGTGTAACGTGTGATGCTGAAATCTAATGAAGTTGTTGTTAGGCTAAGTTGGAAGTTACCACTGAAGCACTCTGTTTTTGTTGTTGAAGTAGACACACAGGCGAGTAAACTCGTAGGGCAAGAGGTATTGCCCAAAAGGGCCTGGCAGAGGCATAAACCAGCTAGTAAGTGATGCAAGTATTGAACTGTGGTTCTAACAAACTAAATATATGCCATTTAAAAGTTTTGTGAAAACTTGTTGAAGAAAAGTCCTATTTATTTCTGAAGTCGAGTTTGGAGCAAAACATCCAGACATTGTGTTACTACAAAGGTGAACTTTGTTCTTACTCAAGGAGGAGTTGAAATAGTTTGTCTCTTTTTGAATCCAAAAAATTGTGATATAATCCTGATCAATACTTTTGTAGGTACGGGAGATCCTGCGCCGGAGAAACGTTCAACCCCGGGATGACCCTTACAACATTCACATAATCTCGTCCATTTAGGACCATATGAGACATTCGTGGAAAGAGCCCTCGCTGCCTCCAGAATTCGTCGACACTCTCGGGATAAGTGGTCAGGAGCCACGTCGCCAGGCCGAGACGCCGGATCGTGATGCCACACCCTGCCATCGTCTTGAGACAGGAGATCCAGATCCGCTCAAACTGAATCGGCTCTTCCACCGCCAGATGAATGAGATCTGAGAACCACGTCTGCCTGGGCCAGAACGGAGCTACCAGAATCACTCGGCACTGGTACTTCCGAATCCACAGGATGGTCCACTGAATGAGCAGGAACGGGGGAAACACATAAGCGAAGAGACCCGTCCACAGGAATGAAAAAGCATCCCCCAATGACTGAGATGAGCCGCTCTGCTGGCAAACTCCAGACACTGCTTGTTTTCCCTCATAGCAAAAAGATCAAACGGAGGATGCCCCCATTGCCGGAAGATCCTTGATACCTGCTGCTCCCTCAGCCTCCACTCATGCAACCGACTGGCATCCCTGCTGAGTGCGTCTGCTTGAAGATTGAGAACTCCAGTCAGATGGAAAGCGACAATGCTGATCTCTTGAGCAGAGCCCAATGCCAAACGTCCTGCACCTCCTTCAACAGGAATCTGGAATGTGTGCCCCCCCTGTTTTCTTAAATAGAACATTGTAGTGGTATTGTCCGTTAACACCCTCACCACCGATCCGTGGGACAAACGACTTTAGGGCCCAGTGCACAGCCCTCAACTCGAGCACATTTAGGTGCAACAGTCTCCACCCGAGACCACAGTCCCTGCACCTGCAAGCCCTCGAGGTGTGCCCCCACCCCCCACCCTACCTGGTAGGCGTCTGCCACAATCATAAACTAGAACTCCGGCTCGAACAAGGGCATCACCCTTACAAGAATGGTGTCGCACGTCCACCAGCGAAGGGCATCCACCAGGCTTTTGCCGACCACCAACTTGTCTGACCACAATCCTCAACTCTACGACCATCTGTCCGTGAGGATATCCTGCACCGGCCTCATGAACAGGCGGAAATTGGGCAGAAGAACAAGTTACTTTCTTACCTGGTAACGTTCTTTCGATGGGATGATCCGACGACGTATTCCATATCTATGACATGTAATCACCACAGCTGTGCTGCTCCGGAAACTTTTTTCGGCGTCTGCGTCCTGCGTCGATGAGCCGTCATCGAGGACCTCCTCCGACGTCCGATGTGATAAGTAGGACGCACGACGCCCGTAGCCTCAGTTGTAGTTTTTTCCCCCAGAACGTGTGACATTAGTCAACTGCCAGTCAGACACAAAGCCTTGCGGAACATAAGCTGCAATCGCAAAAGAAATTCTGCAGCGGGGAAGGCAGGGCGGGAGCGATATGGAATACGTCGTCGGACCATCCCATCGAAAGAATGTTACCAGGTAAGAAAGTAACTTGTTCTTCGAGGGGATTGGGTCCTCCGACATATTCCATATCTATGACAGACTCCCAAAGCAGTACCAGAGCAAGGAGGAGGGAAAAGAATTTAGAATCAAAATTTAGAATTGCCAATCAAATAGCAGAGCAAAGGACCGCCTTGCCAAAGGCCAGCTCCTGTCCTCGGATGGAATCGAGGGAATAGTGACGTACAAATGTATGTACTGAAGCCCAGGTGGCTGCATCACAGATGTTGCGAATAGGAACACCCCTCTGCAGGGCAGTAGATGCAGCAATACCCCTGGTAGAATGGGCCCGCAAGCCAGCCGGTGGGTCCTTACCCGCCAAGCGGTAACACTCCGAGATGGCCAAAATAATCCAGCGAGACAGTCTGTTTCGTCACAGCTTGCCCCAAACAATTTCCAGTGTAACCAATAAAGAGTTGATCGTCCACTCTGACCCGAGACATGCGTGAAACATAAAAGCTTAAAGCTCTCCTAGGATCAAGCCTATGGAGCCTCTCCTCGTCCTTACCAGGATGCGGAGGAGGATAGAATGCCGAAAGAACAACCTTCTGGGCCAAATGAAATTCCGTCACTATCTTCGGAAGAAAAGAAGGACGAACTCTAAGGACAACCCTGACCTTGTGAAATACAGTGAAGGGTGGCTTAACTGAAAGTGCCTGTAACTCACTCGCTCACTCTGCGAGCGGAAGTAACCGCAACTAAAAACACAGTTTTCAGAGTTAACAGCCTCAAAGGGCAAGAATGTAAAGGCTCAAACGGAGCACCCATAAGAAACTTAAGAACAAGGTTTAAATCCCAACCGGGCACCAGGAAAGGTAACAGAGGGAACACATTAGTGAGCCCTTTCAGAAACTGTGAAATTAAAGGGATTTTAAAGTAAGAACACTCTTCAGACGAGCGCTTAAAGATGGACAGCACCGCCAGGTAACCTTTAATGGTACCCACTTGCAAGCCCCTGTGGGCCAGAGAAAGTAAAAAGGACAGAACCATGGGGATGTCGCATGCAAAAGGATCCACATTCTGAACTCTGCACCAGTCGCAGAACTTACGCCAACGGCAACGGTACAGAGACTTTGTTGCTGGCCTTCGGGCCGAAAGCAACACCTCCATCACGTCTTCAGGGAGGTCCCAATCCTTATACCTCAACCTTTCAGAAGCCAAGTGTGAAGGTTGAGGGATCTGACCTCTGGATGGAGAACCTGACCACCCTCCCGTGAGAGCAGATCGTCTCGGTAAGGAAGACGACGTGGAGGGCAGATGGACAAGTCGAGAAGGTCCGGGTACCACGTCCTCCGAGCCCACGCCGGAGCAATGAGGATCATCCGGGAACCGAACTTCTGTAACCTCCGCAGCACTTGCGGGATGACGGGGACTGGAAGAAACGCGTACAGCAGCTGGAATAACCACTCAACCACGAACGCGTCTCCTAAGGCTCCTTTTGGAGGAAATTCCCGCGAGCAAAACCTTTCGCATTTCCGGTTGACACTGGAGGCGAAGAGATCCACTTGAGGGGTCCCCCAAAGGGCGAAGATCTCCAGGAGAATCTCCTGAGCCAACTCCCACTCGTGAGAGATCGTGCTCTGCCTGCTCAGAGCGTCCGCCGTCACGTTTTCGTCTCCGGCCAGATGAACTACCGAGATCAAAACTTCCTGCTGGATGGTCCAGAACTCGAGCTGCATCGCCTCCCTGCACAGAGGAAGTGACCCTGCCCCCCCCCCCCCTTTTTGTTGAGGTAGTGCATGGCCACTGTGTTGTCCGTCAGGATCAGGAGATTCTTTCCTCGCACAGTCGGCAGAAAAGCCGTCAGGGCTAGCCTGACGGCCCTCAGCTCCAACAGATTGATATGGAGTCTGGACTCCGACGGAGACCAAGGACCGCTGACTGTCAGCCCGTTGGCATGAGCTCCCCATCCCATGAGGGATGCATCCGTCACGATCGTCACCTCCGGCCAGGGAAGCCAAAATGGAGCCCCCTTCATCAAGTTGCCTTCGACAGCCCACCACAGAAGGTCCCGGGCGACCGAGGGCGGCACCTGAACCGGGTCCGACATCCTGCCGGAGGACTGCGACCATTGCGTCTTGAGTGCCCACTGCAAAGATCTCATCCGCAGGCGAGCCTCTGGCACTAGAAGAATGCAGGATGCCATGAGGCCGAGCAACCTCAAGAACTCGAACGCTGGGAGCGTCTGGGCATGCTGAAACTTGTGCACCATCTGCTGAATGTGAAGAGCCCTCACCTGGGGAGGAAAACACTGCCCCAGGGAAGTGTCGAGCACTGCTCCGATGTACTGGAGCCGCTGTGTTGGCGTCAAATGGGACTTCTTTAAATTGAGGGAGAAGCCCAGCCTGTGAAGGGAGCGACAGGTGACCGATAGATGATCCAGGACTTGCTCGGGAGAGCTCCCCCTGATCAACCAATCGTCCAGGTAGGGGTAGACGTGAATCCCCCCCTTGCCTGAGATGCGCTGCCACCACCACCATGAGCTTGGTGAAAACCCTCGGGGCGGAGGTCAATCCGAATGGCAGGACCCGAAACTGAAAGTGCGAGTCGCCAACCGCGAACCTCAGGTACTTCTTGTGCTTGGGATGGATCGGCACATGGAAGTAAGCATCCTTGAGGTCGAGTGACACCAACCAGTCCTGAAGCTGAAGGGCCTGGAGGACTTGAGAGAGAGAGTAACCATCTTGAACTTGTCCTTCCTGAGAAGTTTGTTCAAACCGCGCAAGTCCATGATGGGTCTCAATCCCCAGTCTTTCTTCGAAATCAAAAAATAAGGGGAATACCATCCCTTGTTCCTCTCCGCTACAGGCACCAGTTCTATGGCGCCTTTCTCCAGCAGGGCTTGAATTTCCTGCGCAAGGAGTGGATCCGGACTCTGCAAAGAGAGGTTCCCCGGTGGATCGTCGCGAGGCCTGTGCCGAAAGGGAAGACAGTAGCCGTGGGTTATGATCTCCAGAACCCACACATCTGAAGTAATGGCTTGCCACTCTACAAGATGCTGCGCCAGCCTTCCCCCAACCGGCGAACCATGGGACATGGCCTCATGACTGAGTGGGAGCGGCTGTGGCGTTACCTGAGGGCAAAGAGGCAACTGCCCGAGCGGCCTTGGCACCACGGGTACCCTGTCGTCCACCTCTGGTACCCCTGCGTTGGCCTCTTTGACTGCCAGCTCCTCTCGCTTTACTGAAGGACGAGTAATAGCCAAAGGAACCACCCCTCCAATGCTGTCCCCTAGGACGAAAAGGCGGAGGTTGGCAAACTGCAGCGCCCAACAACTTCGCTGCAGCTTTTGAGGTATGCAACCTCTCAAGGCTCTCGTCAGCCTTGCTGCCAAAAAGGTGTTCACCGTCAAAGGGCATATTGAGGAGCCGTGACTGCACATCAGGAGCAAACCCCGACTTCCGCAACCACGCAAACCTGCGTATCACGGTGCTCGCCGCCATGGACCTACTGACGCATTCAGCTAAATCCAAACCCTGACTGAACGGACTCACACATGGCGTCCTTACCATCCTGGACCATAGCAAGGAAACCATCCCGTTCGTCCCATTCGGGAATATGTTCAGCCGCTAACGCAACACAGTTCCACAGAGTGTGTGTGAAACGAGACAAGGCACAAATGGAGTTGGCCGCCTGAAGCGCCATACCACCAGAAGAAAACACTTTCTTCGCCCAGCCATCAAAACGTTTGTCGTCCCTATCAGGAGGGATGGTAGGGTACGACGCCTGCTTTGCCGGGGCCGTGGCCGCATGTACCACCAAACTCTCCGGAGTGGGGTGCCTGGTCAAGTAGCAGGGGGTCGCTACTGGCTGGACGGTATTTAAGCGACAAGGACCTGCCCACCGCCGGGAGATTCTCCGGAGCAATCCAAGGATCCGCCACCCTTCTCTGTAAAGCCATATGGAACAGCAGTACCGGGCCAGTTGGGGGACCAACATCAAGGATGTCCGTTAGATCATCCTGCACAAACTCCCCTGGGGGAGCAGACCATCCCAAGTACTCAGAAACCCTAGCCATAAGGCGCCGGTACGAGGAATCGGCATGAGAACCAGGCTCAGGCCTACAAAACTCCACCTCCGGAGAGGTATCCAGTCCACTGGCATCATGCAGTGACTGCCTCAAATCGTCAAACTGACTATGGCCCGAGACGATTTCATCTGGAACCTGACTAGGTACCAGGCCATCAGAATCCTCATCCGCCTCTGAAATATATTCCAGGTGGCAAAAGGAAGGCACCCGAGAGTGCCTGCTCTTAACCAGAGCCTTCCTAGGGGGTTCCCCCGTGCCACGGGGTACCTCCCACACGAAAGGCGTCGAGCGAATTGGCGCCGAGAGAACAGGCATCGGCGTCGACGTCAGATGCAGCGCCGCCAGCATCAGCGGTGTCGACACAGCCCTCGAAGCTGGAGCCCCGAGCGTGTCCTACGACGACCTGAGCGTGGATGGCTTCGACGATTTCCTCGGAGCCGGAGCCTCGAGAAAGCCTGTCGACGCCTCAGACGTCAATGTCTTCCTCGAAGACCTCACAGGTGCACACGGTCTCGAACGCGTCGAGGACCGGGACCTGGAACGGGTACGTCAAGAACGAGTCTCCTTGTCCGAACCGGACCTCTCCCGTGACTCGTGCCGACCACTCTTGCGAGCGGTGTCTCTCGACCTCTCACGACCGACCCCACTCCGGGGCGCGGACGGCTTAGTACCCTGCGACTCGAGAATCGCCAGCATTTTCTTCCCGAAGGAAGCCCATTCCTCCGGCGTCGCACGTCTGGTGGGGTAAGCGACGTGCCGGGCAGAGTCCTCCGAAGAGGACCTGGAAGACGACCGGTGTCAGCGCTTCCGAGAATGCCTCAAAGAGGCTGAGGAGTGGCGAGACCGACTCCTAGAAGGAGACCCACGAGACTTCCGACAATGACGCGGAGAGTCACCTCTCGAATCATCTGTCGAAAGCCCTGCAGACTTCGACTTCCGGGGCTTGGACACCCGACCTACCGACAACAACTTCTTACGTTCGCGTAAGGCTTTAGACGTGAGCGACTGGCAGTCGATACAGTCATCCGTGTCGTGGGCCTCCCTGAGGCACCAGAGGCAGGCATCGTGCTAGTCCGTCACCGACATCTTGGACTCACACTCCCCGCACTTCTTGAAGCCCGGACGCGGGGTCGAAGACGAAGAAGACATCTTCACACGAAGGATTTTCACAAAAAAACGAACAGGTTCGAAGAACCGAGAAGAACAGAACTCCAAAGAGTCGAGGCGTTACCCGAGATTCACGAAGCAACACGTTCGTGGAAAAAACGGAACTGAGGCTACGGGCGTCGTGCGTCCTACTTATCACATCGGATGACGTCGGACGAGGTCCTCGACGACGGCGCATCAACGTCATCGACGCAGAAAACAAAGTTTCCGAAGCAGCACAGCTGTGGTGATTACATGTCCTAGATATGGAATACGTCGGAGGACCCAATCCCCTCGAAGAGGGATACACGATGCCATGGCCCCCCAACAGCGACATGTAACCTCAGTCCAAGACCGCTGCGCCCCCTTCCCACTCACTTGCCTTTGCCCACAACATTTCCACACACTCGCTAGAAGGCTTCACCAGATTTTGCTGGTTAAGAAACTGCGCCCCGAGAAACACCAACTCTCTGGACGGCGTCAAATAGGATTTGTTGAAGTTGACGGCGAATCCCAGCCATTGCAAAAGCCTCATGGTCGCCGCGAGAGACTCTCGTGCCCTTCCCTGCGACAAAACCCTCACCAACCAATCGTCCAGGTAGGGGTACACATGATGACCTTCCCTCTGGAGGAAAGCTGCCACTGGTGCCAGACACTTTGTGATCGTCCTGGGGGACGACTTCAGGCCAAACGGGAGGACCCGAAACTGATAGAGCTCCTCTCCGACCACAAAACGCAGGAACTTGTGGTGCTTCCGCCGCATAGGGATGAGAAAATAGGCATCCTGCAGATCCAACGACACCAGGAACTCGCCTCGCAGCACTGAGCAGATGACATCTTGAAGGGTGAGCATCTTGAACTTCAGGCGTTGCAGATTCTTGTTCAACGCCCGAAGATCTAGACTAGGCATCCACTTGCCGTTGGGCTTTTTCACGACTAAGTATCGGGAGTAAACCCCTTTACCCCGTTCCGCAACCGGAACTGGTTCCATCGCCCCTTTTTCTAGCATGAGAACCACCTCCTGCCACAGGATGGGAAGATGCAGCTGCTTTACATGCACTGGCGGAATAGGAACCGAAGGACTCTAGAACTCCAAAGAGTGGCCAAGACGCACCATGTCTAGTACCCATCGATCTGATGTGATCTTTCTCCACTCATCGATGTTGACGGCGACCCTGCCCCCTAGCAGATTGTCCATATGGCAGTCATAGTTGAGTTTTAGTTTGCTGCCCCTTAGCCGTAGAAGTCCCAGCCTTTCTGCGCCGACTGGACAGATTGCTGATACCCTTGAGATGAGTAGCTGGTGCGCCCGTAACCTCGAACTCTGGCGGAAGCAAACCCGGGCATTTCCAGAGGCTCCACGGAAAGCTTGAAAGGAGCGAAAAGAGCGCCCACTTTGCAAGGAACCCGAGGATTTAGCGTTTTCCGTATCCTCTTTCATCCCTTTCAGGACCTCATCAATTTTCTCACCGAACAGGGCATGTCGATGACCTTATATTGGACGTCCGGGCGAAAGTCAGTGCACTTCAACCAGGCCTGCCACCGGAGCACAACTCCATTGTTAATCTGTTTAAAAAAGGACTCACAGCAATAATGCTGTGGTTGGAGACCTCCTCCCCTTCACGCACCATTGCATTGCTTCCTTTCAGTGTTGCTCCGGCAGATGTTCAAGAATCGGGGCCAGCCGATGTCACATTTCACGATCATATCTGGCCATGATCGCCAAGGAATTAGCAGCCTCCACAGGAAATATTCACAGCATGTGAATCCATGAAAGGTCCAATGCTGGAGAACCTTGGCTACACTTCTAAATCATGTAAGAGCAGAAGTAATAGCCATCTATCTAATGGTATGATTCAACACTTTGGCCACCTTCACAAATAACTCCAGTGCGATACATTGCCAACCTCCCACAATCCATCTGAGTGCAATACACTGTCTACCCCCAAGATCAACTGAAGTGCAATACATTTCTCCAGCATGGGGTCTGGCATGGATTCACATGCTCATGAATATTCCCCGTCGTCAGGCTGGGAATCCTCGGTAAAGAAAAAACCAGTATCAGTTTCGTTTCTGATCTGTCTTTCGTAGTAATAACCAATCACTGGTCTCTGCGTCATACTGACCACAGCCAATGACTGCCCTCTACCTAAGCACCGCCTCTGGCAGCCATCTTCAGATTTTTACCGCACGTTCATGTGTTGGGATCCTCGTGCTATTTTTTCACGTTTTTTCTCAAAAACTTCGTTTTTTTCGGTCAAAAGAGCCTCAAGCTCCACCGACTCTCCATCCGATCAACAGGGACCCGCGTCGGATTCGTCTGCGCCCCTCAAGGGTGAAGATTTCGTCGAGCTACGTTTTTGGAGGACTCCAGAAGCTTCTCAGGCCCGGACATGGCCCTGGAGAAGGGAAGCTCGACGCCCGGAAAGCTGTTCAGGGTCTGCCCTGGATGCCAGCTGCAGAACGTCTTTAAGGAGGACGAACACTCCTTTTGTCTCTACTGCTTACATGAGGACAAGACGCACGTGGAGAAGGACTGTGCGTTTTGCGGCAATATGTCGGAGCGGACCATGAAGGACCGCCATCAACGCCTCGCCAACTGGCTGGAAGGGAAGAGCCCGTCAGGCGAGAAGAAGAGGAAGAAATCCGAGCGGTCTTCTAAGACCTTTGAGGACGCCCCGGCGACGGGGGTCCAACACAAGGCCAAGCACCGCGAGTCCACTGGCACCGGGAGCGCCGAACGGTCGGGCTCTACGGGCGCCAGGCCGGGCGCACCCTCCCCGGCACCTTCAGCCACGAGCCAACGCTCTGGGTAGAGTAAGAGGAAGGGCGAGCACCCGGCGAGGCTCCTGGAGAGGTCCGGTCGAGCTCGAAGGCCCCATCGGAGGGGGGGGGCGAGGCAGTGCCCCCCCCCCCCTCAAGCATAAGGCGGTGAGCGCACCTAAGGTGGTGAAGGCCTTAATCCATCCGGCCAAGCCCTCTATCGATACTGTCGCGGCGGCCCTTGGCTCAGCCTGTGGAGGCTACACCAGTGGTGGCGACCTCGGGGCTCAGAGTCTCCCTGCCCCCTCGGAGGGAGTCCTCTTTTGTGCCCATCGATAGGACCCCCGTGAAATCCCCGGCGGGGAAGAAAAAGGGGGGCAGGGCGTCGTCGTAGATTCGGCTCCAACCTCGGAGGAAGAGCTGATCGAGGTCTTAAGCCACGGCCTTGGCGTGGATGAAGACCGGCCCGTCAGGATGGATCCCGACGCAAGTGACGACGACATCGTCGAGGGTGCCGACGGGGCCCCTGATCGCCCGTCGGATTCCCCTCTGCCAGCGCCGCAAGACAACTCGGCGGCCATTTTGTTGGCTATACAGTCCTTATGCTCAGAGATAAGTACGAGACTACCGTTGCCGACGGAGGAACCTCTCCCGTCGGGGGATCCTGAACCGGGACCTTCTGGTTTTCCCCCGCCCAAGAAAAGAAGGATTCACCCTCCACCTCCTTTTCAGCCGTCGCGACCCGTCCAGCCCTCCTCTCCGTCCACCCGAGGGGATGATACGGGGACTGACACGGCAGCGACGGGTATGGACGACAAGGTATACGACGAGGATCTGCCGTCGTCACCTCCCACCAGGGCTTCTCCGCCCGACGAGATTGGATCGTTCCACTCCATGATCACCAGGGCATCCGAGCTTTTCCAACTCTGCCCGGAGGAGAAGAAAAAGGAAGGATTCCTTTATCAACGGCGCAAGGCCAAGAGGAAGACGGTCCTCGCGGTGCCTCTACTGGACGACATTTGGGATGAGGGCCTCGCCCTCCTCAAGAACCCTTCCACGACGCCAGCTAGAAGAGACCGGTACGAGAAGAAGTACCGGGTCCCGGACGCGGCCCCCCGTGCCTCCGGGCGCAGCCTACCCCGGACTCCGTCGTCTCCGCGGCGGCCAGGAAGAAAGCGGGGGGGGGTGCGGCCTCCACATCGACTTCCCCACCGGACGGCGAGGGAAAGAAATTTGACGCTATGGGACGCAGGGTCATCTCGTCTGCAGCGACGACGATTAAAGCGGCCAACGCCTTGGCTATCGTGGCCCGCTACGACAGGGAGCTATGGTACAAACTGGCTCCCCTGCTGGACTTCCTACCGGACGTCAAGAGGGCGGATGCCCTGGAGATCCTACAGGAAGGTGAGGTGGCGTCGGACCACGCCATCACTATTGCGACGGACATCGCCGACACTGGGTTTCGCCAGTTGGGCAACGGCGTGTGCCTTAGGCGGCGTGGATGGCTCAAGGCTACGGACTTCCGTCAAGACGTACAGACCAGAGTCCTGGACATGCCGTTCGATGGGAACAACCCGTTTGGGAAAACAGTGGACGATTCCCTTCAGGCCATTAAAGCGGACACTGAGACGGCCCGGGCCCTTGGGGTTCTGCAGCAACGACGGACGCCCTTTCGGAGCAGCGGAGGCAAGGGCGCCTCCAAAGGTTCCGGCGGCGGTTTCTCCACCTACCGTCAAGCGGCCCGCTCGTCGTCTCAGGAGGCCTACAGAGGACGAGGCAAGTCTGGCGGACCCCGCTGTCGTCGCCAAGGAGGTCAAGGCGGCAAAGCCTCGTCGAAACAGGATTGAACCGGCCGTGGGGTCGGGCCCCCGCCGAAGCACCCCGGTGGGAGGCCGGCTGGCGCTTCGTCAGCGTGTGGGAGTCCATCTCCACCGACCGTTGGGTGCTGGACGCCTTAGCCCGGGGCCACGCGCTCGAGTTTCAAAGAAGGTGCCCGCGCGTCCCCCCCGTGGCCAGGAAAGAGCTTCACGTCCCTCAGCTTCTCCTGGAGGTAAAGGCGATGCTCAGGAAGGGCGCCATCGAACTCGTCCCAAAGAGGCTTCGGGGCTCCGGAGTTAACTCGAGATACTTCCTTGTGAAGAAGAAGACGGGAGGATGGTGCCCCATCCTAGACCTGCGACGTCTGAACAAGTTCATCAAGGCGCAGAAGTTCCGGATGGTCACCCTCCAGCACGTCCTGGGTCAGCTGGAGGAAGGAGACTTCCTGTCGTCGTTGGATTTGGAGGATGCCTACTCCCATATTCCCATCCTAAAGGGGCAACGAAAATTCCTCAGGTTTGTGGTCCAAGGGCGTCACTACCAGTTCAAAGCCCTCCCCTTCGGACTACGGTCGGCACCCAGGGTATTCACCAAGTGCCTCGCACCGGTGGCGGCGCAGCTGCGCCGCGAGGGGATCCACATCTACCCCTACCTGGACAACTGGCTCATCCGAGCCAAGACGAGGGAGCTCGCCGTGGAGCACACTGCAAGGACCGTCCAACTTCTCACGGACCTGGGATTCTCCGTGAACTACGCCAAGTCCCACCTGGTACCCACGCAGAACGCACTGTTTCTGGGAGCGAAGCTCAACACAGTGTCCCTTCTGGCCTCCCCGTCGGAGGAAAGGACCAGGTCCATCCTGGGCAAGGTACAGCGGATGTTGGTTTCCGACGCGGCCAAGGTGAGGTCCATCAAGTCCCTCCTCGGAATGATGTCTTCTTGCATCTACCTCATTCCCATGTGCAGGCTCCGGATGCGCCCGTTGCAGGAGTTCCTGGACGCGCGCTGGATCCAAACGACGGGCGGCTTCGAGGAGAGGATCACACTCGACGAGAGTTTCCGCCGAGCGGTCTGGTGGTGGGGCACCCGCACGCATCTGACGGCGGGCATGGACTTCCAGACCCCAGACCACCAGGAGACAGTGACCACGGATGCCTCCCTGGAAGGGTGGGGAGCGCACACCGAAAATCTGCACGCGAGAGGCCTTTGGCTCCCGACGGAGAAGTCCCTCCATATCAACGTCCTGGAGCTCCGTGCAGTGTTCTGGGCCCTCAGGTCCTTCCTTCCGTCCCTCAAGGGCAAGGTGGTGAGGATCTTCACCGACAGCACCACCACCATGTTTTACATCAGGAAACAGGGCGGAACCAGGTCCCCAGCACTGTCCAAGGAGGCGCAGGACCTGTGGCATTGGGCCGTCGCCCAAAGGATGTTTCTGGTGCCGTTTCATCTGGCAGGGATAAAAAAAACACCATCGCCGACTCACTCAGCAGGGAGCTGCGCTCGTGCCACGAGTGGGAACTACGGCAGGATCTAGTGGATCGCCTCTTCCGACGGTGGGGCACACCCCAGATCGACCTGTTCACGACGGCGACGAACTCCAAGTGCCGGAGGTTCGCCAGCAGGTTTCCCCAGGCGAGGAGCATGGGCGATGCTTTCTCGTTCCCCTGGGAGGGCCTGTTCCTCTACGCGTTCCCTCCTTTGCCACGGCTAATCCGGCTCATCAACCAGCTCAAGAGGTCACGGTGCAGGATGATCCTCGTCGCACCTGCGTGGCCGAGGCAGATATGGTTCCCGGACCTTCTGGACTTGTCAGCGTCCCCGCCAATCAAGCTGCCGGTGGACGCAGATCTACTCTCCAGGGAAGGAGGCGCCATCCTCCACCACGACCCGAAATCGCTGAACTTGCAGGCCTGGCTCCTGCAGCGCTAGAGTTTGGAGGATACGACATACCGGCCAACTGCAGAGAGGTTCTTGCAAAGGCCAGGGCGTCCTCGACTCTTAAATGCTACGGACACAAATGGAAGAGGTTCTCTGTCTGGTGCCACGCACAGAAGATTAACCCTCTACGGATTACGGCTCCCCAGGTACCTGCTGACGCTGGCCAAAGCTGGACTGGCACACGCGTCCATCAAGATTCATCTTGCTGCGATCTCCCGATATACCAGAACCACGGGCCGGACGTCCTTGTGGTCTCATCGTCTGGTGAAAGAGTTCATGAAGGGACTGTTCAGATCGTTCCCGCCGGTGAAGGCGCCGGCCCCGGCGTGGGAGCTCAACGTGGTGCTGACCAAGCTCATGGGACCTCCGTTCGAGCCTCTGCACTCGGCCCCGTTGAAGTTTCTGTCGTGGAAAACAGCGTTTCTTGTGGCCATCACCTCTGCACGACGGGTGGGAGAGATCCAGGCCCTTTCCTGCAAGGCCCCCGTACTTGACTTTTCACGACACAAGGGTAGTGCTCAGGACGCACCCCTCCTTCATGCCCAAGGTACCGTCGGACTTCCATCTCAACAAACCCTTGGTGTTGCCTGTGTTCTTCCCGTCGCTGGCTGAGAGGACTTTGCACTCGCTGGATGTGGCTAGAGCGCTAAAGTTCTACGACCGCACAAAGTGTTTTCGGAAGATGTCACAACTCTTTGTGAACTTTGGACCTGTCAATCAGGGGAAGGCTCTCTCGAAGGCTCCCATTTCCAGATGGCTCTCCGGCTGTATCATGTACTGTCATCGGTTGGCAAACCGACCGCTGCCTGGCCGTCCGAGAGCCCATTCCACCAGAGCGATCGCAGCTACCACGGCGTTCCTTTCTAGTGTGCCCCTGCTAGACATATGCAGGGCTGCTACGTGGAGGTCGACGCATACCTTCACGAAATTCTACTGCGTCGATCGGGATTCCAGGGAGGAGTCCAGGGTCGGCCAAGCAGTGCTGCGCAACCTGTTCGCCTGAGGTGAGCCTGGTGAGGAGGTAAGATGCTTAATGTTGAGTTTGATGTAATGCTTAATGTTGAGCCTTTGCCACCTCCCGTGGTTGTGCATGTGTGTACTGCTATGTATTCTTTATTCATGAGCATGTGAATCCATGCCAGACCCCATGCTGGAGAAGGAACAAGTTACTTACCTGTAACTGTTCTCCAGCATGGGTCTGGCATGGATTCACATGCGAACCCTCCCGCCTACCCCTCTGCGGCTCTTCACTTGGTCATACTGCCACTTCACGTGCTTCCAAATCTGAAGATGGCTGCCAAAGGCGGTGCTTAGGTAGAGGGCAGTCATTGGCTGTGGTCAGTATGACGCAGAGACCAGTGATTGGTTATTACTACGAAAGACAGATCAGAAACGAAACTGATACTGGTTTTTTCTTTACCGAGGATTCCCAGCCTGACGACGGGGAATATTCATGAGCATGTGAATCCATGCCAGACCCATGCTGGAGAACAACAGTTACAGGTAAGTAACTTGTTCCTTACTGCCCCCAAATGCCTCAAGTGCAAAACAGCGTTTGCCTTCCAGAATACATCTATCAAGCTATCTTACAAGTGCAGCAGGTGATTTACAGAAAGTTCCAATTTGACGGTAGTAATGAAGAAGTGGCAGGATTTCAATTAAGCACAGAAATGGCTGTGCTCACTGCCCGTACCACCTTAGCAGAGTTGTGGCTGTAGGGTGCTCAGTGAGACGTACATGGGCGAACAGCGGTAAACGGGGAGGGAAGCTGCTTAGGAGGGAACTGCCCTTTTCCGTGACCCTTAGCTGGATGCCCAGGCAAGGAAATGTGAGCTACCCCTTTACATTAAGTCTAGCCCTCGAGGGCTCCGGCACCTCACCCCTCTCCCCCACCTTTTTGACATATCGGACGCTTGAATACCTGGCTGTACTCGCTATTTTAGCCCCTGGCATACTAGCGGGGGAAGGTGGTTGTGACGCATGGAGGAAAGGGGACTAGGAGTAGTCAAGTCACTACAGCGAGTTATTTTAATTACTTGTGCATCCCGTCCCCATTCCTCCTTCCTTGTGGGTGATTCCGCCTACACAACTGGGTGGAGCTGTAACCACATGACTCATACTTAAGAAGACTCTAAAAGATTCCTCAAGAACGCCTGACTAAACTCTGCATTCCGCCTGGAACTGGTATCCAATGAATAGCGTTTACAGAAAGAGGATCGAGTAGCCCACATGGCCGCCTTACTAATGACTTCCCAAGACACATGCCTCCGAAAGGCGACCACGGTAGCTTTAGCCCTGACCACATGAGCGGGATCCCTGCCGGCACGGTCTTTCCCAGGGCCACATAAGCTTCTAAAATGTTCTGGACCAGCGATTGAGGCTTTTGAGCCGAGGGCTGCACCTCAGAATGTGACAAACGGCACTAACGCCTTCAAGAAAGATCTTGTCCGGGAGAGGTAGAACTTGACCACTCTCCGCAGACCCAGGGAGTGCAGAGCCCCCTCCGCCTCGGACTGTGGATTTAGGGAGAAAACACGCAAACAGATTTCCAGATTTAAGTGGAACGGCAAGACCACTTTGGGCAAGATGTTTGGATGAGTGTGCAAGATTACCTTGTTGTGAAAAGAGGTGAAGGGTTCACATGAAGACAGCAGCTTGCTAACCCTATGAAGTGAGGTGAGCGGAACCCACCTGATGTTGACCAACGTCATGGGTTCAATGGATTTGCGCTGTAAGGCGGCAAGAACCACATTCAGGTCCCAGAGGTGGGAACAGTGTGGACAAGCCCTTTAGGTGGGTCTTCATCACAGAGTTGGTGAAAACCCACCTAAAGGGGAGAACAAGTTACTTTCTTACCTGGTAATGTTCTTTTGATGGGATGGTCTTCAGACGTATTCCACATCTATGACAGTAATTACCACAGCTGTGCTGCTTCAGAATTATTTTTTGGTGTTTACGTCCTGCGTCGATATGCCCTTCGAGGGCCTCCGTCGGGCCGACGTCACCGGATGTTATAAGTAGGACGCACGACGTCCGTAGCCTCATTTTCCCAGAACGTATGGCACCAATCTTCTGCCAGAATGACTACAGAAAGCCTCGCGGAAACATAAGCTGCAATCGCTTAAGAAATTCTGTAGCGGGGCAGGCTGGGAGGGAACGATGTGGAATACGTTGTCGGAACATCCCATCGAAAGAACGTTACCAGGTAAGAAAGTAACTTGTTCTTCGAAGGGATTGGTTCCTCCGACGTATTCCACATCTATGACAGACTCCCAAAGCAGTACCAACATATGGAGGGGGGAAAGAATTTAGAATGCCCAATTAAATTGCAGAATAGAGGACCGCCTTGCCAAAAGCCAAGTTCTGCCCACGGATGGAATCCAGGGAGTAGTGTTTTACAAAAGTATGGACAGAGGCCCATGTGGCTGCTTCACAAATGTTACGAATGGGAACACCCCTCTGCAGAGCAGTAGAGGCAGCCACACCTCTAGTAGAATGGGCCCGCAAGCCTACCGGAGGGTCCTTACCCACCAAGCGGTAACATTCAGAAATTGCCAAGATAATCCATCTAGACAAAGTCTGCTTAATAACAGCTTGTCCCAAACGCCTTCCAGTGTATCCTACAAAGAGTCGATCGTCCACTCTGACCCGGGACATGCGTGAGATGTAGAATCCAACCTACGGAGCCTCTCCTCTTCCTTACCAGGATGTGGAGGAGGCTAGAACGCCAGAAGAATGACCTTCTGGCTTAAATGAACTTCCGACACAACCTTCGGAAGAAAAGCAGGACGAACCCTAAGGACAACCCTATCGTTATGAAACACAGTGAAGGGTGGCTTAGCAGATAGTGCCTGCAACTCACTCACTCTGCGAGCGGAAGAAACCACAACTAAAAATACAGTTTTAAGGGTCAACAGTCTCAAAGGACAAGAATGTAAAGGCTCAAATGGAGCACCCATTAGGAATTTTAGAACCAGGTTCAAATAAGGTGACTGTGGCAACACATTAGTGAGAAACTGCAAAATTAAAGGAATATTAAAATAAGAACACTCCTCAGACGAGCGCTTAAATATGGACAACGCCGCCAGGTAACCTTTAATGGTACCCACTTGCAGGCCTTTGTGGGCTAACAAAAGCAAAAAAGAGAACCACAGGAATGGCACATGAAAAAGGATCCACATTTTTGACCCTGCCACAGTCGCAGAACTTTCTCCAACGGCACAGGGACTTTGTTGAAGGCCGAAAGCAACACCTCCATCACGTCTTCAGGGAGGTCCCAATCCTTATACCTCAACCTTTCAGAAGCCAAGCATGAAGGTTGAGGGACTTGACCTCTGGATGGAGAACCTGCCCTCCCCCCCTCACGTGAGAGCAGATCGTCCCGGTAGGGAAGACGGCGTGGAGGGCAGATGGACATGTCGAGAAGGTCCGAGTACCGCATTCTCCGGGCCCATGCCGGAGCAATGAGGATCATTCTGGAACCGAACCTCTGCAACACTTGCGGAAGGACGGGGACTGGAGGAAACGCGTACAGCAGTGGGAAGGACCACTCCACTACGAACGCGTCCCCTAAGGCTCCTCTTGGAGGAAATTCCCACGAGCAGAATTTTTCACACTTCCGGTTGACACTGGTGGCAAAGAAATCCACTTGAGGGGTCCCCCAAAGGGCGAAGATCTCCAGGACAATCTCCTGAGCCAGCTCCCACTCGAGAGACTGTGCTCTGCCTGCTCAGAGCGTCCGCCGCCTCGTTTTTGTCTCCGGCCAGAAGAACCGCCGAGATCGAAATTTCCTGCTGGATGGCCCAGAACCAGAGCTGCATCGCCTCTCTGCACAGAGAGAGAGACCCTGCCCCCACCCCTTTTTGTTGAGGTAGTGCATGGCCACTGTATTGTCCGTCGGGATCAGGACATTCTTCCTCCGCACAGACGGCAGAAAAGCCTTCAGGGCTAGCCTGATGGCCCTCTGCTCCAACAGATTGATATGGAGTCTGGACTCCGACGGAGACCAACGACCACTGACAACTCGTTGGCATGAACTCCCAAACCCGTGAGGGATGCGTCCGTCACGATAGTCACCTCCGGTCAGGGTAGCCAAAATGGAGCCCCATTCATCAGATTGCCTTCGACTGCCCACCACAGAAGATCGTGGGCGACGGAGGGCGGCACCTGAACGGGATCCGACATCCTGCCGGAGGACTGCGACCACTGCATCTTGAGAGCCCACTGCAGAGATCTCATCCGCAGCCTGGCCTCTGGCACGAGTAGAATGCAGGATGCCATGAGGCCTAGCAACCTCAAGAACTCTAACGCCGGGAGACTCTGGGCATGTTGAAACTTGTGCCCCGTCTGTAGAATGTGATGAGCCCTCACCTGGGGAGGGAAACACTGCCCCAGGGATGTGTCGAGCACTGCTCCGATGTACTGGAGCCACTGGGTTGGTGTCAAGTGGGCCTTCTTTAAGTTGAGGGAGAAGCCCAGCCTGTGAAGGGAGTGGCAGGTGACTGACAGAGGATCCAGGACTTGCTCGGGAGAGCGCACCCTGATCAACCAATCATCCAGGTAGGGGTAGACACGATTCCCCCTTTCATGAGATACGCTGCCACCACCACCATGAGCTTGGTGAAGACCCTCAGGGCAGAGATCAATCCGAACGGCAGGACCCGAAACTGAAAATGCGAGTCACCAACCACGAACCTCAGGCACTTTGTGCTTGGGATGAATCGGCACATGACAGTAAGCATCCTTGAGGTCGAGACACACCAACAAGTCCTGAAGTTGAAGGGGCTGGAGGACTTGAGAGAGAGTAACCATCTTGAACTTTTCCTTCTTGAGAAGCTTGTTCAAACCACGCAAGTCCATGATGGGTCTCAATCCTCAGGCTTTTTTTGGGCTAAAAAAATATGGGGATTGCCATCCCTGTTCCTCTCCGCTACAGGCACCAGTTCTATGGCACCTTTCTCCAGCAGGGATAGGATTTCCTGCGCAAAGAGGATCCGGACGCTTCAAAGAGCTTCCCCGGTGGATTGTCATGAGGCCTCTGCCGGAAAGGAAGACAGTAGCCGTGGGCTATGATCTCCAGAACCCACACATCTGAAGTAATGGCACGCCATTCTACAAGATGCTGTGCCAGCCTTCACCCAACCGGCGAACCATGGGACATGGCCTCATGACTGAGCTGAAGCGGCTGCAGCAGTGCCTGAGGGCAAAGAGGCAACTGCCCGAGCGTCTTCGGCACCTTGAGTACCTTGTTTTCCACCTCTGGTACTCCTACGTTGGCCCCTTTGACTGGCAGCTCCCCTCGATCTACCAAAGGAAGAGTAGTATCGAAAGGAACCCCCCCCCACCCCCTATTGCTGTCCCCTCGGACGAAACGGTGGAGGTTGACTTACTGCAGCGCTCAACGACTACGCTGCAGCTTTGGAGGTCTGCAACCTCTCAAGGCTCTCGTCGGCCTTGCTGCCAAAAAGATGGTCACCATCAAAGGGCATGTTGAGAAGCCAGGACTGTACATCAGGAGCAAACCCCAACTTCCGCAACCACGCAAACCTGCGCATCACGGTGCTCGCCGTCATGGACCAGCTGACACAGTCTGCCACGTCCAGACCAGACTGAACGGATTCACACATGACATCCTTGCCACCCTGAACGAGGGCAAGAAAACCATCCCGTTCCTCCCCTTCAGGAATATGTTCAGTCGCCAAAGAAACAATTCCACAGTGTGCAAGTGAATTTTGCCAAGGCGCAAACGGAGTTGGCTGCCTTTAAAGCCATACCCCCAGATGAAAACACTTTCTTCGCCCAACCGTCAAAGCGCTTGTCATCCCTATGCGGAGGGATGGTAGGGTACGCAGCCTGCTTTGCAGGGGCCATAGCCGCCTGCACCACCAAACTCTCCGGAGTGGGGTGCAAAGACAAGTAGCCGGGGTCACCACTGGCTGGATGGTATTTTTTGGTAGCGATTTATTCATTGCAGGGAGACTCTCCGGAGCAGTCCAAGCCGCCGCCGCCGCCACCCTTCTTTGTAAGGCCATATGAAACGGCAGCACCGGGTCAGTGGGTGGACCTTGGTCCAAAATATCGGTCAGGTCATCCTGCAGAAAATCCATAGGTGGAGCAGACCACCCCAAGTACTCCATCACCCTCGACATGAGACGCCTGTACGATGACTCGGCGTGTGTACCAGGCTCAGACCTGCCAAACTCAACCTCCGGAGGGGTGTCCAGACCACTGGCGTCATGGAAAGATTGACGCAGGTCTTCCATCTGGCTATGACCAGATAACAGGTCATCCGGAACCTCAGGAGGAACAAACCCCTCCACATCTGACCCTTCATCCACCTCCGAGATGCAATCCAAAGGCTAGAATAAATCCCTGGATGAGGGTACAGAAAAAGGTTCAAACACAGGCCTCACTGATTTACTCAGGGCCTTCCTCAGGGTTTCCACCGGCCTACGAGGCACTTCGGATAAAGCCTCATCAAAAGGCGTCAACGCCGAGCGAGGCACTGACAGCTTCGAGGCCGGAGGCCCGAGCGTGTCCTTCGACGGCCTCGGCGCTAATGACTTCCCTTCCTCAGAGGCAGAGCCTCAAGAGAGACCCTCGACGGACATGGCGCTGATGCCTTCTTAGAAGGCCTCACAGACGCCAATGGTCTCAAGGGCGACAAGGACTGGGACCTGGAGTGGGCATGGCTAGATTGATCTACCTTGTCCGATCGGGACCTCGACGGCTCATGAATATCGCGCCGACCGCCCGAGCACAAAGGCGTGCGAGCGGTGGCCCTAGCGTGTTCCTTGCCAGCTTCTCTTGAAGGCACGGATGGAACGGAGCCCTAAAATTCGAAAATCGCCATCATCTCCTTGCGAAATGCACCCCATTCCACCGGAGATTAATGCTTGTTGGGACAAGCTACCCGCCGTCTGGCGGAGTCCTCGGACGAGGAAGGTGACCGATGACGGCACTTCCGAGAGTGCCTAGAAGAGGCAGAGGAACGGCGGGAACCACTCCGGGACCGAGACCCCCCCCCCCTGGATTTACGCCGACGCAGAGAGTTGCCCCTCGAATAATTGGTCGAAAGCCCAGCGGATTTCGACTTACAGGGTTTGGAAACCCTACCTATAGATCGCTTCTTCCGCTCCCGCAAGGCCTTCGACATCAAAGACTGGCATTCATCGCAGTCATTGGTGGCTTGGTTCTCGCCAAGGCACCACAGGCAGACGTTGTGCGGGTCCGTAAGCGACATCTTGGAACCACAGTCGCAGCACTTCTTGAAGCCCGACCTCGGGGTAGAAGACTAAGACATGGTTCTCACAATAAACCAAGAACAAAGAACCGATTCAAAAGGAGATTGAACCGAGGTGCACCGAGATTCTGAAGCAAACACGTTCGCAGAAAAAACAGAACTGAGGCTACGGGCGTCATGCGTCCTATATATAACATCCGGTGACGTCGGTGCTCAATGGAGGCCCTCGAAGGACAGCGTATCGATGCAGACTTTTTTTTTTCCGAAGCAGCACAGCTGCGGTAATTACTGTCAGATGTGGAATACGTCAGAGGACACAATCCCCTCGAAGAACAAGTTACTTACCAACTGGTAACGTTCTTTCGACTGGATTTTCCAACGTATTCCACATCTTTGACATGTAATGTCCACAGCTGTGTAGTTCGGAAACTTTTTCGGCAGAGGGCATCCTGCATCGATGGCGTCGGGTTGATTTCCCTCGAAGGCCTCCATCGAGGGCGACATCACTGGATGTTATAAATGGGATGCACGGTGCCCGTAGCCTCAGTTTACGTTTTATCCCCCATAACGTGCGACATGCACATATCCAATGCCTGCTTGACTGCACATAGCCTTGCGGAAACATAAGCTGAAATCGCATAGGAAATTCTCCAGAGGGGCAGGCTGGCAGGGCAATGTGGAATACGTTGGAGGAACATCCACTCGAAACAACGTTACCAGTTGGTAAGTAACTTGTTCTTCGAATGGATTGTGTCCTCCACATCTTTGACAGACTCAGAAAAGCAGAAAGGGGAAAGAATTTAGAGTACCCAATCAGATGGCAGAATAAGAACCGCCTTACCAAAGGCCATATCTTCACCATGAAGAGTATCAAGGGAGTAATGTTTAACAAAGGTATGGATAGGCATCACAAATATTCCGAATAGGAACTCCACTCTGCAGGGCTGTGGAAATAGCCACACCCCTAGAGGAATGAGCTTGCAACCCTTCAGGAGGGTCCTTGCCCGCCAAACAATAACATTCAGTAATGGTGAGGATAATCCACATGGACAAGGTCTGTTTTGTAACAGCCTGGCCCAATCGGTGACCAGCATACCCCACAAAGAGTTGATTGTCCACTCTGACCCTGGACATCCTAGAAATATAAAAGCCCAGAGCTCTTCTAGGGTCCAACCTATGGAGTTGCTCCTCGTCCTTGCCAGGATGAGGAGGATAGAAAGAAGGAAGAACCACTTTATGGCTCAAATGGAATGCAGACACTACCTTAGGTAGAAAGGATGGACGTACCCCAAGTACAACCCTATCCTTGTGTAATACAGTAAATGGCGGCTTAGACGAAAGTGCCTGCAATTCACTCACTCTACGAGCGTAAGTAACCGCAACCAAGAACACCGTCTTGAAAGACAACCTCAAAGGACAAGAGTGCAAAGGTTCAAACGGAGCACCCATAAGGAATTTCAAAACCAAATTCAAATCCCAAACCAGCACCTGGAAAGGTGACAGCGGGAACACATTAGTGAGGCCTTTAAAAACATTGGGAAATCAAAGGAATCGTAAAGTAACATTCTTCAAACGAGCGCTTTAAGATACAGTGCTGCCAGGTAACCTTTAATGATACTTACTTGAAGGCCCCTGTGGGCCAAAGAAAGCAAGAAAGGCAAAACCATGGAAATGGAACACTGAAAAGGATCAACATTTTGTCCTCTGCACCTGTCGCAGAACTTACGCCAACGGTACAGGGATTTTGTTGCTGGCCGCAAGCAACACCTCATCCGGGAGGTCCCAATCCTTCAGATACCAAGCGAGTCCTGACCTATGGACGGATGGGGGGACGGACGGACGGACGGACGGACGGACGGACACACACACACACACCCCCCCCCCCCCCCCCCCACACCCAAGAGTAGTTCCTCTCGGTAAGGAAGACAGCATGGGGGGCAGTTGAACATTTCTAGAAGGTCCGGGTACCACGCTCTCCTGGCCCAATCCGGAGCAATGAGGATCATGTGGGATCGGAACCTCCTTAACACTTGAGGAATGACGGGGACTGGAGGAAACGCGTACAACAGTGGGAATGACCAATCCACCGCGAATGCGTCTCCTAAGGCTCCACTCGGAAGAAATTCCCTAAAGCAGAACCTCTCGCACTTCCGGTTGGCACTGGTGGCGAAGAGATCCACTTGTGGGGTTCCCCAAAGGTCGAAGATCTCCAGAAGGACTTCCTGAGCCAACTCCCACGTGAGAGATCGTGCTCTGCCTGCTCAGTGCATCCACTGCTGCATTGTCCTTTCCGGCCAGATGAACTGTTGAGAGCGAAATCCCCTGCTGGATTGCCCAGAACCAGAGCTGCACTGCCTATCTCCACAACAGGAGTGACCCTACCACCTCCCCTTTTTTTGCTGAGGTAATGCTTGGCCACTGTGTTGTCCGTCATGAGCAAGACACTCTTCCCCCGCACAGTCGGCAGAAAAGCCTTCAGAGCCAGCCTGATGGCCCTCAGCTCTACCAGGTTGATGTGGAGTTTGGACTCCGACAGACCAACGACCGCTGGCAGTCAAGTCTTTGGCATGAGCTCCCCATCCTGTGAGGGAAGCGTCCGTCACTAGTCACCTCCGGCCATGGTTGCCAAAATGGCTCCCCCTTCATCAGGTTCCCCTCGTTGGCCCACCACAGAAGATCCTGGGATACCGAGAGTGGAATCTGAACAGGATCCGACATCTTGCCTGAGCACTGCGACCACTGCACCTTGAGGACCCATTGCAGGGATCTCATCCTCTGCCTGGCCTCTAGCACCAGAAAAATGCAGGATGCCATGAGGCTGAGCAACCTTAAGAATGCAAAAGTCACGAGACGCTGGGCATGTTGAACCGTGTCCACCATCTGCACAATGTGATGAGCCCTCACCTTGGAAGGTGAGCACTTACCCAAGGACGTGTCCAAAACAGCCCCAATGTACTGGAGATGTTGGGAAGGTGTCAGATGCGACTTCTTGAAATTTAGGGAGAAGCCCAGCTTGTGGAGGGAGCGGCAGGTGAGACCGAGCTGAGCCAATGCTTGCTCGGGAGAGCGCGCACAGATCAGTCAGTCGTCCAGGTAGGGGTTCACTTGAATCCTCCCCCCCCTCACCTGCGATACGCTGCCACCACCACCATGTGCTTGGTGAAGACCCTCGGACAGAGGTCAATCTGAATGGCAGGACCGAAATTGAAAGTGTGAGTCGCCAGCCGCAAACCTGTGCTTAGGGTGAATCGGCACATGAAAGTAAGCATCCTGTAGGTCCAGAGACACCAACCAATCCTGAAGTTGAAGGGCCTGGAGGACGAGAGAGTTACCATCTTGAACTTGTCCTTCCTGAGAAGTTTGTTCAACCAACGAAAAATCCAAAATGGGTCTCAATCACCCGTCTTTCTTTGGAATCAAAACATAGGGTGAATACCAACTCTTGTTCCTCTCCGCTACAGGCACCAGTTCTGTAGCGCCTTTCTCTAGCAGGGTCAAGATTTCCTGCACAAGTAGCGGATCTGGAAGCTTCCAAGAGATTCCCCGGTGGATTGTTGTGAGGCCGCTGTAGAAAGGGAAGACAGCAACCGTGGGCTATTGCATCCAGAACCCACGCATCCGAAGTAATGGCTCGCTATTCTCCGAGATGCTGAGACAGTCTGCCCCCAACCGGACATGGCCTCATGACTGTTTAGGAGCGGCTGCGACCACCACAGGTACTTTTACACTGACCCTTTTGACTGGCAGCTCCTCTCTTTCTACCAAAGGAGGAGTAGTAAAGAAAAGAACCTCCCCTCCACTGCTGTCCCTTAGGACGAAAAGGGGGAGGTTGGCGCACAGCTGCGCTCAAAGACTTAGCAGCAGCTTTTGAGGTCTGCAACCTCTCAAGGCGCTCATCAGCCTTGCTGCCAAACAAATGTACAACATCAAAGGCCATGTTCAAAAGACGGGCTTGCACATCCGGAGCAAAACCAGACTTCCACAAACCGTGCAAATCTGCATAGAACGGTGCTCGCAGCCATGGACCGGCTAACGCTGTTGGCCATGTCCAGACCAGACTGAAGGGACTCACACATGGCAGCCTTGCCATTCCCTTTCTTCCCCTTTGGGAATATGCTCAGCCGCAAGAGAAACAATTCCACAGAGTGTGTGAAAATCTTGCCACAGCACAAGTGGAGTTGGCTGATTTCAACGCCATACTCCCTGCAGAAAACGCCTTGCATGCCCAAACGTCGAAGCATTTGTTGTCCCTATCAGGAGGGACTGTAGGGTTAGACGCCTGCCTCAAGGTGGCCGTAGCCGCCTGAACCACCAAACTCTCAAACTCCCGGGAGTGGGAAATGAAAAGGTAGCTGGGGTCACAACCGGAAAAATAAAAATAACATTTTTTTAAAAAAACAGTATTTTTTGGTTAACGATTTGTTAACAGCCACCCTTTTCTGTAAGGTCAGATGAAAAAGTAAAACCGGGCCAGAGGACGGACCTTGATCGAAAATGTCTGAGATCATCCTGTACAAAAGCTTCAGGAGGACTGGACCAGCCCAGGTACTCGGTTACTATAGCCATGAGCCTCCTGTAGGACGACTCAGCATGAGCCCCAGGCTCAGGCCTGCCAAATTCCACTTCCGGAGAAGTGTCCAAACCGCTGGCATCATGAAGAGTTTGCCTCAACTCCTCCAATTGACTGTCTCCAGAGAAGACAGAAGCCAACTCAGGCTCAATAGGGTCAAATTCTAAATCTGACCTCTCCTCCTCCTCCTCCTCTTCATAGATGTCATCCAGGGGGAGGAAGAAGTCTCGCCTGGGAGCAGCAGAGGGCCTGGAGTCCATAACAGGCCTCACAGACTTGGAAGTAAGCTTCCTGGCTTGGGCGTCGACAAAGGCGCTGACGTTGCCAAGGGCCGATGCGAAGGCACAGCTTCGACATACGGATCAGACGGACACAGCGCCAATGAAGTCGACGCCAACCTCGAGCCCTTAGCAGGTTTCTGCGGTCTCGCTGGGGACGAGGACCGAGCCCTGGAAGCACATCTCTTGAGCATCTTGAGCCTTGTCCAAACGGGACCTCGAAGGTTCCCAATGAGGATTGCTCCAAGGACCCGAAGGCGTGCGAGCCGGCTTCGTCAGAAGGCACGGACAGAACTGCAGAACAGGCAGAAAGCAAGAGGAGTCCAAAACTCTGCAGCCCTTTGTCTTCCAGTCTGCCTGCGAGAATCCAGTTCCAACTGGGAGGTTGGCTGTCCTGAAAGCACTGCCAACTCCACCCCAGGTTTGACTTTTGCACGCCCGTTTGATTGGCTGGGTTCCTGCATAAAGGTTCGATCCTGGAAGCTGAAAAGGTAGTCTACCACTGGACCTGAATCTGAAAATGAAGAAACCACGGCTGAGATGATATCCAGCGACCAGAGAACCTGCTTTTACCTTCCCTTCCAAGTGAACTGGCGACTCCGAAAACAGCATCCTCAACCCAGACCCTGTTGAGATCTACTAGACTCAAGACCACTTACATTTGAGCCAATCGACGATAGGCTGTGATCTTGGCGGGCTGCAAAATACCAATACCCTGGGACCTCAAGCCATCAAGCGTTGCACAGTCTTCCGAATCAAGCTGAAACTTTGGTGGCATTCTGCTGGACATCCAGAGACACGATTTGAGTCCTTGAAGTCCCCTCACCAAAGTGTTGCACCAGATTAGAGACAAGAATCCAACCAGCAATATTCAGTCTTCTCCAGTCTCCTGAAAAGGGTGCCAAAACTACAGAGTGTCACGCCGCCCGCATTGGGGTCTACTTACTTGAAGCGGCGCGCCCCGTCCTGGAGGCTGTACCCGCGCTTTCGCTTAGGGGTTCCTGGGTTGTTCTGGTCATCGCGCGCTTCCGGGTTTGCTGGGCAGGTTGGTCAGCGCATGCGCGGGCGGCCATTCCGCGCTCTTCGCGCATGCGCGCTGCACGGAGTACTCGCTTTGGAGGACCTTGCGGTCCACGCCTCTCTCCGAGCCAACCAACGCTTGGGAGTCGGCTCGGCTTGCGTTCCAAGCCTCCTAGGGGTTGGCAGTCCTATTTAAGGAGCCCGGTCGTTCATTCAAACTGCGTCTCAACGCGGTTTGATTAGGATCGTGTTTCCTCGCCGGTTCCTTGTGCCTACCTTACCTGTTACCTGACTCCTGTCCTCCTTGTTCCTGGTACCCTCGGGTCCTTACCTGTAACCTGACTCCTGTCCTCCTTGTTCCTGGTACCCTCGGGTACATTCTGCAGTTGCCTTGCCTTGTCCTTCCTTCCCTTGTCCTGTGGTAGGGTGGTTCCCTTTCCCCTCTTCTGAGTTGGGTGGTTCCCCTGTGGTTATTAGTTGGTCCTTGCCCTTGTACCTTGTCTGCCTGCACTTTCAGCCTCCCTCTACCTTGTGAGCCATTCTTCTACCTTCCTTCCCGGATCCTGCCTCCTACCAATCTTCACTGTGGCCTCTCCCTTGGGACTTCCATCTTCCGGATCCAGTCTTCCTTGGGACTTCCATCTTCCGGATCCAGTCTTCCTTGGGACTCAGTATCGTCATCTGGAAAGGCTCCCCCTGTCAGTGCTTGCACTGTCCTGACGCCACGTTAATCAGGGGTGAGCAGACTCGTGGCGTTGGGAGCTGGTTCATCTCCAACCCGGTCCCATTCGGGCGGGAGCTGGGCTGGCTTCTCGCGTCATCAACCACATCCACGCAGGACTCCTGACAGCCTGGCATCATCATCAAGGTCTTCAACCAGACGAACAGGTACGCAACGTCCTCGTGACGCACTCTATAACAGATTGAGACGCCTGCCTTCGGATACTTCGGACACTGAGATGGAAGAGGACCCAGGTCTTCATATTGAAGTACAAGCTCTTCGTGCTGAGATGACAGCACTCCGTCAGGAGAACGTGGCTTTACGTCAAATGGTGACACAGAACATAGGGGCATCTCCACAGTCTGAAAACACCATGGCCCACACCGCACCCATCAAGTTCGATGGAGACCCCAGACGTGTGGGTGAATTCTGCAATCATTGTCGGATACATTTCCTCTACCGTTCGACTCATTTCAACAATGACAAAGCCAAGATCGGCTACATTTTGGGCAATTTATCTGGGAATGCTCTTGCTTGGGCTACACCCCTGGTTGTTACTAATAGCCCCATACTTGGCGATTTCTTGGCCTTTGAAAAAGCGTTCTTGGATGTTTTTCAGTCTCCTAATCTGGCTTCGACAGCACAGAATCTATTGATGGACATTCAACAGGCAAATTCCGATATAATAACTTATATCAGCCGTTTTCGTCAACTAGCGACTGATTCCCTATGGCCAGAGATAACACAGAAGACCTTGTTTCGCCGGGGATTAAGAGAGGAATACAAGGACGAGTTGTTGCACATTCCTGAACCCGAAGATCTACAGAAACTTATTGAACAGGTTTTGAGGATAGACCAGAGATTGGCCGAGAGAAAGGGTGAGAGACGTCGGTTTGAGAAGGTGTTCCCCAGGCCATCAACCCTACCGACTGGACTGCCAGTACCTTCGGATTCCTCTACCGAACCAATGCAATTAGGCGCAGTAAGGGGTCCCTTATCAGAAGAAGAGAAGAAGCGCAGAAGAAGACTGCGATTGTGTCTATACTGTGGAGCTGCCGGTCACTATCTGAGTACCTGTCCTTTGCGCCCTATCAAGAAAGGGGGAAACTAGGAGGCCTGTCGTCTATTGGAAAGGCCACGACAGGTTCTTCTTTGATACAAGTCCTTTCTTGTGCCAGTACAGCGTTTCCGCCTATGCAGCCAGCCGTCTTGATGATTTTGCAAATCAGTCTGAAGTGGCAGGAGAAGACAATTGATGTCCATGGATTACTGGACTGTGGGGCTTCCGGTAATTATATTGACAAGGAATTCGCCATCAACAACGGCATACCATTGCTCACCAGAAGAAATGCGATACCTGTGGAGGTCATTGATGGTACACCTTTGTCTTCCGGACCTATTCGATTGCATACTGTTGGCATGCTATTGCGAATCGAGGCTCATGAGGAGGAGATCGCTCTCGATGTCATCAAATCGCCTTCATATCAAGTGGTGTTGGGATTACCTTGGCTTCAGCGACACAATCCCTCGATCAATTGGGAGTCTCGTATTCTAGTGTTTACCTCTGCTCTTTGTATTCAGGAATGTTGTGGTTCCGGCACGTCATTGAAGCCACCAACCTCAACCTCTCTTACCACCGGTAAGAACCCGCTTGGTTTGTGCTCCTTGTCCCAGATTCCACATGCGTATGCTGACCTGAGGACAGTATTTTCTGAACCTGGAGACATACCCCTTCCACCTCACAGAACTTTTGATTGCTCCATTGACCTGATCCCGGGTGCGGTGATCCCACATGGGAAGGTTTATTCCTTGACCCAGACCGAAAGACTGGTACTTCGGAACTACTTGGATGAATGTGTCAAGAAAGGATACATCGTACCTTCTAAATCCCCCGCGGGATTCCCGCTGTTTTTCGTGAAGAAGAAGGAGGGCACTCTACGGCCATGTATTGATTATCGTCAATTGAATGACATCACCCTTAAAGACAGGTACCCGTTACCTTTGATTCGAAACATCATGGAGTCATTACGGTCAGCCAGGGAGTTCACCAAACTAGACCTTCGCGGAGCCTACCATTTGGTCAGAATCAAGGAGGGCGACGAGTGGAAGACGGCCTTTAAGACTCCATTTGGGCATTACGAATACAGGGTAATGCCCTTCGGGTTGTGTAATGCCCCGGCCGTCTTCCAGCGGTTCATGGATCACATCTTCAGCGACTTGATTGGCATCTCGGTTTGGGTTTATCTGGATGATATCCTGATCTTCTCTGAAAATCCGGAGGAACACGTTTCACATGTACGAGAGGTCCTTCTACGTTTATCACAGTATCAATTGTTCGCCAAAGCTGGAAAATGTTCATTTCATCGGAACAAGATGGAATTTCTGGGGTATGTAATCAGCGAGGCTGGAATCCACATGGATTCTGATAAAGTACAAGCAATCCGAGACTGGAAACAACCTCATGACTTGAAGTCCCTCCAAAGATTCCTGGGATTCGCCAATTTTTATCGGCGCTTCATTCCTCAGTTTTCCCGTATCACGGCCTCGTTGACACGTTTGACCAGCGTTAAGACTCCGTTCCTTTGGGATTCAGAGGCATTAGCAGCCTTCAACCGTTTGAAGACGGCGTTCAGTACAGCTCCTGTTTTACGTCATCCCAACGACGAGATGCCTTACATCGTTGAGGCTGATGCTTCCAACTTCGCTGTTGGCGCTGTTCTCCTACAGAAGCATCCTGTATCTAGCGAAGAACACCCGGTGGCCTATTTCTCACGAAAGCTCGCTCCGAGCGAACAGAACTACGCTGTCATAGAGAAGGAACTCTTGGCCATAAAGACTGCGTTTGAGGAGTGGAGGCACCACTTGCTGGGAGGTCGTTTTTCTGTAGAAGTCCGCACTGATCATCGTAATCTGCAATATTTGCGATCCTTGCAGTGTCGCACCGCTCGCCAGGCCAGGTGGGCTTTTTTCTTTTCTCACTACGACTTCAACATTACTTACATCCCCAGCTCTCAGAACCTGAAGGCTGACGCCTTATCGCGCTCTCTGGAGAAGGAAGAGAAGGATTGCAGTCAGAACACTCCATTGATTTCTCCTAAGCATTTTCTTTTGACGATTTCTCCTCATCTGCAGAGAATAGTACAAGAAACATCGGTGGACCCTGATCGAGCCGACATTCTGAAGCGACCACAGATCACTGAACACAACGGTCTTTTGTTCTTTTTGAAACGTCTGTACTTACCGACGTGTTCACTCCGGTTAGACATCCTTCAAGGTTTACACGATTCACATGTTGGTGGTCATCGTGGCGTCAAGGCCACTCAAGAGCTGATTTCCAGACAATTCTGGTGGCCGGGTTGGGCCAAGGAGGTCAAGCGGTATGTGGAGAGTTGTCCAGTTTGCGCTCAAACTAAGACGCCAAGAAGAAAACCTTTGGGATTGCTTCAGCCTACTGAAACACCGCCTTACCCATGGCACACCATCGCCACTGACTTTATTGTCGAGCTTCCGCCTTCTGAGGGCAATACTTGCATTATGGTAGTAGTGGACTGTTTCACGAAGTATGCTCACTTTATCCCTTTTTCTAAGATACCTACCTCCTCTCAGATGGCTCTGGCATTTCTACACAACATTTACCGGCTACATGGGTTACCGGAGAAGATCATCTCTGATCGTGGCTCGCAGTTTCTCTCTTCGTTTTGGCATCAATTGTGCAATCATCTTGGTATCCGCAGAGCCTTGAGTTCTGGTTATCATCCGCACACAAACGGACAGACGGAGAGAACTAACCAAACCCTAGAGCAGTACCTACGCTGTTATGCCAATGCTACTCAATCCAACTGGGTGAAGAATCTTGATTTGGCTGAGGTATCCTATAACAACGCAACGCATACTGCTACGGGTATCAGCCCTTTCTTTTGCTCTACTGGACTACATCCCAGGTTGGTTCCTTTTACTCCAGTACTACCTAGTGCTGTTCCTTCGGCGGATCAAATGGTTTCTGACATCCAAAAGCAGCACGACCTGGCCCGGGGTACCCTGGTTGAGACACGGAAGCGCATGAAGAAGCAGGCAGACAAGTGTCGGACTACGGAGCCGGATCTCCAGGTGGGCGATCTGGTTTGGTTGTCCTCTAAGAACCTGCCAGTACGCAATCTGCCCACCAAATTGGCACCCCGATTCTATGGGCCTTTCAGGATTTCCAAACGTTTGTCCTCAGTTGCTTTTCGACTGGTGTTACCCCAATCTTGGCGAGTGCATCCAGTGTTTCATGTCTCCCTTTTGAAACCCTTTGTGAAGGATGTCTTTGGGCGTTCCAGTCCTCGGCCTTCCTCCATTCAAGTACGGGGGGTCCCTGAATTTGAGGTACAGGAAATATGTGACTCACGGATTCGTCGGGGCGTGCTCCAATTCCTTGTTGATTGGAAAGGTTACCCTGCTTGTGATCGCACTTGGGAGCCCCGCTGTCATGTGCATGCGCCCCGTCTGGTTCGTGACTTTTTCCTTCGTTGTCCCTGGAAGCCGGGGGCTCCGGGTCTTTCAGGGAGGGGGCATAGTGTCACGCCGCCCGCATTGGGGTCCACTTACTTGAAGCGGCGCGCCCCGTCCTGGAGGCTGTACCCGCGCTTTCGCTTAGGGGTTCCTGGGTTGTTCTGGTCATCGCGCGCTTCCGGGTTTCCTGGGCAGGTTGGTCAGCGCATGCGCGGGCGGCCATTCCGCGCTCTTCGCGCATGCGCGCTGCACGGAGTACTCGCTTTGGAGGACCTTGCGGTCCACGCCTCTCTCCGAGCCAACCAACGCCTGGGAGTCGGCTCGGCTTGCGTTCCAAGCCTCCTAGGGGTTGGCAGTCCTATTTAAGGAGCCCGGTCGTTCATTCAAACTGCGTCTCAACGCGGTTTGATTAGGATCGTGTTTCCTCGCCGGTTCCTTGTGCCTACCTTACCTGTTACCTGACTCCTGTCCTCCTTGTTCCTGGTACCCTCGGGTCCTTACCTGTAACCTGACTCCTGTCCTCCTTGTTCCTGGTACCCTCGGGTACATTCTGCAGTTGCCTTGCCTTGCCCTTCCTTCCCTTGTCCTGTGGTAGGGTGGTTCCCTTTCCCCTCTTCTGAGTTGGGTGGTTCCCCTGTGGTTATTAGTTGGTCCTTGCCCTTGTACCTTGTCTGCCTGCACTTTCAGCCTCCCTCTACCTTGTGAGCCATTCTTCTACCTTCCTTCCCGGATCCTGCCTCCTACCAATCTTCACTATGGCCTCTCCCTTGGGACTTCCATCTTCCGGATCCAGTCTTCCTTGGGACTTCCATCTTCCGGATCCAGTCTTCCTTGGGACTCAGTATCGTCATCTGGAAAGGCTCCCCCTGTCAGTGCTTGCACTGTCCTGACGCCACGTTAATCAGGGGTGAGCAGACTCGTGGCGTTGGGAGCTGGTTCATCTCCAACCCGGTCCCATTCGGGCGGGAGCTGGGCTGGCTTCTCGCGTCATCAACCACATCCACGCAGGACTCCTGACAGCCTGGCATCATCATCAAGGTCTTCAACCAGACGAACAGGTACGCAACGTCCTCGTGACGCACTCTATAACACAGAGCCACATCCAGCCACGAAGAAACTCTTGCTTGGAGCCTTCCCCATTGATACCAGTTGCAAAATCCCTTCCAGTGTCCTGTCTTCAGTCTTCTTGACAAGGAATTCAACTTCCAGGTTTTTGACTGCAGATCCTGAAGTCTCCCCTGCTGCAAACTCTTCCCTGCTGCAAACTCTTCTTCTGTGCTGTGGTACTGTGTTGGCTGAAGTATCTACTTACCTTAAGCCTCAGATTTCTGTAAAGCTTTTGGGGTGTTTCCTGTGACTAGGAGTCCCCCTCATCCACTTCACCCAGGCCCACTGCTGGAATCCTCTGTGGGGTGTCTTCTCAGAAGTCGCTGGACCCCTTTGACCTCTCTAAAGTGAGATACTTACTAGTTTGAAAAGTCTTCCTTAGGAACTCTGACTTTTGCTACTTCTGTGCCCATCCTGAACTGCCTGTTGGACACTAGAGTCCTAGTGACATCTCTTCTGCCACTGAGAACACTCATGCTCCAAGTATAGGGAAAGTCTAAGGATTGGGCCTGTAGAAAAGAGAAGAAAACAATTGGTTAAAAGTTTACCGGTACCCGTCACTCTTGAGAGTGAGCAGTTACAAAAGTTCTTACTTACCTTGAATGTGTTCTGCCATTCTGAAAAGTATATGCACGATTATTTTACTCACCTGTGAATTGGTTGTGCATCTTTCCCAAAAGTAATGCGGTTGGCTTCACTGAACGTTTACCGAGTCTTGCTTCAACTGGCCTGCTGTATAGCCTGTCTAGAATAAGTCTACATTGAGTTTTACTTACCTTGAATAGCTGTGTGCAATTCTTAATAAGCGTATTATAGGTTTTACTTACCTTGGTCTGCCTTGTGCCTCCCTAAAATTAGTTTAAAGTTATTGCTTATCTTAGTCTGCTTCACTGAACTGAAAAGCAACTGTAATAGCATATTACACTCTTAGGTTTTACCTACCTAGAATACCTGTGTGCAAAAGTGTTCTGTAGGTGTAGCTGACCTTGGTCTGCCTGGTGCAATCCTAAATGCAATCCTAAATTAGAGTAGAAAGTTATTGCTTACCTTAGTCTGTGTTCCAATGATAGGAAAAACAACTGTAATTGTATATTACACCATAAGGTCTTATTGTTCCATGAATTTTTGTTCCAGTATTCAGAAAATTATCCTAGCAACAGGGTTGGTTTACTAAGTGATTCCTTAACCGAGTGGCACTGCGACTGACAAGGTCTACTACCCTTGACTTACTGTAAAGTAATCGAAAAATAACTGATGGTTTTACTCCCTCTGAATAGGTGTGTCCTATACTAAATGTGTTTGATAAGGTCTGCCTTGCCTAGAAATACTGTCCGTTTTCTGAACAGGGTCTATGCTTTGGTCAGTGTACTTTAAAGCATTGTGCTGTGTTTTTATAATACGTTTATGATTATATGACAAAATACTTATCCGCAAGACTTAACTTGGCCTAACTGTATTTATAATAAACCTTTATTTTGCATAATACTTCTGGTTTTAAATGTTTGTTGAACCCTTGGTGTACCAGTTCTTTGCACATTCCAACAGCTCTTCTCCCACCTAAGATAAGCCTGGCTGCTCGGTCTATGCTACCATATACACAGGTGGTACAACCTTATATAAAGAGTGGAGTTTTGTACTGTCTCAACTCCGGCTTCTAGAATTATGGTAGAAACTAAAACTGATGGGTGGACGGTTGCGAATTAATCTGAACCACTGCACTGCTCTGGGCAACAGTCCACACCACCGTTTTTTAGCCTGTCTCTGCCATTGCAAAAGGGGTCTACCCATATGCAAATCAGTCAGATACTGCCACCAATGAGAGCATTCCTTTAGAATGATGGTAGAACAGTTATGAGTGAGCTACCAACACCAAAATATTTTGCCAGGTGGGATACCATTTCGATAAAAATGCCTGGTTTTAGTAATATGCGCACTTGCAGTACTTTGCTCTTGTAGAAATCAACCCACTGAGTTAGAATATGGTCAGCCTGCCCCACCTAATGGTTCCCCCGCTTATCATATGTATATTAACTATGGGTTAGGAGCAATTGTTTTTAACAATCTTTGCACCGCCAGACCAGACATGTACCTGATTTACAGTGGCCTGAAAATGGTTCATTTGAATTAGCAAGAATACAGCATTTGGAGTCAGTTTTATTGCAGAAATAGGCTAAGCCAGCCACTTTTTATGTGGTTCGGGATTGGGCCACCCAACGCATCAAATGTAGACAGGAGCAAGCTCGAAGACATATGACCCAAGCAGAAAAAGCTTTAGTACATGACCAAAAGCAGCAGGAAGACTAATCGGGCAACAGACAGGGCCTTACAGTTGGACATATGTAAAATATACCCAAAGAATTGCATACATCTGATAAATTAATAGATGTGTTATTGAGTGAAAGACAAGAACCTCCGACTGCAGCCCCCTCCCTATGTACCACCACTGCTACCCCGACCAATGGCGCATATACCAGACAGACTTGGCCTGCTGCACCTCCCACACCTGAGCTATTTCACACAACGCCATCTAGTTCCCCTGCCGCTTCCAAATCCAATAATTATCCAATGCAATATTCACGTCCCATCGGTGATCAGAAGGCATTCCTTCGTAGCGCACCGACGGAGAGGACAAAAGCAGGGTTGCAATTAACAGCAGAGGATTATATGCTGGAAGGAACTGAACTAGCCGTCTCCTGTTCTTTGACTGACTACTCTACTCCAAAACGGAAATATTTGTTGGAATGTGAGGAAAACACTTGCGCGAGAATGATGCAAACTCACTGATACAGCTGTACCTGAAAACTTTCAACATTTCAATCATTCAGCATGCACCATCAATACACTAGAAGAGGCACATCAACACCTATTAAACCTGTTCTCACATAAGGAGAAACTACATGAGTTACAGCTAGCAAGGCTAGATGCTTTAGGAATATCTTGTCCTTTGATAAACACTGCGTTCATTCATAAGGGCAACCTCCGCAAACACGGTGCACATACTGCAGGAATGCACATCACTAGAGACGCTCTTAGTTGGATTTCTAATGCTTGCATCTCCCCTATAGACATCCATGACACTTTCATACAATACCCCACATCTAGTCAGAAAAGGGCATTACAGATAACAACTGAGTAGTTACAGGACGAATGCCTTAAAAAGGAAATTATGTTGCTCAGGAGACATTATGAAAATGCAGGTAATGTTCTGCCCAGCTTTGCAATCTCTTGATTTGGATGTACTTCTAAACAGACTATATAACCCCACCTTAGAGTTACCAATGAGAAAAGTACCCCCTATTCACATACCACATAAAGAGGAATCAGGCAAGACCATGGGCGACCCTGCAGTTATTACTGAGGCGCATTATCTTGAGCAATTTGTATATGTCCTGTTTTCCAAGCAGGAGGCAAATTCCGTTAAACAATCCATCCCCAATATTAGGAAGAACCCCACAAGCTTCTATGAAGGAAGTACAATCAACATTGCTTTCTTCAATATCAAAACTTTGATTTCATTGAAAGATGTCAATATGTTAAATATGTTCTTGTGGTAGTTTGGCATTTAGCAAATGGGTAGAAGCTTTCCCTCTGAAAGATAAAACTACAATGTCCACCAGTAAAGTAATGCTAAAAGAGTACTTTCCCCGTTTTGGCTTACCAAGGGCGATCTGGCCAGATAATGGCTCTCCCTTCATAGCCTCGGTCACCAAGCACGTATGTGAGGGATTAAAAATGAGAAATAAATGTCATTCCACAAATCATCCCCAGTAGGACAGATTAGTAGAGACATAACTGTACACTGAATAATAAATTGTCAAATATATGTGCACACAATCAGTTAAAATGGCCTAAAGCCCTACCATTGGCCTTAATGAGAATAACAGCCCAAGAGAAAACCGGTCTGTCCCCATTTGAGATTGTGATGGGGAGAACTGCTAATGTGTGGAATGTACCCCGGCCAAAGACATTGTCAGAGATTGAGTATCCATTATTGGTAGATTATTGTAAACCGTCGACTTTAAACTCGCGTTTGATTCACCAACAGGTGCGAGAAGCGTTGCCTGATCGATACGTGGGTCCTGGCCACAGTATTCGGCCTGGAGAGTACGTGTTGGTTAAAGACTTCAAGCGGAAATCCAGCCTTGAACCATGTTGGAAGGGACCCCTGCAAGTGCTGTTGGCAACCCAGACTGCTGTGCGCGTGGTAGGGAAAAGCACTAGAAACAGTGGAAAGGAGTGCCTTTGCCCTATGACAGAGGGGTAAAGGAGGGGATAGGTGATTCTGAACACGAATATGTCCTTAACTGCGTACCTTTCAGTAAAGGAAAGTACACTAATCCCTATTTTGAGCAGCCAGATGCCTTACCTCCTCCAAATAGCGCCACACTGTTCGAGGATCATTCCATGCCTGGGGTTTCCAGATACACTCTTCGGTAGGGAGGGACTTCTTGAAGGTAGGATAGTGTGGTATTTAGTGCTGCACCCACAAGAAACCAATGACATTCCCCCGATAAACCCCCAAAGACACCTGGAGGTAGGGGTGGGCAGGGAAAAGACTGCAATCAAGGTAGTTCAAGTGGTCAGGCGCCGCCCATGGATGACCTTATAGAGCCTGCATCAATGAGGCTTCTTAAAGGACACAGAGACTATACCGCTGTTTGGGGTACGCAGAAGTGAGGCAATGGAAGGCTTTACCAACGGAATGGCCAGGTCCAGAGGACTATGGTCGACTAGAGAAAAATGGATAGTAATAAGTATTGTGGCATGTGTTGTAATCATATTACTGTCAGTGTTATGGTTTCTAGAGAGATGACACCCACTCAGATTACCATTGCCCCCGGTCAGTTAAACTACTATATCTCCTATGTACATGCACACACCCTTCGTGCCCTTTATCTTGAACACTGAGAGGGGTATCTCAATAACACATTAATTGGAATAATTAACGATACTCCTGCGATACTGAACAAAAGCAATTGTTTGGCATGTTCCCACCTTCCACAACAGTGAGAAGGGGTCAGGATGGTCCATATATATAAGATTGGAAGGGAACATGTTAGGAATACTGTTACCCGGGGTTTATTTGGCAACCACCCAATGACCTAGGAGGGATTTGGATGACAACACCACTGGCCAAGTGTTAGGGGATGTATCAAAGGTTGATAATACCTCTTTGGGCCCCAGCAATAAACTCCAGAGACATTAGGAGGTTGGCGCAAGTATTAGAAAGAACAATGAGACAACAGATATACTATCCAATAGGACATTAGAACAGAGGGCAATTAGGTTAGTTGCACTTCAAAATAGGGTGGTACTAGACAATGCTGGCTGAAAGTGGAGGGGTTTGCAAAATGTTGGGGTCATCTTGCTGCGTTTACATACCCGACTCGTTGCCTAATGTGTTTCAGGCCATTAAAAAGGTTGCACACATTGGGGGCCGAAATTCATATAGATGAAGGTAACTGAGACATTGGGACTTGGAATTTGCTTACCACTTGGGTTGGAAAATAGTGTCTGCTCTTCCATGATCACGGATGCCATTCTCTGCTGCTGTTGCTGCACACAGTGCTTAACTACTTTAGGATCTATGCTATGCCAGTGCTGTTCTAAGGCTCTGGAACACATACAACCTTAATGCTTGCCCTTGTGAATATGACTAGTACCCTTATTATGCAGGATATGGAGATACAGAAATGTATGGAAATTGATGCAGCGCTATAGTGACATACACACAAAATGTATAAACTTGGGCTTAAAGGAGGGTTTGTAAACTTGCATCTATTCACCTTAGCCCTAAGCTCCCCTTTAGAGCTCGAAGGAATATATTCGCTGCACGAAAATGCTGAGGTTTACAGAAATTTTGTTGCAAGGAATGGTGAGCTCACCGTTTGTTCAGCCTTGGGTCTTGAACAGCAAGGACCAAGTAAGGGAGTAGTTTCTTACCTGTAACTCCATTTCTCCAGCGTTGGTATCTTTCATGGATTCACATGCTGTGCATATTCCCCGTCAGGCTGGGAACCTCGGTCATTTTAACTTAGCGTTTCCCTATGGAAAACTTCGACACTTCAGTGTCCTATCAATGTCCTTTTTGGGTGCTTTAGACCCCAGCAATAGGACATAGGGTATAAATAGCCTGGCCCCGCAGCTTCCCTTCAGATTTGAACCTCCAAAGTAGAGGCAACTCGCATCAGGTTTGCCTGCAGGGGCAGTTGGCGGGCGCATGTGAATCCATGAAAGATACCAACGCTGGAGAAATGGAGTTCCTGGTAAGAAACTACTCCCTTCTCCAGCATTGGATCTTTCATGGATTCACATGCTGTGAATAGATTACATAGCAGTACCAATCATACATGGTGGAGTGTAAAGGCAAACCAATAGAGAACCAATCACATACATGAGACAAAGAAACCCATCCAGTGATCAAGTTCAAACAAATACCCTGAAGCTGCTGGGCTTACCTTATGAAAAAGGCGTTGCAGGACAGCCCGTCCCACCTGCACATACTCACCATGCTGCTCCTCCACAGTAATGCCGGGTAAAGGTATGCGGCACCGCCCATGATTCCGCCTGGAAAATACCCACCAGCGGAATCCCTGACCATAATGCCGCCGACGAAGGCGTAGACCTCGTCGAATGTGCCCTCAGAGTCCTTCCCAAAGGCTTTCAAGCTTTAGTGTGGCAGACCGAAATAGCAGAGGACAACCAACAAGAAAGTCCTTGTTTGGAGATTGCCGTCCTTTGATGGACAGCCCATAAGCCACAAACAGCTGCCTAGATTGTCTGAAATCTTGAGTACGATTCAAATAAAACTTCAACGCTCTCCTCACATCCAGCGAATGCAAAGCCCGTTCTGCAGGGGTGGAGGCTGAAGCAAAAAACGAAGGCAACACAATAGAAGACAGTTTATGAAAAGCTGTCAGCACTTTTGGGATAAAGTGCGGATTAGTAGCCAACACCACCTTGTCATTCAAGAACCTTAAGTATGGAGGGTCCACAACCAACGCCTGCTACTCAGACATTCTTTTGGCCGAAGTAATAGCCACCAGAAAAGCCACCTTCCAGGACAAAAACTGCAAAGGAGTCGTCGACATCGGTTCAAACAGTGGTCTCATCAGACCGGACAGAACCACATTAAGGCTCCACACCGGAGAACATTTCTTGACTGGGGGAAAAGTACGGAACAATCCCTTCAAGAAATGTTTGACCAGATCACTAAACAGAGGAGCTGCACGTCTCCTCAGAGTAAATCTCAAAATCGCTGCCAAGTGAACCTTAACAGATGAGTGCCAGGCTCCTTTTCGCCAGCATCAACAGGTAGGGAAGAACTTGCTCAGGTGAAATGTTCAAAGGGTCCACCTCCGGCTGGTCCTCACACCACACACAAAACCTTTTCCATTTGCATGGATAGGAAACATTTGTGGACGGTGCTCTTGCTGCCTCCAAAATTCAACGACAGTCACTGGACAGCCTTAGCAGGCCATACTCTGAGAAGCCAGGAGCCAAACCGTCAGGCTGAGGGATCCCGGATTGTGGTGCCACACAGCGTCCTTGTCCTGAGACACGAGGTCCGGTGTCGCTTCCAACCGAATCGGCTCTGCTATCGACAGATGAAGGAGATCCGAGAACCACAGCTGCCTGGCCCAGAACGGAGCCACCAGAATCACACAGCATGGGTATCTCCGAATCCACTGGAGGGTCCGTCGAATGAGCGGAAACGGAGGAAAGGCATAACCGATCCGGCCTGTCCATGGGAACAAGAACGTATCCCCATGAGACTCAGGGTGAGCCCACCTGCTGGCGAATTCCCTGCGCTGTTTGTTTTCCCTCGTAGCGAAGAGATCCAACGAAGGATGGCCCCATTTCCGGAAGATCATCGACACCTGTTGCTCCTTCAGCTGCCATTCATGAAGCTGACCGACATCCTTGCTGAGCGCGTCCGCCTGCACATTCAGCACTCCCGGCAGATGAAACGCCACAATGCCAATATCTTGCGACAGAGATTCAATGCCAAAGATCCTGCGCTTCTTTCGACAGCACCATGGAATGCGTGCCTCCCTGCTTTGAGATAAAACATGGTGGTGGTATGGTCCGTCAACACCCTTACCACCGAGCCACGTATGCTCGGCAGAAACGATTTCAGGGCTCAATGTACCGCTCTCAACTCGAGCACATTTATGTGGAATCGAGACTCCACCTGAGACCACATGCCTTGAACCGGTGAGCCGCCGAGATGCGCCCCGCCATCCTGTCTGAGAGGCATCAGCCACAATTGTTAATTGGCACTCCGGTTCCAGCAACGGCATGCCCGAACCAGATTTTCTGAGCACGGCCACCAGCGAAGAGCATCCATCAGACTGTCGTTGATCACCATCTTGTCGGACCATGAGCCTCGACTGAGCCCACAGTTCCGCGAGGAACTCTTACACTGGCTGCATGTAGAGACAGTTCGGCACCAGCGGAATGCCTGAAGCCATGTCCCCCAACAGTGACATGTAAGTCCAGACCGACACCCTTGCACCAATCTTCCACTCCGCTGCCCTTTGCCAGAGCTTAATCACCCTCTCGCCCGAAGTCTTCACAAGACACAGACAAGTCTGAAACTCTGCCCCCAGAAACACCAAGTCCCTGGAAGGCGACAGAAAAGACTTCTCGAAGTTTACGGCGAAGCCCAGCCATTGCAATCGCTGTATGGTAGCGCCAAGACTTTCCTGCGCTTCCCCTGGCGACAAACCCTGAACCAGCCAGTCGTCCAGGTATATGTGATGCCCGTCCCGGAGCCACACCGCCACTGGCGCCAAACATTTTGTAAACGTCCAGGGAGACTACTTTAAACCAAACGGGAGTACCTGAAATTGGTAATGATCTTCTCCGACAAACCGCAGGAACATGCGGTACCGTTGACGCATGGGGATGTGGAAGTATGCGTCCTGTAGGTCCAACAATGCCAGAAACTCGTCCGGCTGCACTGACCGAATGACTTCCTGAAGAGTCAGCAGCTTAAACTTCAGGCGCTGCAGAGTCTTGTTCCACACCCGAAGATGGAGAATGGGACGCCACTTGCCGTTGGGTTTCTTCACGGCAAGGGAATAAACCCCTTGACCTTTCTCAGCCACCGGAACCAATTCTATAGCCCCTTTCTGCAGCATAATTATAACCTTCTGCCATAGGATGTGAAGATGAGGCTGCACGGTATACACTGGAGGAATGGAAACCGGGGAACACTTGAACTCCAGTGAGTGACCCAGACGCACCGTGTCCAACACCCAACGGTCCGACGTAATCTTGCACCACTCGACCATGTGCCGTGCCACCCTGCCCCCCAGCAGGTTTCCCTGAAGGCAGTCATTGTTGTGGCTTAGACTGTCTCCCTTTAGAGGAGGACTGTGCCCCTCTTTTCCTCGAGGTCTGAGAGTCCCGACTCTTCTGCGCCGACTGTGCCGATCTCCTATACCCCCGAGAGGAATACCCAGATCAACAGTAACCTCAGTCCCTGGGGGAAGTAAACCGGGCATTTCCCAAAGCCCCTCGGAACGGACAAAAGGAACGAAAGGAGCACCCACTCTGCAAAGCTCCCAACGATTTAGCAGTCTCAGTGTCTTCCTTCATACCTTTGAGGGCCTCATCAATTTTCTCTCCAAACAACTGCTCCCCTTTACAAGGCATGTCCAGAACCTTATAATGCACCTCAGGGCGAAAGTCTGTGCACTTAAGCCAGGCTTGGCGACGCAGTACAACGCCATTGTTAATCTGCATAAAGCCGGACTCTGCTAGGTCTACGGCTATATTAATACTGTGATTGGAAGCTTCCTCCCCCTCACGCACTTAAAGCATGGCGGCCTTGCGGTGCTCCTCCGGCAGATGTTCCAAAATAGGTGCCAGCCGATGCCACATCTCACGATCATAGCGTGCCATGATTGCCAGGGAGTTGGCCGCTTACACAGTCGTCGCCCTAACAGTCGAAACCTTCTTCCCGAAGTCATCCTGTCTCCTGGTGTCTCTGTCTGGTGGGGTAACACTTGTGCTGACTCCAGGCTTTACAACTGGCCGCCGCCGGTGAGTTGAGACACTAAGCACTTCGGAGGAGAGTCTTGGGCCTTAAACAACTTCTCCAGGCTCCCTTTGACAGCTGGTTCTGAGAAGGGATATTGCATTGTGTGCACACCCTCCTGCCACACTTGGTCCAGGATAGACACGGATAATACAGCTTTCTGTCTCTTGCCCATGTGGTCGAACAGGAAGCACTCCTTACGCTCTTCCTCAGGAGTCAAACCAAATTCCACACATTCCTTAGCCATCATGGCGTGGAACGCCCCAACACCATCGGGAGGGGACGGTTGTGCTGGACTACGAGGCTGTTCCACCTCCCAGTCCAAATCTCACGTCACGTCGCTCGTCGGCGAAGAGCTAGTAGGCACGGACTCATGAGGCACACTGTGACTCGGACTCCAGCAGCTCACCCTCCTCAGGGTAGGAACGAGGACAATCTTCACTCACCGGCAGAGGCCCAGGCAACCCCGCCGTAGCTGACTAATGCGGTGGAACACCAGCCGCGTCGATGACAGGACCCACCGGAACCACAGGCAGAGGGAGTAACCTCGAATCCAGCTGGCCCAACAAGGATTGCAATGTGGACAGAACCTGGAGCGACAACATAGCTTGCGGGTTCACCAGCGGGTAACTAGCCAGGCCAGTCCCCACAGCCCCCGTTGAAGGTCCAACACACTGCAGCACCAATGCCGATGGTTGCAACACCTGCTCCCGGTCGTCGTCCACCTCCGAGGACACCAAAAAAGTAGCCGCCTCTGGCTGTAAAATGGCATCCGGCAGCAGCGAGTCAAAGGCGGAAGCCTGCCACGCGCCACTCGTCAGTGCCGAATCTTCAGTATCCATCCTCAACGACAAGAACAGCATCAGGCCTTTATCAAACCCCGCCGTCGCCGGAGCCGATGACGCAACCATCAACGACAGTACTGTAGATGACAGAGGTACCATCGACGACGGAACTCCTGTCAACAAGCACATCGTCGGAACCGCCACCTGTGTACAGATTTCCCAGGTGCACCAGTGTGCTTAGCCACGCTGGACTGGTGCTTCGAGGACTCTCGGCTAGAGGACGACCTGTGATGGTCCCCGAAGAGTGCTTCGACGATAGTCTTTCTTGGCCTTTTCCTGAGCCGCCCCTTTACCGGAGCTCGATTTCTCAGGCCTACCTCCAGACCCCCGGGAATGGTCCGACCGACCATATTTGGACAAAGCAGACCCATTCGACAGGTGGCTACTCGAAGAGGCCCCACCACTCTTCCGGCCTCCGACCCAGGAGCCGGCCGAGATCTCTTTGCCGGAGGCTCAGCCGACACCGCCTGGCGATGATCCACTACCTGTACAGGCCGCTCAGAGGACAAGCTCCTCACAGATCCCGCCTCAGAATCAGCAACCGCCGATTGCGGTTCTTAAGGGTCTTCTGTGAAAATCCTCTACAAATCTCACAAGAGTCAATGATGAGGATAGAGACAATAGATGCAGTCCATATGCCCGTCCCCCTCATACACTTTCTTCAGCCCACAAGTCGCACAGGGCCGGAACAGACACTTCTTCGGAACAGAAGACATCACTAACCACTGTAGTACAAACACGTTCAAAAAACTCAACGAACACAAGGTGATACCAACACTTTGGAGACGGACAAAATCTGAAGGGAAGCCGCAGGGCGGGGCTGTTTATACCCCATGTCCTATTGGTGGGGTCTAAAGCACCCAAAAAGGACGTTGATAGGACACTGAAGTGTCGAAGATTTCCATAGGAAAACGCTAAATTAAAATGACCGAGGTTCCTAGCCTGACGACGGGGAACATTCTCAGCATGTAAATCCATGAAAGATCCATATTTGGAGAAGATATATATAATGGATGCCTTCCCTGTAGATGCCAATTGTGTGGGTCTCAGAATGTACGTTCAAATGATTAATGACACAGGAGACGTTCTGTGCATACCAGAAAGGTGTGATCCTACACAAACTACAGATGCACAGTAACCTTCGGTCATGCAAACAAAGATAATGGCAGAGGGTACGTCTCCTCGCTGTGGGAACAGTCTGTTGTCTTGTAAGGTTAAGAATGTGTAAGCAGGGAACCGCTGACAAATGCATGTTTTCTCAGAAAACCTATACATAGCAGGAAGCCATAAACGGTCTGTGAAATTACATCCTGAGCAAACCAATGTGTATAAAAGATAAAGTTTCCTTTCTGTAAATTGCTCACTTCACTACGACTATGGTTGAACCTGGGTCGCTTAAGCGGATTAAAAGCTATTGTTTGTACTTAACTCTCCATGTCTGATGGTGTTATTTGCAGTTACCAGGTTTTGGTCTCACATTCTTTAATTATTAAGGGTGCTATTATATTTCAACTATGTATAGCTTCAAGCAAAGACTAGGGTGTTCAACCAGGTCACCCTCATAAAACACTTCAATTGCGAAGGATGGCTCAATCTAAAAAGTAAAAGGTGGGTTGCTTAACATATGCACAAGCCTCCCAGTAGAGTTCATGGTGTCGAGTAAACCCCCCACCCCCCATGGTCAATAACCTACTCAGCTCTCACACAGATCACATGCCACACCAATCAGGTGAATCCCTCACTGGATCTTTATTCAGTTTGGAGCAATGTCAAATTTTGTACATGCCTACGACAATTGAGCTTTCCAAGAAATCTCTCTCCAAACACTGAACAACTACATTTTGGGTTTCTAAAAGCAATGGTAAAATGTAATCGATTCACGCATCTTAAAGGAGCAAAGCAACTGAAATGATGGTTGCAAGGGAAAAGCTTTGGATATCAGATTTCTAAACACATTAAAAAAAGCTCTGCTTGATTAGGGAAAAAGTGGGAAATTAATAACCAATTACAGTGGAGAGCCAACAAATGGGTAGTTACATTTAGCTACATGAATGATCACTGATGAATGTACTGTAGGACTCATCCTTCAAGTGACTTGGATGATTTAAGGCATCTACCCAATCAGGACGAGTCAGATGTCCTTCGACAGTCAAAAGCTTTTTTGCCACGGCATTGAACTGAAGCAACTACACCTAGGCCAAAAAATAACTTCTATATTCAGAAAATTAAATCCCTGTCACTATGGCTTCACGTGCTTAAACACACACATTCATCTCAGGGTAGGCCATGCCTTTAGTTTATTTTCAAATGTTTTCAGTCCGCCCAGACAAGAATTGGACCCAATGTTGGTGACTTGAAGCGGGTGCAGCTCATTGGGATGTCCAGATCATTCTTTCACCACCCCATAAAAATCCACAGCCTTCTTCCAAACTGCACGCAACACCAGCAGACACAGGGAACAAGCCAAGTTCACAGGGCTCCATCATTAGGCTTTCTGGTTCATGGATTTCAATGTTTTGTTCAGCTGCAGAGAAATGTGCGGAAAAAAAATGTTAAGAATCTCAAAAACGGCCAATGCATGCTTATTTAGGTTTTAGTGTATGGAACGATGGCACGGAATGGATAATAGTCTACCACTCTAATTGAAACAATCTCACTACTTGACCAGAAAATAAAATTTGCTTTCACATACTTCCCAATTTCTCACTTTAGAATACGTAAAGCAAAACAATCTTAGTTTCAAAGGAATCCTGTATGGTGTGAGGTGAAATGGTTATAGAAAGATGGGGAGAACACCCAGGGCTTGCAAAATCTATTGGCCCACTCGCATTTTATGAAGGACGAGTACCATTTGCTTGGTACTAGACCTTGCTGGCAAGTATGCAGAGGTCTGAAACTTGACATTAACTGCAAACAAACTTTATTTGCAGTAAATGGCAAATCCAAGTCTGCAATCCTTGGTATACTACAGGTTCATTGTACTTTCCTATATCCCTCTCTCCCTCCTAAAATAAGCATGGCAGCTCGGTCTATGCTACCATATACTCGGGTGGTACAGCCTTCTACTAAGAGCGGAGTCTTGTACTGGATAAGTAAAGGTTGAATGGTTTTACAAAGCCCTTAGTTGGACTTCAGAAAAACTGTCCTAAAAGACCTTGCGACTATCCCTTTATCAGGTTTCAGGCTAACAGCAGCTGTGTACAACTGTTATTGCCTTGTTTAGCTACATCCTAGATTTACAGGGTTCAATTGTTCGCTTCAGATGTGTACATTCCAGCGCATGCCTTTAAGATCAGGCATTTTATGTTAGTGATCTTTGTTAGTGAGGCAGGCCCTATCCCAACAGATTTCAAATTTACAATTGTACCTTCATAGACTAGCCCCATCACAAGTGGTTTTCTGACTGATACACCTAGAGTTCATTACAAACCAATAAAAACCTGGCTTGATTTTATCAAATGCACTAGAGCCAATTAAAGCTTTTGGAAGTGTTAAGATAGTTTCACCCCCTTACTAGACAAGGCAGGCAGCTAGTCACATGACTCAGTTGCTCCGCTACTACAACCTATTTCACCAGTCCTCCTTGGGGGTTTTGAGGGCTCCGAAATAAATGTGAGACGGCCAAATAGATGGAGTTTTCTCACAAGTAGCCATTTTATTAAATAACTTGTGTGAAAGCCTGTTTAACCGGGCCAAAGTATGTGAGGAGAGACATTTTCAGAGGGTTACTACATGCTGTGGTATATTGTACAGATGGCCTATTCCCAAGGCAACAGCTCTCTAGTGGTGACAACAGGCAGTCTACTGCACATGACTGCATCAAACAAACACACATCTGTACGATATGATAAAAATAAGGGTGAGAAAAACGCCTTGTTTTCACTAACCTAATGAGGATATCCCTGCCTGTTAAACTAAGACTAAAGGAAAACACTATCAAAAATATTTGACCCTCACACTTATACATACAACAAAATTATACAGGTATCATGGCCATTTCAACGCAACAAAATAAGTTGTATTAAAACAAACATTGCAACAATGCATTATTGTAACCAGGGTCAGAGCCCCTACCCTAGGATTAACGCAGGGTTTTCAAAACCAAAGCTCGAATTAAGAAAGTTATTTTCAAGAGTCATGTTCTGTTTCCAATACAACGAAGTTAGTTGTACTCCACAAGTCTTTCACTAGACATTTGGATGGTCTCGTCACTATACAGAAATTCCCATCTTCAAAATGATTGTCAAAATTCCTCAAGCACTTGCTTGATCAACCCAAACCCACTGTCTTTTTCACTTTCAGGCAGTATTTCATATAATTTCACTTTTATGAAGAACTACTTTCACATTTCTTCTTCATAAACAAAGGTTTGTCAAGATGGTTCTACCACAGTGCATCAGAACACAGTATCATACTTCACACAATCTCTTTCCACAACAACCTTCCACCACACTACAGTACTTCAATTGTCTTCTTCCTGGTCCACTAATCTGCCATGACTCACCTCCAATAGTGCCTTTCCTTGTATACTCGCCTGCCAGGATAAAACTCCTACCACAAGTACTCTGGTCCAGCTCACTTCAAGCTTTAGAAAGGTTTTTAACTTTCAACAACCACATTGGGGTGCACAACGTCTTCCATAGGGACACATTGATGCTGTTTGTTCCACTGATTTGTTTGCCAGCTGCAATACAGGTTACATTACTCTCCCCCTTGATTTCTACAAAGAGGGCTTCTACCCTGCCACCTTGGTAGTCTTTCTACAAAATCGGTTTGCTGTTGGTAATGTTTCTTTTTCAATCTCCCCTCTTTAAGAAAGCGGTGTCCTCATTTATAATTGCCTCTTGTTAGGGGGAATTTTCAGTCTGTGCCAATTCCCTTTAACCCAAGAGACTCCCCACACTTTTTGCTGGACTTTAGGAATTTTTTGATGTATTCTCCTGAGTGAGTGGAACCTTTTAGCCTTCACTCATTCTGTTGCTCTGACTGCCAATCTTATTTTACTGCATTTGTAGAGTATGCTTTCCTCCATGTATTTCTGTTAGGGGAGTTTTTCTAAAGTCCTACTGGTAGTAAGACTTCAGTAAGTGATCCCCGTGGTTTGTAGATCCCCCAACTCTTAGTATCAATGTGTACTAGCTCAGGACCTTAGTATTGTGGCAGAGCAGTCAGGCTTATCTTAAGGAGGAAGATGTGAGCTTCAGGTAAGTACACTGAATCTTAGCTAGACAGGCACAACAAAGAAGCACTTATACTATAATTATATTTATTTATACCAGAATCACTTTAAATACTTCAGACGTTTACGATAAAACAATGTTAGCAAGGGAAAAGACAAGGTTATTGTATTATCGGTTACTGCGCAGTCATGCAGTTTTCAGCGGGTTATATAGGAATGCTTTTACTCTGCAAACACATAGAAAAGTCACTTAAATGGAGGAAAAGAAGTGGTTCGTGCAACATGAGCTTAGTTCAAGGTTCTCGAAATGGTTTCTTCATCTTGGCAAGTCCTAAAACACAACTCTAGTTAAAAGGCAGTTCGGAGAGGGCTTGAGGTCTTGACAAACTTCAAAACATGAGTTCTTGTGGATTTCTTCCAGTGTATAAAGTTATTGAAGCAGCAAGTTAGAAACTAACAAGGGAGACCTTAAAACGAACTTAAGGGGACACAAGCAGTGGCTTGGGTTAGAGGTAAGAGGGGGTTGCCCTGAACACCTATGTGCACTCCAACACTCTGGAGCAACTTCCTGCAGGCAAGCAACACCTTTTTCCCCCTACAGTACCTTAAGTTTGAGTAAAGTGTTTGTTCTGGTTTCTCTGCAATGTTGCAGCTCTGGACCAGACCTCCGGATTCCTTGGTCTGGTGACAAAAGGCAGGACAATGGACAGTGTGTCTCAGCAGCAGTCTCAAGGGAGGACCTGTAGCATGACTTTCAGCAACTTCATGGTTCACTCTGCGGTTTTGGCGCCCTTTCAGCAGCACCAACAAAGGACATAGTTGGCGACCACACACCTTACCGACATCATGACAACCACTCCACCCGAAGCTATAGGAGCGATATATTGAGGAAGCCACCCTCCCTCATCTACCAGAGGCAGACAAGAAAACCTTAGAGCTCCCCATCACAAATGAGTAAGTGGAATTAGCAATAAAATCTCTAAAACCCAGAGCCCCAGGTGCAGACATATTCTCACCTACATTTTACAAACTTTTCAGAACCTCCCTCACAGGCCCGCCAACAGAGCTCCTGAACTTCCGAGAAACAGGCACAGTAATCCCATTGATGCAGGAATCCACCACTATCACGCTGCTAAAGCCGGGAAAGGACCTGAGAGAATGCACCTCGTATCAACCCATCTCCCTTATCAAAATCGATGCAAATATTTACTCCAAAGCTTTGGCGAACAAGTTGGCACGGATCCTCCCCACTCATCAACACTGACCAAACAGGTATCATTGCAGGGAGACAACATCCGCCGAGCTCAGATACTGCATCAATGGAATACCAAGGTCTGGCCCTGCTCACCCTAGACGCAACCAAGGTTTTGACCGGATTGACTGGTCATTCATGCGACTAACACTGCAAGCTTTTCAATTCGGCCCAGTCTTTCGCACCATGCTATTGGCCAACTACAAGGCCCCCAAACTAGCCCTGAGGGGGAACCAAAATATCTCTGCGCCTATCCCCTCTCTACTCTGGGATGAGGCAAGGATGCCCACTTTCTACACCGATTTTTGCCCTAATTATGGAACCCTTTGCCGAAAGAATCCGCAACAGCAAGACCATTGAAGGAATGACATTAAAAAGGCGAATATACGGTGTCCCTTTACACAGATGTGATGCTATTACTCATCAATAGCCGAAAATCGCTACCCGCATCCCTAGCGGAACGGAATACCTTTGAATGGGTGGCGGGCTTTTCCATCAACTACTCTAAATCAGAAGCATTAGGAGTGAACCTAACCAAGGAGCCAATACACCTCTTACAACCCATCTGCCAACTGAAATGGAGCATGTCAGCAACGAAATACATAGGAGTGCATATTGCAGCAAACCCCAAAAAGTTATATGCAGTGAACTTTCCCCGCTTATTCAGCGACCTGAAATCAGACCTCGGAAGATTGAAAAATCAGGAAATCTCACTCCTGGGCAATGTCACAGCATGCAAAATGAACCTATTACCAAGATTCCTATATCTTTGACCGACCCTTCCAGTTCAAATCCCCCTGAAAACCCTCCTTCAGCTACAAAAACAAATCTTTTGTTTCATATGGAAAGGGGGCAAAGCACAAATCCTGCAGAGTGTGATGACATGAGCGGCCAAGTGGGGCGGGATAGGGTACCCAACCTCCACAACTACTAAGTAGCAGCCCAATTAAACTCCATGGCATAGGCTGACACGACAAGCCCCCCAAAGTGGGCAAGGATCGAATAAGCCAGAAGCCAGATACCACTCAGCTACAGACCTCAGCGTCAGCACACAGACAATGGCCGTCTATTCTCTCATCAACTAAGCCTACGATACAAATTTGGGACAGAGCACTATGAAGGAAAAGGACTCAGGTTTTGGCCCGCTCTCCCCGGTGCTCTGCAACCTGGACTTCACACCAGGCCTACAGGTGACAAACTTTCAGAATTGGAACCAAGGAGGCACTCGAACACTCTCTCAGCTCTTCGAGAATTGAGCTGCCCTAACCTTCATGGAATGTAAGTCTTGCTTCAACCTATCAGAAGCAGATAGATTGACCTACACACAGCTGTGCCATTGAATCTCCCAACTGCTGATTAAACAAAGCCACTAGGCGGCTCCACCCCCCGGAACCCTCACAAGGCCCCAGGAAAGGGCACATTACACAAACTCTTACAAGACGACATGCTAGTTATCAGACCTGCATATATGTCCCGGTGGGAAGCGGACTTGGGGCACAGCATCAATGACCAAACATGGGTGGACATTTGGATTAGTTGGATTAGAAACAACACTGCCTCTAGATGCGTCACCAATAGAGAAGGGGCACTACAATTGCTCTATAATTGGTACTACCCGCCAGAGCGCCGTCACCACTTCAATAGCTCACTGGACCCTAACAGTTGGACAGTGTGGAGCCCAAGGGTCATACTGTGCCACCTGACACTCCACGTCTGGGAGTGTCAGGTGGCACAGTCCTTCTGGGGGAAAAGTACTTCAAACGATAGAAGCGATCACCCACTGCAGACTCCCGCTGACACCAGAGGTGGTGCTTCTGGGAACTCCACAGCCAAATTGCTACCAAAGATTGGGACCAACTGCAAAGCTGATCATGCACCTCTTACTAGCGGCTAAGATCACTCGCCCGCAAACGGAAATACCGAGTGGGGCCCTCTTCTCTCACTATGATGGTCTAAGGTCAGGGACATACTGGTGGCTGAGAAGATCACACCGGAAAAAGAAGGATCGCTTCACGGACTGCTGAGTCCCAGTCCTGGAATACGATATTGCTTTCCCCAGCACTGACTTTCCAGCCAAGACCAGCAAGCCTTATCCTACAGTCCTAAGAACTTCCATTGGATCCTGCAAGAGGATCCCATGGAAGAGGAGTTCTACTATACGAAGTTGTACATGTAGCTTGCTGCACCCGGTTTTAAATAAAGAAGTTAAAACATTTTTTTAAAAGAATCACAGGAGCTCAAGAGGAGCCTACCTGATGGTGCACAAGCTGCAAGGCCTGCACAAGTGAGTTGAAGTCAAAACTAGATGGGTGAAAACAGCACTTCCCAAGCCAGAAAGCACCGAAAATGGCACACAGTAGTTACACCCTAAACCCCACAATATCTTAAAGATGAAGATTTTCCAGCTGGCTTCCATCCGGATGCAGTGATGCAGACCCGATTCCTGCTCCTTGGTTGTGGTGACGAAAGGGGGACCTTCGGCGGGCTTCTGCGGCAGCGGGACTCGGCAGCAATGGATTCAACTCACTTCAGCTGCTCTTTGGAGTTTTGGCACCTTTTTCTCAGTGCCAAGAAGGAGCGAATATCCCTCGTTGGATTTTCCTCAGTCACTCAGTCCTGCTTCTGTAGGACCCCACTGATGCCTGCGACTGTAGGACCCCACTGATGCCTGCGAAGTTTCCGCCGGATTATTTCTTCGGCGAAGAATGCACTAGATGATGGTCCAGGTACCGCGGGTATTGAGTTATTGGAGGTCAGGAAGGTTGCAGCAAGTCGGGGGTTGAGCCGAAATGAAGATGGTCTCGAGGCTAGTTGGTCCCACCAGCCTAAGGGAGGAAGTCGTCCTTGGAGGATCTTGCCTGTCGATGTGAAAATGCGGTCAGCACAGCTGCAAGGCTTCACCAGTGCTTTTGCGGTCCTGGAAGGAGCTTCAGGTGTCTCGGCTTGTCCTCCTCGTCAGATGTCTTGCTCCAGTGGTCGACTGTCTGTAGTCCCAAAATCCTCACCTTTTATGCAAAATCCCATTCATTCACAGTCATTTAGCTGTCAATCACTTGGGGGTTGACTGTCCTCGAGGACAGCCAGCCACCCAGTTAGAACTTGTTTCAGCCAGGCATTTCTACAGACAGAGGACATTAAAGTTTCAAGTCCCTCCCGCACTCCCTGCCTTCCCGGACACACTGTAGCCCAGGCGGGCGTCACGGCTGAAGCCCGCAAAAGGCAAACGACTCAAACCTAGTCTAAACGATAAAGAGCCCAGAAAGAACTGAAACGAAAAATGGCCAAAACGTTCACCCATGGGTGCTGTACTGCAGCAACAGCCTGGTAGTAAAAAGTAACCACTGCCACCAGTCTTTTAAGTCAGTAAGTGTAATAAAAGGTTACATGAGCAGTGAGATACAGAGTTACTATGTAACCATCCCCTCCCCCCACACACCCCTGCACTCCATAAGGTGGTGTGTGCTGGACCCACAAAAGAGAAAGTTAAGTAAGATAAAAGTTCACTATTCTTGGGAACTGTAGTTCACACAAGAAAATGTATTTAAACATTAAGAGAAGTCCAAGAGACTTCTCAGTGGCACTGCATAGAGGGCGCTCTGTCAGTATGCAAAATGCAGATGCCTATGGAGTTTACCAGACTCCATCAAACATTAAGAATTACAAATCCTAGTCACACAGAAAAGGCGAGTGGTAAAAAGGGCTGCTCACTCAGGAGGTTAAATAAAAAGAAAACAGTCCAGCAGAAAGTGCTGGGGGTCTCCAAGTTTGAAGGGAATTGGCACAGAACTGAAAATACTGCCCACCCATACAGCTTTACCCCATACGTAACCCTGGAGACATCAACATCAAATCTTTCTACGCAAACTGTAGGATATCGGATTACAGAGTCCACAGCTGCAGTCATTGGCTGGGAGCAGTAGGACCCAGAGACCAGTGATTGGTTATTAGGAGAAAGACAGTTCAGAAACGAAACAAACTGATTTTTTCTTTACCGAGGATTCCCAGCCTGACGGGGAATATTCATGAGCATGTGAATCCCTGCCAGACCCCATGCTGGAGAAGACAGTTATACTAGGTGAATAAAACCCAAGGATGTAACATTCAATTACATGAGCTTTTGAGATCACTGAACCACAGATTGAGATAAGCAGTACCTCTTGTAACTTATTTTTGGATGGCACACAGCTAACTCACGGGAAGTAAAACTCACATACTTTAACCTCACAATGAAGGGGAAAGTAAAACCCAATGTTACACTTAACTGAATGCCTCAGTTATTCTAGGTCGGCAACAACCTTAAAGACTTATTCTGGACAGGCTAACATCAAGTCGGGAAGTAAGACCCAGTTGTAGGACACTCATACAATTATCCTACAGGAATTATCTGGTGAAACCAACACATAACATTCGGGAAGAGGCACAACCTAACCACGAGAGAGTAATAGACCTTCACATCTATTTTCTATTAGAATGGCAAAACTGTTTCTAAGGAAAGAAAAGATGATAACCATACTCCTCGCACATCCAAGATAAGTAAGAACTTTTGTAACTGTTCACTCTTAGAGTTACAGTTACCAACCAACTCTTTACAAGGAAGTAACGTTTAAACACTTATTTTCTTTTCTAGGCAAACAACCCAATCCGTTAAAAGTCTTTCCCTTATTCTTGGAGCATGAGTGTTCAGTGGCAGAAGGGTGGTCACTAGGATCTAGTGTCAAACAGGCAGGGTCAGGATAGGTTCTTAAGTAGCAAAAGCCAGAGTTCCTTAGAAAGACTGGGCAAACAGGTGAGCACTTTAGAGTTTGCAGGGTCTTCACAGAAGACACCGTAGCAGGATTCTAGCAGTGGGACTGTGTGCACTGGATGAGAGGCCTCCCCATCACAGAAATCCTAACAGGCTTAAGGTAAGTACAGACCCAAGCCAACAGTACCTCCGCTTTGAAGATTTTGCAGCAGGACTACTTCAGGATCTGCAGCCAAAAACCCAGTCAGTGGATTTCTTGTTGTGATGACTGAAAACAAGACCTCAGAAGGAACTTTGCAGCAGGGATCGATGAAGGCTCTAGGCAAGGTTTCCCTCGCAGATGAATGCGGTTCTGCAGATTTGGTGCCTTTTCAAGGAGCACAGAAGACAGAAAATCACGGTTGAATTATTGTCATTACAAAGGTCCAGCACTCTGTTGAGGGGACTTTTCTAACTCGATTTGTGTCTCTGGAGATCCACCAGGATGCCCACGAACATTCAGCGAGATTCGGAAGACTGTGCCCCACACAGTTTCTCGAGGTCCCAGTGTATTGGGGTATTGCAGCAACGCAAAGTCGCAGCAACGCGTGGGATGTCTCAAAACGCAGGTCTTCTTGAGTCTAGTGGGTCTCACCAGGCTCTGGGTCAGGCTCTTCGTTTTCGGAGTCCCCAGGTCCATTGGAAGGAAGGGCTAAAGCAGGCTCCCGTTACACAGCAGGCTCTCTGGTCGCTGGTAATCTTCTCCACTGCTTTTCCTTCATCATCCTCTTTGGTTTCAGTTCCAGTGGTTGACCTTTCTTCAGCTTCCAGGTTCACAGTATTTATCAGGAATTGCAACACAACTTCTGCACTCTCACCCTGCATTTTACAAGAATGGGGGGTCTGGTTGTCCATTCAGGACAGCCAGCCCCCCCACTGGGATTTGTCCCCATTTAGGCAAGGGGGAAGACAAAGGGCTGTGGAGTTTTAGACTCCTCCCTCGCTTCCTGCCCTCACAGAGACTGGAGTCTGGGCACGGAGTCCAGGGGACTCCCGCCGAAGATCAAAATCACAAAGGAATTTCCAGCCGTGGATGTCGGGCCAAGGAACAATAAAGGACAAGAAACACTAAAATGGTGAAAAAAGAAGACGGGGCCATTTTTGTAAAATGAGCACCCTTTGGTGCCTGTACTGCAGCTGTGAACACAGCCGGGGTAAAGGTGTACCAAATACAAGGTATCACTGCCACCTGCCAGTCCCTGTAACAGCATTGTTACAGTTTTAATGTGAAAGGGGATACATTGCATCTGCCCAGAACAGGCACCTATTGCCAAAAAGCTGTTAAAGAGGATAACTTTAAAAAGACACTATGCAGAGTCAAAAACATGGCACCCATAAAAAGAGTAAAAGGTTCTGCGAGTGTGGAAAAAGGTTCCCACTCAGAGGTATTAAGGAAAAATATCCCACTAGTAAAGCAAAAAGTTCTGGGGTTGACCCAGGTAAGGAAGATTTACCAGTTCTGTGAAAATCTTACCCAACAGCCCCATTGGAGGTCACTGTAGCTAGCCAGGAGAGTTGTATTGTTTGCGATCCTGATTGAATAGGCCGCAGAGGCAGTAATAAGTTTCCCGAGAGCATAAAGTTTCTTCCAATCTGTATCCGGAGAGACTTCTGCCGTGGATAGTGGAACCCCCTGCCTTGGTGGACTTGTGTAGAAATTGGAAATGTGGAATGCAGCAGGAGTCCTCTTTCCTAGGTCTCTTGGGAGTAATACATTTATCTGAGAAATCTATAAATTGAGCCATTTTGTCCATAAATTTCTCAAATCTCTACCTAGTCCACAGGGAATACTCAGAAGGGTCTGGAGGTGGGAAAGACGGGGGTGATTTTCCCAATAAAGCCTTCCAGAGAGGCTGGGGGGGGGGGCTTCAGAGTACTCCTCTCTACGAGAGGGGGCATCCCTGTGTTCACTCCTGCTGCCGAATCAATAGCAGCAAGACTGTTTATTTTCAGCGACTGAATGCTAGGTCTCGACGTGCCTGCCGGCGCCGTTGCGGTTGACTCAACCGAACCCTTAGGTGCTTGCGCACCTTTGGACGGTGTGTGTCGGCAACTTTTTTTTGTAGGAACGTCTTTGTTAGATGAAAGCCCAGTCACATGCCGAAAAGACTGTTGCGTGCAGGGCGCCGACCGCCATGCTCGAAAGGCACCAAATTTTTCAGCGGGCCTGTTGGCATTACGTGCTTCTTCGACATGTCTGTCAAGGAGGCCTTAGGCAGCGTTTGTTTGGGTTTTAGTGGTGCGCGTGTGCCTTTGTCGCCGGGGTGTGAACTCCACAAAACAGAGCCGGTAGCCTGTCTGTCAGGGCATGGCATCTGGGAACCTGCAGGTTCCACCAAAAGGTCTATGGCTTCCAATTAAGATCCATTAATCCTGGTCATCCGAAGCGACAGCGCCAATGGGGGGAATGGCTTTCGGCCAGCATCATGTAGGCCACCCATCGTTTAGTCCGCCTGTCCTTAACGTCTTGGGACGAAAGAGCTTGCAGGACTTGCAAACGCTCGTCGTGGTCTCAAAGTAGACACCGATTTCAACGGCGATGGGTGTCCTTCCAAGGAAATTTGCTGTTACACAATGGACAAAATGTAAAAGGCGTCCTCTCCATAGCAGAGGGTAACAGCAGCCAGACCAAATAGGGAAAGAGGAGCTGTGATTCTGTTTGTCCACACTAGATCAGGAGAAAGAAGCACTGACAAGCGTTCCTTTTGGTTGTCTGGAAAGTCAGCTTTGCCGTTGGGTGCTTTGGGGTGTCAAAGGAGTGCCAAAGCTGGTGCAGAGCTTTGCTCCTTCGAGCAGCGCTCCTTCGAGCAGTGCGCAGATTCAGAGATCCAGCTCTTGACAAGGTGAGTGGGCAAAGGCGTCTGCTTCTGCGCACCCTCCACCCTCGTCAGTGAGTGAACTTCGCATCCAATCACATACCAAGCGTCATTCAAACAGAGCCAATGTCATCCTATGGTCAGCCATCCCTCAACACACGCCGATGGTTATAGAAGGGGAGGAAGGGCTCTTGCACATCGGAATGAATCCACACAATCCAGAGAGGCTCCTGCATATGCCAGTCAGAACTGGTTTCAGGTTGACTAGGGCTCCAAGTCCTGGGGCACATATGCAGTAGCCCAAGATGGCCTGCTCGTCTTCATTATACAAATCGGAACAAGGACTCTTCATGTGACTTGCCACCCTCCTGTCTGTGAGTTACACCAAGACCAACTTCATTTTGATGAATGGATGAGGAGTCAAAAAAAGACTCAAGTAGCGTTGACCAAGCAGCAAGATTGAACTAAGGAGGAAGGCACAGCTGCGTAGTACAAATACACTGAGGACTTGATAAGTAAAGGACACATACAGTAACTTATAAAAACAACAATCATGTGTTACAGGACTACACAAAGGCGCACTTCGATATTTAATTACATATATACAACTCACAGTAAGGTAACCCCCCCTATAGGTTACACCCTATTTTTAGATTCTAAGCAGTTATCTCAGAATAAATGCATTCATTAAAGTAGGGAGAATATAGGTGATGTAAGCAGGACTTTACAGCCAATGCAAACAACCAAATGGGGAGGGGAGCTTATCAAGAGCTAATTCCCCCTCAACCTTGGAGACCCCCAGCTCTCGCTAGATTTAGGACTTTTAAATTTTAACTCCCGAGTGAATGGGACCTTTACCTAATTCAGTGTTTTACTGTTTTGAGTCTGACCAACTCCATATAGGCATCTGCTTCTTGTATGGTGACACACAGCACCTTCAGTGCAGTGTCACTGAGAAATCCTTTAGATTTCTGTTAAGATTTAAATACCTTTCCTTGGGTGTTAGGGAGAATTATCAGAAATGTGCTAATTCCCTACACCTTAGAGACCCTTAGCAACTTTTCTGGATTTTGAGGTCTTGATTTTTTTTTCCTTCTTCAAATTCAATTTTATTGGCATCTTCACATTTACAGCTCAATGCAGGTTTCCTGCAGACCATCTTCATATTAATCAATACCAACCAGATTTTAACTTTTCTCCCCACCTCCCACCCAATTTTGAACACTTCCGACCCCCCCCCCCCATCCCCTCCTAGCCCCAACAGTGTTCCGGCCATTGTAGGGCAATTTCTTTCAGTCCCACTGGGATCTCCGTTCCGGTCTCTTCAATTGTAGCTTGAGGTTCGAGGGCCTGGAACGAAGCAATCAGAGTTCAACCAATTTTAGACCCATTCTGGTTCGCCCCTGTCCCGTTCGTGCTCCCCTGTGAATACTGGCCACTGATTGGGCTGGTTCCCTGCCCCAGCAACATTCATCCCAGTACACCACCCACTCCGCCTACCTCCTCTACCTCTCGTAAGTATTCTGGGTCGTATTTCATCAGGAAAGGGGCCCATTCAATAGCCCTCATCGATTGTGTATTAGTCTTGTTAACTCCTCCATTATGTAAAGGTCTAATGCCATAGCCGCCAACTCCTTTTCACTCTGGAGGCTATCCCTTTTCAATACACTTGCCAGCAATGCCCTCGCTGCCAGCAGAAGATACTGCATATGCCGCACTACTTTCACCCAGTTCTCCTCCATCGTTTCGGTTCCGAACAGCACCAGTAGCGCGTCCACCCTTCTTTCTACTCAGTCCAGTTCCCTGATCCACCCCAACACTTCTTTCCAATACTATTGTACCTTATCACAGTTCTACCACATATGCCAATAGTCTGCTATGTGACCACATTTCCTCCAACAGTGGGGGTCTGCCTCCGGGTACATTTTCCCCAACCCTGCCGGGTCCCATTGCCAACTGTATAGCAGTAGTTTGAACCTATGCAGCTTATATACTGGCAGGCCACTGATGTTCGATGGGCATTCAGGCAGAGCGACTTCCATAGTTCCGGATCTATCTCCCTTCCCATGTCTCTTTCCCACCTTCCCTTGAGTGTATATACACCTCATCCCCTCTAGCATCCAATAGCGCCTGGTACAACTTAGAAATGCTCGTTAGGGAGAATTCTCAAATGTGCCAATTCCCTTCACCTTAAATAACCCCCCCCCTCCCAAGCCACTTTGCAAGATTTTTGAGGACTTGATTTTCTTACCTGGAACGAGTGTGAGCCTTTTTCCCCACTCTCATGTATTTTGATGTGTGTTTTACATTTCTGTTCTTTGATTATGGAGTTTTAGATAACTCCATAGGCATCATCTTTTCATGTGTGTCACACAGCACCCTCAGTGCAGTGACACACGGATGTCTTTTAGACTTCCCAAAGGTTTAAATACCTTCTCTGGGATAAACTACTGTTTCCCAGAGAATGTAAAGTGAAATTGACTACTAGTCTTTCCAAATTCCTAGACCCAGCACACCCTATCTTACAATGGAGTGCTGGAGGGGTTACATAGTATCCCGTGTCCAAATACTCATGTAGCAGTCAAATACTACCCTTTCCTATTGATAAGGCTGGTGGCAGTGGTTTTACAACGAACTAGCATGCTTTTTCCCCAACCGCGAACACCAGTAGCTAAAAATCACAGGAGCCATGTATTTCAAGATGGCACCTTAAGCCCCTTTGTGTAAAGAGTCTTTTTTTTCACTGTTCCTTTTTGGAAAGGTCCTTCTAGTGTTTGTCTCTGCGCGCCAAACTAGGTTTGGTCCCTTTGTGCGCCTTTGGCGGCTTCAGGACTGAAGACCGCCTCTGGCGTCTGAGTGTCTGGGGTGGGCAGGAAGTGTCGGAGGTGCCCAAAACTCCCTGTGTTAGTCTCCTAGGAAACCCAAATGCACTTCGGCATAATTGGCTAGTCTCTTGGACTAGAAAGCAGAGTCGACCACTGGAACGAAAGAACCAAAGACGAGCTGGAAGAGGACGGCTACTGCAACTCCTGGACCATTGGTTTGCCCGGTGAAGCCCTGCTGCAGGTCCGAATGGCCAAACTCCATTCGACAGAGAAGCTCCTTCAAGGACGGTTTCTTCCTTTGAGTTGGTGGGACCAATCAACTCATAAGACACCAGGATACCATTCTCAAGGCTGGTTAGGATTAACCAGGGAGAGGGACACCAGTTTGTGTTCTTGAATCTACAGCTACTGGACCTGAAGTGACTATCTTGTTTGCTTTCTTCAACGATACCGTGCAGTGCAGGAGTCCCCCGACATCCTCCCTCTTGTCCACCCGACTGAGGCTCAGGAACAGCAAGATCTGCAGGACCTGCCAGGAACCACGACTTCAGCAGCATTTGTTTCTTCATATAAAGGTACTGTGCCAACCCGATTGAGAGAACGCCACTCTCGCGGTGAACGTTTTGAAACTTTCCCAACTTGCAGGCCTAATCAGCCTGTGACCCGACATGCTATTCTTTGTCGCCTTAACTACTTCTAAGAACTTTCGCAAAGACTTTTACCGTTTGATACCAGAAATGCTCTTTCCTATCCAGAACACTAGCCCATTGACTTGAACTGAACTCTTCTGGTGAACCGAAACTATTTGCACTGTCTAAAAAGTATATATGATCCATTTTACTTAACTTGTGCCTTTTGCTCCTTTATAAGTAATTGAACAGCCATTTGGCTCCTATTTCAGGGGAGCTCAAACTAGCTCCAAACCTTAGAATTTTATATTGAAGTGTATCGGTTTATATTATTAGGTTGCCTACTTCTAGTGAAATGTTTCCAAAATGATTGTGTAATAAATTACTGAGTGTTTTTACCAAGAAGCCTTGAGTACAAGTGTCTACTTGAACCACTGTGATTGAAAGTCCTCTGTGTAACTACAAGTACTGTTCAGATTTACTTTTGAGATAAGCCTGGCTGCTCAGCTCGCTACCAAAAACTGTGTGGTACACTTATACCAAAGGTTGGTTTGGCTAACACCTGTAGTCCTAATTGTGTGTAGTGGTCCCAGAGGGTACTGCCTGCAATTCTGCCTAACACCACCAATGGTAGAAGCTCAGCCCCAACTGCTAGGCCAGGTCCCCTCTGCACACAAGCAACCCCTTAGTCTGGAGGGCTGCCCAGAGTAATGCCAGAGGTTAGGATTAATCCCAAATCTTCCAGCCATCACCTTTTTTTGCATGGGTCTAGGTAGGGACTCACCAGTGAACCCAAATGAACATTACAACAGGGATCCCAGGCAGCAAACCACATAGGTCGTGGGGGCTGTTGCCAGAGGAAAGCATGGAGCCAAAACTAAGGGTAGAAGTCTCCCCCTCACTGGAACCTTATGCCAAGTCAAAAAAGAATCCCAGTGAGTCCAGCCGTAGTGCTGGGTGGCTCAGGACAGTGAGGGTAAGATTTGCAATAAGAAAATCTCCATAACTGAGGCGGCACAGGATGGCGATGACATAGTAATGGTCGCCCACCACTCATCCAGTCCAAGGAGACTCCCCCACTTTGAGGCACTTGGTCTAAAAGGATTTGAGGTAGGCAGACCATCTGCCCAGAAACGGTGCCAACATGGGACAGCCAGTCCATTCAGCAAAATGACCTGGGGAGGACGAATACTATCTCTTGTGATTTCAGCAGCCTTTGAAGAAACCTGATGAAAGGACTAAGAAGACTGGGTTAAGCTAACATAGCCAACCCGATAACCTGGATGCAGTAGGCCATCTTCACAGCAGTCCTCCAGCAGAGTTTAGGTAAGAATCTGAGGCATGGAGAGGGTCGTTGACCACCCCGCCCCCTCACAGCTCCCCTCAGCCCCTCACCCCACCCCCCCAGATGAACCCTCCAATTAGCAAAACACACTTAAGCCTGCCTCGGGCTAGGGGCACAATTAAGATTGTACTTTATTTTTTGCTTTACTCCTTGTACAGCATTTTAATGCTTCAGTTACATACTTTGGACAACACCCAAGCACTATGGCTATCAGACTTTGATAACTTGACAGTCTTGAACAAGCCACATCCACTGCTACCCCTAGCAATGTGTCGAGTCCTGCTCCAAACCTCAGTCTCTCCTCACCTCTTCAAACTTGTGTATTTGTCGAATGAAGAAATCTCCGTAGCGCCGAGCAACCTTTGTGTCTGCGATGTGAATCATGTCCTGCCAGGAGAAGAAAAAAAAAGATACTTTAGCAGACTTCCTACTCTGAGCAAGCAGGTATCACTGCAAGAGTAACACTAAACTCACTACTGGCGGGCTCCGTTAGGACAAAATACTGCCAGGTCTTGACAACTCTATGGTAATGGTATATATGCTCTGCAGCAGCACATGAATGGCTGAGGTTACCTTATCAATATAAAAGTCCACCTCTGAGGCAGACTGAAACTCTCCATCCAGAGCAGACACCCCGCTGGTCCACACCAGGTTCTTCATCTTGTGCTTGAAGACAAGTAGCTGGATACGGAACTCCTGCTCTGTCAGGTCCAAGAACCCTGCCAGCTTCGCCACTGGCATAGTAGTGTATAGCTTCAGGAAGCTGCAAAGAGACAAAGCAAGTCAGTAAGTTAGAAGGCAATGGGATACAGATAGGATAAAACTAAAAACAGCAAAAGGAAACTGGAGAGTCAGGTTAGAAGAGAAAGCCCAAAAAAAAAAAAAAAAAAAAAAAATGTAACTAGGAAAACTTTCTAATTCGTGGTTAGCTCATGGTGTGCTCTTCAAAAAGAAGCGACACATTTATTATTGGCTGTTATTTGCAAAAACGTTTCAAAAAAGACTATCACATTTGTAAAAAATAGTTCGATATTTATTATTTTCAAAAGCAGTGTGCATATCCAGATAATTGTCTTGGCAGTGGGAGCCGATGCATTTCCTAAATATTTCCGTCTTCAGGGCTAAGCGACATTCACCCAAAAACTAAACCTGTGATATATAGTGAATATAAGCAGTGATTTTCACAAAATGAGATTCAGGAACATCAATTATTAAGACAATTATCTAGATATGCACACTGCTTTTGAAAATAATAAATAACTGGAACTATTGTTTTACAAATGTGATGGAAAGTCTTTTTTGAAAGGTTTTTGCAAATAACAAATAACAACCATAGGAAACATGTGTAGCTTCTTTTTGAAGAGCACAACATGAGCCAACCACGAATAAGGAAGTTTTCCGAGTTCTCTTTTTTGGAATGCTCACACCTAGGTGCCTAGGCCTTAGTGGTATGCTCCAATACAGTACCATAAGAATTTGAAACAAAATTCAACACATTTAGACAAAACAAGTGGTGCCAACCCTCATCTCTCCACATTTAGGAGAGAACAACCACAACAAAACAAAAGCCAGAGACTGTGGCAAGGAGACTGGCTTCAGGGTAGCCAACAACACCAAACATCCTACCAAGATAACAGATTGAGACCATAAAATAGTGTGGCAGGTGAACACACCAATGAAACAGAAAACAGAAAGTCTCTCACGTTAGTCATGATCTAATAAGCATGGGGAATAAGGTACCGTATGATAGAAGTGTTAATCAAAGGAAAGCTGTACAGGGTTCACGGCACAGACAGAAAACGATGGGGAAATCTTGGCACAACCAACATGATTGATGGATTCTTATCCCTCTCCACACCCACACTCACACTCACACTCACAACAGCACTCACCTGCGGATGGTGGAGAGCTGGGCCTGCTGCTGTACCTCATCTGTGAAAACCTTTAGTTGCTGCATGTAGGGCTCTTTGTGGTAGTTCGGGTGCACATTATCATAGTTTGGAACAACAGGTGACAGGAACTTGGGGCAGGAATAGCTGAAGAGTTCCTCAAAAATCTGAGCATCACTGGAAAGAGAACACAGTAAGAAACATTTTGTTTTTCCCAGCTTACTCATAAGCATTACACTGGCACAAGTTGGGTCAGCAGGGGGTGGGTATGTAATGGTTATATAATAGTTGCTATTCTACCCAGCAACAGCCACCCATGTCCAATTCTTTATGCAATGGGGAAACATTTTAGGGTTTTATTTCTGGTGCAAAAGCTAGGGCCCATCTTTGCCTTCTGCCCTCTTCACACCTGCCACTCACTCACCCTTTCTGCATGCGTATCATCTTGTCGCCATACTTTTCCCGGAGCTGGGTATGAATGCTCTCATCAATGCGCATGGGGTACATAGTCAGTGCGATGGCCAGAAGGGCATGCATCTGCTCACTTTGCTTGTTAATCTGGAGAAAGAAGAGTGGAGAAAAGATGAGGGGCTTCAAGGGAGGGAAAGAATGAAGTAAAGAAGGCAGAGTAAGAAATAACCTCTGGGGGAAGGCTGTACAACGGCCAGCCCTAAAGAGGGTGGGGCGAACACACCCAGTGAAAAAGCAAAGCCAAGCGGGTCTTAAAAGTAAGTCATGTAGCAGAGCAACAATGTTTAACTCTCAGGTGCAGGTAGTAAGCGTACATAGGAGGTACAATTCTCTAGAAAATACACCATACTGAAAAATATAAACCTTCATTATATTTCTGCTAAAATGGTTTATCAGAAATCGAAGGGTTAAGACAGATGCACATTGTTAAGTAGATTTTTCATTTCTATGCCAAATCTATGACACCAGCCCTTTTTTGCTAGACTTGTGGATATTTTGGTCTGTCTCCTGAGTGAGTTGGACACCTTTTCCCACTCATTCTTTTACTCGGTTTATGGGAACCTTGTTTATTACTTTTGTACTTTATTTTGTGGAGTCCCGTTTTCCTCCATGTTTTGTAAGGCATCTAATTTACTTTTGTAGCACACAGCACATTTTGTGCGGTGCTACCGAGAGCCCCATGGGTTTCCCTTTGTATTTTCTTTTATTTACCGTGTGGGAACACATGTTACAAAAGGGAAAAGGGATCCTTTGTGTCCTTCCTACATGTTCTATTGTGAGATCAGCACATCCCACCTTATGTGGAATACTGAGGTGTTATATGGTATCCTCCTTTCTCGCTGCTCCGGTAACATTTCTGTTAGTGACAAGCATACCTGAATGGCTGGTGGCAGTGGACGTGTTCTGACATTTGTGTTATGTATACCTGCAGGCTGTGTTCACAGCCCTGGTAATACACAGAAGGGTCACCATTGACCCAAAACAGAGTCTGGCTTTTTATTTTTGCCATTTGTGTGCTTGTTCTTTCTTGATCCTTCTGCCGTCCTGGGTGGGGAGGTCCTGGTTTGACTTTTGTATTGAGCAGGAATCCCTCAATCCCACCAAGGCTCCAGAGAGTCTGAAGACAGAAAACTAGGGTCTGAAACTCTGCAGCCCTTGGTCCCGGGGCATGCCTGCCCAGAATGAGTTCCATCAGGGAAGCTGGCTGTCTTGAAAGGACAGCCACCCCCCAAAGTTTGAATGCAGCATGATGGCTGGGTTGTTGGATAAATGGCTTGGATCCAGGGGGCGGAAGACAATTCGACCACTGGAACAGACGAGATGAGGACGACCAGAGACACCCGTCGACAGGGAAGCTCCAAAGAAGACTACTTCCTCCCATGGACTGGTGGCCACAGTTTGTCACAAGACAACCTGCAATTTAAACCATCCCATGACGTGCCAAGACCTTCTTGGACTGCAAAATGCCAAAACCCTGAAACCTGTGACCATCCTACTTTGCATCATCTTCTGAAGAAACAAATCTGTATGAAACTTTGGTGGACTCCTGCTGGACCGCCAGAAGCAAGATTCCACTCCTCAAAGTCCACTCGCCAAAGTGCAGGACTGAGCAAGCGAGGCAAATTGATCAGACGAGAGCATTTCTTCACTGGTGTCTCTGAAAAGGCGCCATATCCACAGATCTGCATTGGAGCACGAAGAATCCTTTGTTGGGAGTCCTCTCTAGACTGCTGCTTTGAAATCCCACCCAGAATCCCTCCTTTCATTCAGATGAGAAAGAAGGGCCACTTGCATCAGATTCAAGTACTTCCTATGCTTCCATGGCCTGCCTGTTCTCCAGACGAACGAACATACGGGAAATGATGCGAATGGTCAATCTGCCCTAATTACCCTTAATAAGGTGATTTCATCTTGCACCTCTTTGTACGAAGACATCATAGCAGAGTTCAATACTCATACAATCCTTCTGGGGCTTATACAAAATAAGCTGGGCTCACTGGGTGATCCTGTTATAATTAAGGACATGATACAAGCAAGGTTTGAGAATGAAACATCAGACTTAACCGAGGCTGTCTTGGTTCTGCTTGTTTGGTTTATTTATTTCTATAGTGCACCTTGACCCGTAGGTATCTGCGCGCATTGGAAAGTTACAAGTGTTACAGGTATGCAGTTCTCATAGAATACAGTATTACAGTGTATACAATCAAATGGTAATAACAGGTTAAAATACAAGCCGAGTGCAGTCTTAAGTTCACAATTGGCAGTACACGGCAGGGATCATATGCAGAAAGTAACTGGACAGTGGGAAGATACAGCAGTCTTTTTACAGTTAGTCCTTCTCAGTTAACCATTTCATGAAGTTACTTCTGAAGTTAGAGAATGATTTGGTCATTTTCAAGGAGAGGGAGCGAGTTCCATAGCTGTGCCGCCGTGACTGGGACACTTGTTCCTCCTGACTTTTGAAGTTTGTACCTGGGGACTAACAAGCCCTTGGTGTTGGAAGACCTAGTGATTCTGATGGATGAACGGAGGCTGAACTTTTTCGTTCAGTACAACAGGGCTGCATGGTTCAAGGATGTATGCTTAAGGGCCATAGTTTTGAGTTGGATCTTATCCTTAATTGAAAGCCATTTATACTGTCTTCTGGTTTCAGATATATGAACTCTCCTTGAGATGCTCAACGCAGACCTAAAAGCGTTATTTTGCAAGATTTGTAACTTGTTGGAACAGAGTTACTTGCTCCCAGGTAGAGTCCATTGCAATAGTCCAACTTGGACAATATTAATGCTCTAGCGAGTGATGTAACTCTCCTTAGAGAGCAGGGATTTGCATGCCCTAATCAGTTTACCCGTATAGGCAGTAGGCGAGGCTGTGGCATTCACTTGTTTATGTAGGTTCAGTGTATCAGGACTGACCGAGCCTGAGCCACTTCAGAGTGCTGGACCCCAGATGCAAGGAAAGCCCACCTCGACAGCCAAGAGTCCGCAGTGTTGCTATTTGCTTAGGCGCGAGTAGCTGAAACCGTGAAGTGCCACCGAATAGAAGTTGGACCTTTTCTGCCGCTGAATGTCCTGTTGTAGTGCAGGGGTCCTCCAGACATCCTCCCTCTTGTCCCCACAACAGAGGCCCAGGAACATGGGATCTCCAGAGCTGCACAGGAACAGAAGCCAGCCAAAGCCCCTTTCATCTAACCAAAGGTACTGTACAGTCTAAGAGAACTTACCTCTTGTTGTAACCTTACATGCCCTCTGCTGAGACTCGTCTTGGTTGCTCTGTAGAGTTGCTATCAGCTTCTTTACCTCACAAGCTTAATCAGCTTGTTGCCCTGCATCGATTTCTTCTTTTCTACAAAGACTTCTAAAACACTGTGCAAGACTTACTTACCTGTAAGACGTGCTTCAGCTCACCCAGACTTTTGCCCAATTGACTTTGGCCTAGCCTGGCGCCCTGTAGGACTCTTCTTCCCTCTGACATTATGTTTGGTCTTCCTTCCAGGAAGGGGTTAACTAACTTTGCATTGGGGGTTACCAAAAGTACTTACCTGCTTCAGAATGTTTGTGTGAGCCCTTGTTTTGTTCTAATCTTTTTCTTTGACATACTCCCAAGGCTGATCCTAAGTTCAAAAAGTGGTATATTAATGTCCACAGTGTCCTAGTTACTAAAGTAACCTGAGGGTGTAGTAAGTGTGTGTGTGCCATCCCAAAAGGGTACTTACGGATTTAGAAATATTAAGAATGTGTATTTTTGGAGTGTATTTGTGTTTTGCTATTCTATTGCCCCCTTCTGAAGAAGGCTTACTCTTACTGACTGATGAATAAATTAATTCTTTAATCAAGACACCTTGTGTAAGAGTTTTTGAATACTTGTCACTGTGAATCTCTGTCTAACTCCCCTACAGATCACATTGAGCCCTCTTGAGATAAGCCTGGCTGCTCAACATGCTACCAACCTGTGTAGTACAGACATACCAAAAGGTTGGGTTCCTATTGCCAGGAGGTCAGGGTTGTTGTAGAGCACCCAAAGGGTACTGCATAGAATCTTGCATAACAGTGCTGGACCCCAGATGTCCCCCTCTTGTCCCCACGACTGAAGCTCAGGAACAACAGGATCAGGAGAGCCACACAGGAACAGAAGCCAGCTGGAACCATTTCTTTTAATCAAAAGGTACTGTACAGTCTAAGAGTACTTAGCTCTTCTTGTGGTAGCCTTACTTGAACTCCGTTGAGACTTGTCTTGGTTGCTTCTGTAGAGTTACTCATAGCTTCTTTACTTCACAAGCCTAACCAGCTTGTCACCCTAGATTGATTCTACTATTTTCTACAAAGGTTTCTAAAACATTGTGCAAGACTTTTATTCACTTACAAGAAGTGCTTCAGCTCACCTAGACTTTTGCCCAATTGACATTGGCTGGCCTGGCTCCCTGAATAACTTCTGTCCTCCGACATTGTGTTTTACTTTCGTTCCAGGAAGGGGTTAATTTACTTTGCATTGGGGGTTCAAAAGTACTTACCTGCTTCAGAATGTGTGTGCGCTCTCTCGTTTTAATCTATAACCCTTTTCTTTGACATGCTTCCAAGTATTGCTCTAAATGCTACAGTGATATATTAATGTCCACAGTGTCCTTGCTATTTAAATTACCTGAAGGTTTAGGAAGTGTCTGTGCCGACTTGGAGAAACTAGAGTATTTTGGAGTATATTTGTATGTTACTATTACATTGCCCCTTCTGAAGGCTTATTCAAACTGACTGTTAAATACATTAATTGTTTAATCAAGAACCCTTGTGTGCAAGTGTTTATTTGAATACTTGTCATTGTGAATCTCTGTGTAACTACCGTACTGCTCACATTGACCCCTCTTGAGATAAGCCTGGCTGCTCAATCCCGCTACCAACATGTGTAGTACAGACGTACACCAAAGGTTGGGTTCCTATTGCCAGGAGGTGAAGGTTGTTGTAGTGGACCCAAAGGGTACTTCTCCAAATCTTGCATAACACCCCCACAGGTCCAACACACTCTGGAGGTCATACCCTTGATGCAATCTTCAGCTCTGATGACCTCGTCTCTATATCTAGTCCCAAACCGCTCATCTGGACAGACCACTCTGCAATCCCTCTGTCCTCACTCCGCCCAAGACCGTTGCTGCCTACACACGATCACAAATGCTGGAACAAAGTCAAGGAACAAAGTCAAGGTACTCCCTGATCTAGCTGAAGCCCTGCTGCACAGTCTCCCAGCACCACCGACCTCAGACCGACCATTAACTATCGAAATCCTTTGTCTCAGGCTCAATTAATCACTACTTCCTCTCACCCCCTCACACCCGGCAGCCTCTCGCAAAGGACCGTCTACCAAATGGTTCACGCCCCCAAAAGCAAAAACAACTCTTGAATGCAAATGGCCATCAAAAAACCCCTCTCAGCAGATCTATAGTCGCTCACCACCACCGCAATTACAAATCTGAGATTCGAAAGGCCAAAAAGGCATACTAAATAAACAAATCAATTGTCACAACAGCGGCAAAGAGGTCCACAGGATCATCTCTGCATTTGTGAAACCCTCCTGCAAGTCTACCCTGACCACGCCCTCAACACCCTCTCCCTTCATTTCTACAACACAGCTCTAGACAGGAGAACCACCCTTAATACCAAACTTTCTACACTCATCCCCTGCCCAACACCCGCTCCTCCCAACTCCACTGTTCCGACCGCCATAATCCAATTTTTCGACTCATTCAACCCCATTGAGTGACGAGTTCCTTAATCTACTATCTGGCAGCAGACCCTCCGGATCACCGCTTGACCCCTGTCCGGGCTTTCTTCTGAAAGAAAATATTCTCCTCCACATGTGCAGGAGAACAAGCAAAGTCCATAATAAATAACTCCCTCACCTCTGGTATCTTTCCCCGAGGCCTTTAAAATAGTGCATGTTAAACCACTTCTGAAAAAGGCATCCCTTGACCCCCTTGAGACTAAGAACTATAGGCGAATTCCAACACCCGATTCTAGGCGAAACTCATTGACCGGGCTGTATACTCTCAGAGCACCCACTTTGTAGAATCCAACAACCTACTTGACCCCGCTCAGTCAGGCTTCAGGCCGCGCCATGGAACAGAAACCACTCTGATCTCGATCTGGAATGATCTCAAGGTCTCTGCAGACTTGGAGGGCTGTGCAGCACTGATTCTCCTTGATTTGTCAGCCGCCTTTGACACAATTAACCATTCTATCCTCCTTGACCGACTACACTCCCATGGAATCGGAGGCTTGACAATCAAATGGATTGCCTAATTCATCAACAGGAAACAAATCACTTCTCTCAACCGCGCGCACCGGAGTACCACAAAGTGCCCGTCTCTCTGCTCTCCTCTTCAACCTCTATCTGACCATGCTACCAGGGATCATCCTCGCGCATAACCTCACCTGCCACAACTATGCTGACGATAACCAAATTATTCTGAGAATTACCAAAACAAGCCTCAACCTACAACCCGACCTTGAAACCTGCCTCAGAAACATTGACCAATGGATGACAAGAAACCACCTCCTTCTGATCCCTCATATAACCAAGACTGGACAATGCCAGCTCCTTATATATTGGGTACCTCGGAATACCAACTTAAACTCCAAAGAGCCCAAAGTGCTGCCTGCGGAATCCTTCTTGCACTAGGACACATGGATCACATCTCCCCGCTCTCCGCACCCTTCTCTGGTTGTCTGTTGGACGAAGAGCCACTTTCAAAATTCTATGCATTACCCACCGAGCAGTGCATAAAACCGGCCAAGCTTACCTACAAGAGAAGATTTAACCCTACCACCCATCACGCACCCTAAGGTCAAGCATTTCCCTCTTACTAGTGATTCCAACTTACAATTCAACCAGGACTGGAGGGACCGCCTACTCATCCCTAGCTCCAACTCTGTGGAACTCACTCCCTCATATTCGAAAAACCCAAGACTACATGGTCTTCCGTAAAGCCCTAAAAACCTGGCTTTTTCCACAAACCATGACTAATGCCCGCCAAAACTCAGGTTATTACTTCATTACAAACTTTTAAAAGGAAAAGAGGATAAGTGAACAGAATCCTCAGCAAGGCGAAAACATTTGAATAGACTGTTCAAATATCAGGTGGGACCAAAGAAAAGTCAGTTCTTAACTATTCATCATTCTTTTCCTCTCTTATGACTTAGTCATTAGATACTTTATCGTACCGCATCAGACTACAGTGCCTTTATCAACAATTTTTTTCGCCAATTCTCTAAAATATGCAGTTATGGCAAACAGCAATTGTTTATTTGATCCTTTGTGCATTAAACTCCACACGTCCTCCATGTTTTGGCGTGGCTTTATAATGTTCACTTTTTACAGGTGAATTGTTCGTAGTTGCTGTAAATTTGGGCAATTCAGGACCAGATGTTTTAAAGTTTCTTCCTCTTTTGCACAAAAACGACAACTTATCATTTCAGTCCGTGTTCTTCCAGAAGTTTAGAACTTCTTTTGTGCGAAACAGGTTTAGGCGAAACATAATGAAGGTTTTCCTTCCAATGGTGCAGGGAAATTTCTCCAGATATTTCTGGAGCTTGTTAGGTGCTCCTGCTTCCGGCAAATCGTCTTTCATATGCCTGTAGCTCATCCTCTGGTCTGAATTTTTGCACCAGTCGAGTTCCCATAATTTCTTCTTTACTTTATTTGGATTTTGCAGGACAGTCTCAGCATCTGTTTCCAGTTGTCTGAGCAGATTTTCACAGTTTACCTTTGAGTAAATACAAAGTCTGTTGGTGTTTTATCTGCAATGTTTAGAATTTTTAATTCGGGTAGCTTATCAGCCCCCAAAAATGTTCTGTACAGTATTAGGGTGTTCCACTGTACTCTGGCATTAATTGAAAGTAAACCCAACTCATAGCGCAGACAAACAACCGGGGCTCCTGTAGCGAGTTGAAGAGTCTTTGACCAGAAGAAGTTCTCACACCATGCCCAAGTATTAAATGAACATCCTAGCATTGTTTCTACGCCAAATATCCGAGCTGGGATTACCTTCGCTCTGTAAAATTCTACTACTGGCTTTAGGCTGAATTTTCCATACTTTCAATTTATTGCCAGTCCTTGTGCTCCCAGCATCTTACATTTCCTCTTTATTTTCAGTACCATCGGTCCATCGTTTATGTTCGCATAGTTGCACCTAGATATTGCACTTGATTCACACACGCAATAGGTGTGCCTCCAATTGTCCATTTGTAGTTTTGTGTCATTTTTTTTTTTAAACCCCTAAGACTTTGTAGCACCAAAATCTCGGTCTTGTTGGAGTTTATCACCAAGCATTTTGTCTGTGTAACCTTTCAGCGCTGTCAATTTTCTTTGTAACCCGATTGGTGTTTGACCTAGTTTGTTTATTTCTAATGCGCACCAGACCCAAGGGTATCAGGGTGCAGCAGCAAGACAGTGCAAAGCTTACAGAGTTACAGGGTAAGGTCAGGGTAATACATATGTACAGATTGTAAACAAGTAGGGTACATAAACACAGTAAATGGGTAGTACAATATATTTAAACATCCTAAGTATAACGTGCAGAAATCAATCCCAAGGGTCAATGGATTTGAGGAGGTTAGTGTAATTTTCTCTAAAGTTCAGGTAGGGTTGATCTTCTCGCAGGAGTTCCTGGTGAGTCTGGATCTTGGTACAGTGAGGCAATTGGCGTGGTTGGTTCTCATGGGTCTGACGGATATTCTTCTGTGTAATCTATCTGCAAGATAGCAAGGGGCAGCATTATGTAATGCTTTATGGGTCAGGGATGCTGTTTTTTAGAGGGATTGTGTTGTGAGTCGAAAGCCAGTTTTGGCGTCTAGTCAGAGATATGTACTCGCCTATTAATCCTTAAAGGGGATCTTAATGCATTATTTTGGAGGATTTGTATCCTTTGGATAATGTCTTTGTTTGCGCCAATGTAAAGAGTGTTACAGTAATCAAGCCTAGAGGGTATTCGAGCTCTGGGCAAGATCATGCAGCTGTCGTTCGATAGGAAGGGTTTGCCAGTCCTAATGAGCTTGCACGTGTAGGCAGTGGTAGAGTCTCTCACTTGTTTATCAAAGGAGAGGGTGGAGTCAAGATAGAAACCAAGGGTTTTTACTTCCCATCAATGGAAAATGAAGAATATTTCTGGCCTAATTTCTTGAGGTTGAGGTGGGTGCCCAGGATGATGAGCTCAATCTCATCATTCAGGCATAGACCGTGGGTGGCCATCCATGCCTGGATGATGAGATACACTCTATTCACCAGTGCCAAATCCTTGTTGTAATCCCCGGAAATTGGGAGAATCAGAGTATCTTCTGCATAATTAGTGTAGGTGATACCCAGAAGGTCCAGATCGTCAAACAGTGGCTTGGTGAATATATTGTATAGTGTCGGGGAGACACAGGAACCCTGGGGGACACCACACGTGATAGAACCATGAGGGTCTTGACCCTGCCCCTATCACTCAAAAATGATTCTATCCATCCGATAGCCTCTGTAGAAAAGTGGGCTGCTGAGTCCAGGTGGCCGCATAAGACCTTGTGATCCACCAGGTCAAATGCAGCCGAGAGGTCTAACAGTAGGAGGAGAGCTGTTTTACCTTCGTCTCTTAGCTCATCAACTTGAGTTTCCCATGACGGGGACAGAATCCAGATTGTCTTGCTCCCAGGAGCTTGTGGAGTTCGTTATTTTTGGATCTGGGTGTAGGCGACCTTGTCAAGTATCTTGACCAAAAATCGTACCGTTGTGATGGGACGATAGTAAGTGGGGATGAGAGGGTCTAGTGTTTGTTTCTTTAGCAGTGGGAGTACCCAAGATTGCTTCAGGTTGGTGGGAATGGTGCCAGTTGAAAAGGAGGCATTGATCAATTTAGAGATAAAAGGGGTAAGATCTCTTGGGGCATCTTTTATAATCTGAGCCGGGCAAAGGTCACCTTGGCAGTTGGACGGTTTAAGTGAAAGAATAACTTTTTCTACCTCGAGTATAGTTGTTTTGGTAAAGTGGAATCTGGAGGGATGGTCAGATAGTATATCACTAGTCGGAGGTATGAGGTTGTGCGATTGTTGTGGCCTACTGAGGGAAGCTTTTTTCAGGGCTATTTTGTTCTAGAGGGTGGTTCCTTTATTGGATAATTCCTGTTGAATGTCAGAGCACCATGTTTTATTTTTGGTACAAATATCTGGTGCGGGAATAGGGGACTCTAGCTCTTTTAGTATGGTGAATAATTCCCTCATACTGGAATTAGCGTTGGAAATACCTTTGTTGTACAAGTTACATTTAGCCAGGCAGATCATTTTTATATTGTGAGGAGATTTTAGCTAACTTGGTTTTGTCGTTGTCTGATGGGAGTAGCCTCCAGGTGGTTTCACATTTCCTTTTGAGGAGTCGTAGCTTCTTTAACTGGGGGGTGAACCACTTGTTTAGATGAGATTTAGGTTTGCTGGGTTTGAGTTTGAGTGGAGCAATTTTATCGAGAGTTGTAAGCATAATTTTGTTATACTCGTGGAACAGTGTCTAGGTTGTCAGCCACAGAGTTGAGAGTGGGGAGAATATCAGGGATCACTTTATCCACTGTAATATTCTTTTTATTCCTTGTTAGGCAAGGTGGGACGGTAGGTGAGACCATCAGGAGTGGTCTAGTTGTGGGTATTGTGAAAGACACAAGGAAATGGTCTGTTCACAGTTGCGGAGAGATAGAAGTGATGGTGGCAGAGCAGTTATGATCAGCCACCCAGTCTAGGGTTCTCCCCTTATTATGGTTGGGTTGGTTGATTTTTTGGGAGAGGCCTAATTCTGATAAGATATTGGCTATAGTAGTAGTGTTTTTGTCTACTGGGTCATTGAAACCTAGATTGAAGTCACCAAGTAGAAGTAGTTGGGTGGCTGTTTTAAGGTCGTTGGAAAGAAGGGTATGATGTCCTCCTCATATGTCCCAAGTGGACCAGGTGGTCTGTAGATTAAGTGGATGTTAAGGGTCTGGGAGTTGATTAGGGGGGATTTTAACTAAGGACTTAGTAGGATTGTAACATTAGTGGAGGGGTTGTTCTCAGAGAGGTTTGATCTTGATATTATGGCGATGCCACCACCTCGGGTTTCATCTCTGTCCTGTCTCATTATTGTGTAGCCGTCTGGGATGGATAACAATAGCAATGGTCCTGCAGCGTCATGTAACCAGAATTCAGTTATAGCAAGGAAATCCAAGTTGTCTGCTGGCATCAGGTTGGAGCTATCTGTTGCGTGGGCAACCAGGGATCTGGCGTTTGAGGGCTTCTTGGGTGTCTCCCCAATAAGGCTGTGGCATGGCTAAGAGCTGGTGGTATGCACTCAACTATATTTGTTTGGTATATGACCAGACTGCTGCTTAGAACTGGCGTGCAGAAGAGGCAAGATAGTGGCATGTTTGGTAGTGTTAGATTTTTTATTAGACATGAGGTTGGTTTTCTTGTTTGTTGGGGGTAATTATGAGTAGTTCATGTAGTTTAGTCAGTATGGCTCTGAGTCTAAGGTTTCTGTCGATTACAGTGCAAGGATTGCTTCCGTAAATTCTTAAGGTGGTTAGATGGTCAGGTTGGCTGATGAAAGGAGGGTTATTTACCGACATAGTTGGATTGGGTAAGGCTTGTACGGCTACAAGGAGGCTGATTATGAAGAGTAAACTGGTTGCGCATAGGCTATGAGTAATGGTGTGCATGTTTGGCAGATGGTAAGCTCGTCGTAGGGCCCTTCGAGCGGCACACAATAGAGAATTCAAAATAGGCACAAGGACGGCAGTGGGCTGGTTCAAATGGTCATAAGGGCCCCATGGGCTAACTCAGATGGGCACAGCTGCACAGTAGGTTTGATCAGATAAGTATACACAGTACATATGTGCAGACACTGTAGGTTAGTTAAGTTGGCTTAGCAGGTGGAATAAAAGCACGATTCAAATGTGCATGGCAGCACAATAAGCTAGTTTAAGCAGTAGGCCAATATCTAAACATGGAATAACAGCACAATTCAAATGTGCGTGGCAGCACAATAAGCTAGTTTAAGCAGTAGGCCAATATCTAAACATGGAATAACAGCACAATTCAAATGTGCGTCGCAGCACAATAAGCTAGTTTCAGCAGTAGGCCAATATCAAAGTATAGCATAGCAGCACAATTCAAAAGGACTTGTTCAATTTAGGGTACAAATATACGTGTCCAAGGGTGCAAGAAAATACGGTTCAGCATTCAAATGGTCATAAACAGACCGATATCATGAGTACAACTGGCATGACATCTATACAGCACGTTGGAGCGATACAATCAGAGGCATGAAAACTAAAGATTGCACATAGGACATATAACGGTGTAAAATGCGAAGTTTCTAAATTACTTTCCTGGCTACAATGAGATGCAATGAGTAGTCGTACAATGGGCACAGGTGATTTATGGCAATAAGGTGTGTGAGATCACTTGCAGGCGACCCAGAGTTTGTGTAGCAATGCTAAGCGAGGTAAAGGATTTCAGATGGCACGTAGAATGTTAGTCACTAAAACAGAAGTGATAATGTTTGGTACGCAGCGGGCTTTGGAGTGCACTTGGCTGTGAGGGATGAAAAAGTTGTATTTAGCAACTCCGGCGGCGGTGAGAGTAAAAGTATTACCATATCGTCAGCGTACGTCATATGTCCCAATCCTTGGCCATTTATCTTACGAGGAAAGGATCTGACTCCACTCAGGTTGTTTCTTGCATCAGCTGTTAATAGGTTGAATAAGATTGCGCCTAATGGGCAACCCTGCTTTACACCACCCTCCAGTTTTTATTGGAGCAGATAGGGTACCTACATCATTCAGCCGGATTTTAATGATCGTTTCGGAATACAGTTCATGTATTGCCTTTAACAAGTGGGACGGGCAATTCATTTCAATCATCTTTGCCCAGAGCAACTCACAGTCCACGCGGTCAAAAGGCGTATGGCAAGTCTACGAACGCCATGTACACTTTTGTCCTGTTCTTAATCGCTTCCATCTTTAGCAGATTGACGTTACGCTCACCTGGTCTCTGCGAAGGTGTTGGGGCACGGTTGCAGCCCTCCCTGAAATTGAATCGCCCCCTTCAGGCCTCTCCCTCAGTAGAAAAGCGGTGAGCGGTGGTACGTGGTGATACTGCTCCTACGTGGAGATGAGTGTGAGTGCGTCAATCTGATTGTTGTAACTCTCGAACCCAACACAAAGTACAGTTTGTGAGCATATGCCGGCCCATAAAGCTCACCTGTGAACTATGGAAGATAAGCTCTCCGTCCTGCTACTTCTGGCAGGGGCGAGTCGAATGGGATGTAGTTCCTTCACTGATCCCTGATAAGGATTAGTCCAGTCCAGCTGCGACTATGCTTCTCCTTATGATTGGTAAGTCTTTCTTGAGCTCTTGTGATGCTGTTTATTTTGTTTAATGTCTTTATATGTTGCTCCTATTTATGCCCGCAATGTCTCTTTTCTGTTTTCTTCCCTTAGATGGAAATGCGGCCTCAATGCAGCGGTGAGACGCGGTCGGATGGAAGATGGATTCTACCGCAATGTTCGACAGCAGGTAAGCGATGGTTTAAGGAAAAGCGTGAAGTATGGCGAAGCGCAACCTTAAACTGACTTTTTTTGATGTCTAACCTTGCTTCTGTTTTTTCCTTGCAGGCGCTGCTGTCAACGATGGAGCGTGTTGCGCTGTGGTGCCAAGATGAAGATTTTGGCATTCCAGAAAGTGTAAAGATGAATACTTGGTTCGCCGAAGAGATGTACAGGTAAGAACAGCTTCCCCCCAGTTGGTAAGTATGCTGGCAGGAAGCAGGATGTCCAGGAAGCAGGATCTTCAAAGGCAAGTCTGATCTCAGGCGACTGTGAGCATTACGCTGCTTGCAAGTGCAGAATAACGCAAAACATTTGTCTTGAGGATTGGGGCAGCTTATATAGCCGAGATCGTGGGCACGCCCATTAAGGCCGGCTTACCAGCCACACCCCAACACTCCTAGAGAGTGAGCACGTGCAAAGGAAATCCATTAGCAGCCACACCCAAGAAAGCAGTTGGGGCTGCTTAATGGATGGAATGTTCAAGGTTAATGCATCCTGCTTAATGGATGGAATGTTCAAGGTTAATGCATCTGAAGTGCTATGTCCATAATAAAAGCTTTTTGGTGTTAAATGGATGTTCTTGTTTACTTTTGTTCATGAGCCTGGCGCCAAAGGTGCCGGGAGAGTGTCCACCCAGGTCTCCTGTGCATGCAACCCCAGTAAATTTAAAGAGCAACCAACCCCTTTGACAAAGCCGGTTTGCCGAATGTCGAACTGTTCGTTCCAAGCTGTGAGTAGCTGGGTAGCAAATACCTTTCCAAAAACGTCGAGCAGTGCGATAGGTCTAACATGTTTTGGTTAAGCTCAATGTCCTTTTTTAAACACCGGCACAACCACGGCTGACTTCCAGGACTTTCGTACTCATCTCCGATTGAATGTTCATGAAGAGGTTGTAGCAAAAGTACGCCAAAACCTCTGGGTGGTGTTCTAGTAGTGTGTTCGTAAGGCCGTCCGGCCCAGGTTCTCAGTATTTTGATGTTTTTCAGAATGTCCTCTTTGGTGATATTGAGGGGCCGGGCCACTCATCCAATTCAACTTTCTCTTCTGGTGTTTCTATCTGTTTTTTGAAGAGTTCAGTGAAATGGTCTATTCACTTTTGTTCAGTAACAGAGCTTGCAAGGAGCGCTCTTTGGGTTGCTTCCATGTTTATTATAGCCCAGAATCTGCTCACTTCCATTGAAGTTAGCAAGCTCAGCACTTTTTCACCATCTTGTTGCCAGATTTCGTGTTTAGGAGAGGCTAGCCAGGCTGTGTAGGATTTCTTGCTTTTTTTAATTTCATCCCGAACGCGACATTTTTGTTTTTCTTTAAAGCTCTGATCTTTTTACATAGCTCGTTTGTTTTTTTGGAGCCATTTTCACATCATAGATGTGCTGATGTTTAAATGTTGGTTTTTATTTGCACTTTGATGTTCAATGTGCTTCTCAAGCAAGGCATCATACTCAATCTACTCATAAATCGAGTAAGTTCTTGAGTTTGCGACTGAGTTTGTCATTTTATTTTTGTTTCATACAGACAGTCCTTATTTCTCCCTGGGCCGATTTTTATTCGGTTTTTCCATCTGTCCAGGATCTCCATTTGGGCCATCTTTAAGGCCACCGTAATCAATTTGTGGTCACTTTGCTTCATCAATGTTACATTTAATGAAGTCACTGCACTCAATATAGTCGCTGAGGCATAAAAGTCATCCAAAATTGATCTACTATTGCTTCTCTCCCAAGTATAGTTTGCCGGGATATCTCCTGACAAATTTCCGTTCAGTAACATATTCCGTGTTTCAATCTCCTCTGTCCAGGCAGTCTTTATTTGGTAGTCGTTTTTTTGCCTTGCTAGTTTGTTCTTGGCAGTTTGATCGTTTAAAAGGCAGTCCATGTTCAAGTCGCAACATAAAATGATTGCAGCGTTTTTTCCTCATTAATTTGGTCAATTATTTCACATATAATGTCAAAGAAATCAGATTAATCCGAACCTTTGTGCTGCCAGTAGATGTTAATTATATACGGGTTGCTAGGTGGTTTATCACCATTGAATTTTATAGTGATCTGTGACACCTGGACATAAGGGGAAGGGTTTATAGAGGAAATTAGCTTTAATTTCTCCGTTTTTATTAATGTTAATAATCCCGCCTTTGGTCTACCTTGGCGTGGTTTTATCGCTGGATTGTGGTCTAAATCATAGTTTCCCGCACTGAGTTCGGTGTACACCCATGTCTCTTGTAGAAAAACTATGTCCAGGTCTAAGTTATTTTGGTTGTGTGTTGTATAAATGAAAGAATCTGCTCGTGTTCCATGAACCCAGTGTTAGAACTTCGTCCCTTGTTCCTTTCTGGCATTAACTTTCTGCATTACAATTTAATGTTTCAGCTAACCAGTTCCACCTTGCCCTTTCCGCCTTTATGTGTTCTTCGGTATCACACCCAGCTTCCTCTTCGCCTGGTTTTTCTGATTGGATAATTGTTATTTCAATATCCTCTTTTCTGACACTTTCAATTGTGTTTTGTTCCAATGGTTGATCATTTGTATTGTTTGATCTTGTATCAAGTGTCTCTCATTCTTCTAGCCTCAGCCCATTCCTCTTTCAGAGTATGTTCTTGGGCTTTTCTTGTAATAAATGTATCTTTATTTGGCAGGTGTTTCTTCTCATTTTCCCTTTACAGTGATTTTTCGTCGGTTGTTTCCCAGACATCAAAACCTAGTGAGTTTAGGTCAGATTTGTTCAAGATCAGATATCTCACTATCCTTGTGTGTATATGTAATATCACACGGCCCATTATTCCTTCTTTTAAAAACTCGACTGTTTTGATGTCTTCTATATCAGTTGAACAAAGTTGGGGTACGTGTTTAAAGAACTGCAAGACATTTCTCCTATTTAGTATCAGTGTATCCTTTCCACAAAGAACCCGTTCTAACGTTGAGCTATAATTTGCACTCGTTTTCATTCTTTTAGGTGGCATCCTCATTCTTGACGTTGGTTGATTTTGATCATCTTTTTTCACTCTCCAACCTCCATTGATTAGGGTCTAGTTTTGAATTGTTTGAGCCTTCTGCTCTGTTGATTTGTCTCTCCTTATTGGGTCCGTTTCTCCCTTGTTCTTTGTAAGGAGCGATTCCACATTCGTGGTGACCCGTTTTGGTTTCTCCGAATGAGCCCAGGGTTCGCCTAGCGTATCAAATCGTCTAAGCGGCAATTGTGGAGGCACAGCTCTTGGCACCTCAGGAGAAGTATTTTTCTCTTGCTCAATTATCTTACAGATACTTCCAACTGATAGTCCGACCTGCATGTCCGCCTATTCACCTTTTGCCGGTTGGATTGTATTTTTTGGTTGTACTTCATCAACCTCTTCTTCCTCTGAGGAATCATGGTCAGAACCATCTTTGTTCACTGTTATGGGATGTATTGACCCCCTTCTGCTCTGCCCTGCGACTTCCCTGTGTCCTGGTGGTGCAGGAATTATCAAAATGGCCGCAAAACCTCTGGGCGTGCCAAAACCTATGGAAATTGCGCTTTGAAACGAGAAAAGATGGCTGCCATATCTACCTTGCCTGTTGTCAGTGGTGGAACGGAGACCTCACTGCTGAAACATGCCATTGGGCTGCCCAACCAAGTACAAATGGAAACTGGATGAAAGGCAGTGCTTTACTGAAAGAAACCCAGAAATTGTTCTTAAATCCTTTTTTCTTGGTTTCTGAAAATACAGAATGCTGGTCCAAAACACCATATATCCTTGCTGGGTGTTACCGTCACTTCATTTAAGAAATCACTATGAACATACAATGTCATGAAAAGCGGAATCTGTCAAATTATCCACAGCAAAAAGGTGCCTGCCTGTGAAATCTGTCAAAGTATGGGCGCAGTACCAACCTGTATGACAGCTGTCAGTAATTTGCATCAGAAGTTTAAACTTGTGCAATTGAAATCAACTGTCTAAAAAAAAAAATAAGTGATCTGTTATTAAGAGGAACCTAGGTTGTAACTATTTAATTTCCATGGTTTAGAAGCTGGAATAAGTTCTAGCTGCTTGTTTGAAAATTGCAAGTTTTGTTTTAAACCAAGAAAAATGTAATAAAAGGACATTGAATTTAAGCTGAACTCAAAGCCACCCAAATCAGTTCCACAACTTCCCCCAGAGGGCCAGCCAACCCCTTTCTGCTCTCTAGACCAGGAACTCCCATTCATGTGTTGATTAAGAGGGGAGGAGCACTTGGGCTGCTCTGTGAAGGATACAATGGACTTCCTCTCAGGCAAGGATATGCAGATTGTGAAGGGTCAAAAATGGCCTCTCCCAGAAGGAAGGGGGCAGATGGCTTGAGACCTACTAGGAGGAAAAGGAGGTGGGGACAGACAACATTTGTTGATCACAATGGACCAAAAGCATATTTAAAAAAAAAGACTGATAATTGACTGTGCAAGTTTGTAAAAATGATAGAATTAACAGCATTGTTAATGTGATTTTTGGGTGCACATTTTAAGGGATGCCAGAACTGTGCAATGTTCTGGGAAGGTACCGTGTAAATTCTGGTTTTGCAGCAAATGTATTTGTCAGAAGCGTGAAACTTCACACACTTATGCCCATATATAATGCGCACATGTACACATTTTGGACAAATTAGATAGTGTCCTAGACAAAAAGTGCGACAGTCTGTCAAATCCAGACCCAAGATCCTACAGAGACGGGGCTTGGAAGAGTATTTGCTCCACAAAATATTTGATCTATGCATGTCATTTTTATAAAGATTGCACACATGAAAAGATGTATTATACCCAAAAGTAGAGTTTATGTTCAAAAGGCAAGGGGAGGATGTTCTGAATCATAAAACCACATCATGGTGACACCGTTTTCTCTTCCAATCAAGGGAGAGAGCGGATTCTAGCCAATAGACAGCCTAGAAGGTGCGCTTAGGATAATTCAGCATACACACCCCTTCATCAAATGCATAAATAGAAGCAGCTGAGGACTTAGAAAGACAGACAGATCCACTCACCATCCCACTCTTGGCGAAGCACCCTGCAGGAAAACTATCCATATTCCAGAAACTTTGCAAGCAGAAAGGCTCATTGCATAGCTGAACCATTTTCAGCTGGGCATTAACTTCCAGAACCCATCCCACAAACTTAAAGAGGAAACCAAAGAAACAGCCAGGCTGTGCTGTACTGCTTGCCTGCCAACTAATTATCTTCAGAACCAGAAGGGCAGATTAAACCCAATCTTTTGCCGTGCTGTGACCAGAGAGCCATTGCAGATCCCGTCCAACCGTGCAGTGTCCAGAGTGCCTTGCTGATCGCTGTCCGGTGTGCCCAGCAGAATCCATGATCTGAATCCCTGACGGTTCTGTTCAAACCTATATAGTGCGTATCCAGATAGGACTGTCACTCTATATACTGTCCATAGTAATCCCTATCTAAATCCATCTTATCTTTAGAAACCTGCTGTGTTAGAAATCTTTTTGAATTGCCTGAAATTTCCATCTTATCCTATATTCCTTCTGTACTAATATTGTTAAAATGATCTTTGCAGTGATATATTGCATCTGAAGAAGGCAAGCGTCTCGGCTGGCAGCTGCCTTGATCAAGTAGCTGAACTTCTGTGTAGCAATTGCTTCTTCATAGTCTCCTAGTGTAAAGAAACCCTGTTTGTCTTTTTAAAAGCGCATCCTTGTTTTACAATTTGCCTCCATCACAGAAAAACAACCTCCAAGAAAACGGCCATAACTACTTCAATTTTTTTTTTCATGCTAGAAACGAAAGTGTCTGCTTGTAGCTAACATCCTAAGCTTTCCATAGAACCCAAAACCGCATCTCAAATGCTTATAGTTCTTCCGCGATCGCGATAACTGCGTGCAGAAATGTTTGCCGCAAATTTTCGTTTTGGCAAACTGTATCACATGTAAAATAGCTTTTCATTGAACCCGACCTCAAAATTAAGCCTGAACGTTGCTCATTACTCTCAAATCATTGCTAGTGTTTGTCTGCAAGCAGATAAAAGCAGCTCCAAGTAGTATTTCAACAATTTCTGTGATTTAGCCCATTTTTAGTAATTTACATCTTCCATTCAAAGCCAACTTTAAAACCATTTTGACAATTAGTTCTGTTTCTCTCTTGTGTATGCTGGGGGGAAATTGGGATTGATATATTAGCTTGAATTCGGCATTCCTGAAACCTGTTCTCTCTCCACCTACCCCTCTACATTGCATAGTGGGGGGTGAGTGGTGTGCATGGGGAAATACTAACCACATTGCCATTTGATTTGAACACCCACCCACAAAAGTATAATTTCTGGGCTGTAGTGTTTTTGCTCATTATTACTCCTTGTGATTAAAGAGATTGCTTAGTGTGACATCACCCCATTGGTGCTTATTGTATCCCCATTAAAAATAGTGTGATTATCTTGTAAATATATAAATAAATATTTTAACTTTGCAAACCAGCCTGATTCCTGGTTCAGTGTGACAAGGGGGAAGGGGGGGGGGGGGGGGGTTCCAAGAGAGGGGCGTGATATAAGTGGTACATCGTTCAGAATAAAAGAACAGACACATAAATAAGGGTTTCAGTTGTGCATTACACACTAGGCATTGACTTAGGCGAAGTGCCGGATTGAAATCACTTACACTGTATCCTCTTCATGGGTGGATACATTCGCCAGCAGTTTGATCATGGCTGTGTCTTCGGTTTCTTTTTGGTCGAGGGACGCCACTTCTTGTGCCTTCTTCTTTAGTGTCTCACCTTCCGGTTTATCAAACAGTTGTTTTTTTCTTTTGTTTTACATCTCACTTCTTTGTCTATATCTGACTGCAGAAGGGCGTTTAAGTTCTTGCCATTTCTCAGAAATTTGTCATATTGTTTTGGTATGTTTTTGGTGTTCCGTGTTTGTTTTTTTCCTCTGTAGTTTGCTTTGTGGTTGTTCATCACTGATCTTGTTGAAAAATCGGAAAGTTCCCACATTGTACTTCTTTCGGGCGTTGATCTAAGATCTCAGTGGCGGGTATTGTCTCTAGTGCCTTTGCTTTAGCTGAAGTTGAAGGTTGGCTATCAATGTCATCAACCAATTCAACAGATCTATCTCTAGGCTCTCGACCCACTAGATCTTTGTTCTCATTTCCTTGTGTTTTGTCGGTATCGAGATCTATAGTCACTGGTGGGTGGTTTTTTTCTTGTTGTTTTGTTCTGTTGGCCTTCAAAGTGTGAGGTGTACTTTTGATGCCCTCATCAAGTTCTTGACGCTCTAGGCGTAGAGTGCTTCGTTCAGGTTGGTTATACTCACTGTGGTTCGTTACATCTTATTTCTCTACCTCTACTAGTACTTGTTTAGTTATTTGTGTCTGGGTTCGCAGCATTTGAACTGCTTCTTTTGCTACCTCAGCAAATAGTCTTGTCTTCGGCGTTTGATTTCATTTGTTCCTTCAGCAGCATGGACATGAGTTCATATGATTTAACATTTTTTTTTTGCCTGTTCCTTCATATAATGTATTTCCATTTCCAAGTTCACAGTTCTAGAATTCATCAAAGCTATGAGGGCATTTTGAACTTTACTAATTTCATGCAATTGTTCATATAGTTTGAACAACGGAGCCACCGTGATGGTTAAAGCAGACGTTCGGTTGGGGCGCAGCTCATTAATTATTTGTTCTATTAAATTTGTGCACCACTTTTGTTCATCTTCGCGGTTGAGAGATTGTGTTTTGGATGTGTCTACAAGGCTCTCTGCATATATTTGGGTAATGCCTTTCCATGATTGAAGAATCCGTTGATGTCTCTGTCTCCGAGTCGGAAGAGACTTCCAAATCTACAGTCACTTGGGATCTTAACTGTTTCGTTGGGAACTCAGATTGTTGGACTGTTTTGGTTTTCTTTGTGTTGAATTTTGGTTTCTTTTTTGAGAGCTTGGAAATGCCATTTAAGGGCTTAAGTCAATTTTTCTTTTTTTAGTGGTTGGACCGGAGCTCCTTTTTTTTAAATCTATTTTTATTCTACTATCCCATGTACTGCACTTTCCACTCTCCCCTCCCCCTTGCACAATCTGAATGATATCTGGCCTAGTAGGATCGTTGTTCCGTCTTCCTTTTGTTCCCCCTCCCTTGCCTTGTCGCGCCTCAAACCACCTGTGAATAGGCGCGTTATTAATGCCATTTATCAAGGGCGTTGGTACGTTGTTTCACCACTCGTTTGTATGCTTAGGACTATTGTTATGTACATTTGGTCATAACAATTTAATGGTTTTTTTTTAGATAACTGGTTAGTTGAAAGGGTTTGTTTGATCTCTGTCAGATCTTTCAGAAGTTTATCAGCCATTGGCATTGAGTCTCGCCTGTGGACTGATGGCTTTTGTTTGCTATTGGGATTGGGTGCATTGCTAATATCCTCATCCATCTTATTTAGTAGCATTACTTTTTCTACTTGATCCGATGTGAACATTTCCTCGTTGTTGGCCTTTGATTTGGTTGTTTGGAGTTGGTAAGACTTGTGTATGGGGACACAAGTGCGAGTTCCATCACATGGTAGTAAATCAGTTTTTTTTTTTAATTTCTTTTATTGATTGTATGCAAACAAAACAAAAACCAAACAAGCAGCATAATCATAATAGTTCAATTACACATCAAGTTATCGTATTCACTGCTCCCATTATCCCTCCCTCCCCCGTGAGCCTATTTGTCAATCCCTTTCAATGTTTGGCACATGCGGCCGGGTTTCGTTCTCTTCCGAGTCTGTTGGATCGGATATTACTCCAAACAATTCTGTTATTAGCGTTTTCCAAGCCAACAGGGTGCCCACCCCCCCTTCATCAGCCTGGCTACTCGCTTCTTGCCATGCCACCGTTTCAGCCTCCGCCCATTTCTGCAAGTCCTTCCACCATACATCCACCTTAGGTTTGTGGCATTTCTTCCACCCCATGGCGATCCTACGTTTCGCAAGCACATACGCCAGATTTCTCAGTTTCTCAATATGCTTGAGTTTCCGTGGCCTAGGGAACCCGCCCAGTAAGCAGGCCCAGGCCGTGTCTGTGACAAGAGTAACCCCTTTATCAGCCAGTTTCTGCGCCACTTCTCCCCAGTAGCACCTAATAATCGGGCACGACCAAAACATATGTGTCATGTCAGCGTTTTCCAGGTTACATTTAGGACACACTTGTATTCCAGCGTTTCGGAACTTGGATATCCTCAAGGGGGTCATGTATGCCCTATGCATTACATACAGCTGTATTTGTTTTAATCTGGCATTTCTAGACACTTTTTTGTGGTAACCCAGGGCACGCTCCCATACCCCAGTCCTCCATCGGCGCCCCCATTTCCTCCTCCCAGTCCAGTCTCAGATATGTCAAATCTTTCCCCGCCTTAGACATCACCATCTCATACAGTCTCGAGATCTCATGACCTCCTTCGGATATATCATATTGTTTCCAAAACTGCATCTGGTTCTTCTATCAAGACTGTCTCTGGCCAGGTGTTCTTAATCATCCGCACCAATCTAATGTACGTGACATATTGGCCCGTGTGTAGCCACGCCTCTTCGTTGAGTTCTATAAACTCCTTAATGGATCCCTCTTGCCAAACATCGCCTAGCGTTGCCAGCCCCACCGATTCCCAGTAGGTCCTAACAATCGCCCTCAGCTGATCATCCCCTCCTGTCAAAGCAACCAGCAGTATCTGCGGGGGGCATGGGACTTCCATCAAACGACAAGTCCTACGCCAAATTTTCCATCCAAGCCTCAACATCGCAGGACGCCCCCTCATTTCAGTATCGGACAGCCAAATCATTTCTTTCAAATAAAACGGGGTGCAGTCGTGTCCAAGCACCCTGTGCTCAGGGGTCACCATCAGAAAGCCACTTGGCCACATACTGTAACTGTCCCGCCAAATAATAAACCTCAAAATGTGGCAGTCTGATACCTCCTTTTTCATAAAAGTTCTGCAGTTTCCAAAACGCCACTATTTCGGGTACCGTGCCACAGGAAATCCCTACACATACTGTTCAATTTACTGAAAAAACTTCTTGGGTATTATGTATGGGATATTACTAAAGTAATGCAGGAGCCTGGGCAGAACTACCATCTTAAGCATGGCCCCCCCCCCGCCCCATCATCGCCACGGGCAATCTTGCCCAGAAATGCATGCTGTTCCTAATTTTCTCGACGGCTACTTCCGTATTGTGTCTGTGTTCTTCTTGCACCGTGTGATATACATCTACGCCCAAATAGTGAAAAGAGCTAGTTGCCCATGGTACCTGTAGCACTGGTAGTCCATCTACAGGGATCCCCTTATAGCTACCTAGCGGGAATATGACAGACTTTTGTGGGTTCACCGAGATGCCAGACAACTCTGCATACCTTTCCATCACTTCAAGTATCTATAAGAGATTTTCTTCTGGGTATTGCAAGTACAGCAACAAATCGTCTGCGTACAAGGATATCAAGTGTCGTTCCCCTCCTACCTCAATGCCAATCGCATCATACTGTGCCCTAAGGCATATTGTCAGAGGCTCCAGGGCTAAGATGTAAAGCATCGGGGACCAGGGGCACCCTTGTCTGGTGCCTCTGCCAAGTTGCCAACTTTCGGATATCACCGCTCCAGTTCGGACCCTGGCAAGCGGCTCACTATACAACATCTTGGCCCACCTGATATAGCCCAGCCCCATTCCATACCCTTCCAAAGCAGCCAATAGCCATGACCACTTGACCGAGTCAAAAGCTTTAACTGCATCTAGAGACACTATCGCCATCTCACCCTTGTTCTTACTGCCCCATTCGACCACCCGGTGAAGTCGCCTATGGTTGTTAATGTTAAAGGTCATATCAGCACCGGAGTGGTCCCCTGGCACTCTGGCGACTCTGAAAGAGGGAGGGAGGGGTTAGTGGGTGGAGGCTGGAAAAGTGCAAGATTGCAGTGATGTGCTGTTGGCAGCCTCAGCCTGGTGGTTCCGTCGGCTGGGCCTGGGGTGTATGCGGCTGGTAGTCGTCGTGTGCTGATGTGCGAGTCTATGTGTGTTTTTTGTTTCGTTGTTGCAGTGTAGTGAAATTCGTGCGGTTTGCTGCGCTAGAGGTTTGTGGTTGTGTTTGGTTTGGAGTTTGAGAGGTATATGCAGAGAAGGAAATTGTTAGTGGTATTGGTTAGTTTGTATCTCTATCCTAGAGTGAACCGGTTGGGCTCGTGTAATCTTACACGACGGGATGCTTGTACACCCTGAGCCTCAGGAGGTACGTGCCCGTTTTTACATTCAAGGCCGTTTGAGGATTTAGCTGTCCCCTCCGCCCGCTCCCTTAATAACCTTGCATGCTCCTCACCCCTTCCACATGACTAGCGCAGCTGCTAGTGTCCATACTTCCGATTGATCCATACTTACAATTCTATCTCAGTGTGGACATGCTAGTATTCACAATTCTATATAGGTGTGGACATGCTAACATTTACAAAAGTGTGAACATGCTAGTATTTACAATTCTATCTAGGTGTGGGCATGCTAACATTCACAATTCTATCTAGGTGTGGACATGCTAGTATTCACAATTCTATCTAGATGCGACGCAGGCTAGTATTCACAATTCTATCTAGGTGTGGACATGCTAACATGTTGTGTGTTATGTTTCTGCTCGGGACATAACCCGTTTCATCAGGATGTATGAGTCTACCAATCACTTTCTGCAATCGGTTTGCTAGGACAGCCGTGAGAATCTTGCTGTCCTGATTTAGCATCAACAGAGGCCTGTAGGAACCAGATCTATGCTCCGGTTTATTGGGCTTGGGCAGCGGTATTATGATCGCCTCTCTGAGTGACTCAGGCAACCGTCCTATCTCAAATGCTTCATTAAGCATGTCCAGCATTGGGGGGAGGATTTCCTCTTTGTATACTTTATAGAATTTTCTGGGGAACCCATCTGCTCCTGCGGTCTTACTGGTAGGCAACTGCTTCACAACCTCTTCTAACTACTCCAACGTGATTGGCTCATCTAACTCCTCCCCCCCTTCTTCACTTATCTTGGGCAGCCCTATGTCTTCTAACGTTTCGATTATCTTGCGCTGGTCACCCCTCTCATGTTAATGTTAATGTTAAAGGTCATTTGTACCGCGCACTATCACCACCGGAGTGGTCCCCTGGCGCTCTGGCGGCTCTGAAAGAGGGAGGGAGGGGTGGGTTAGTGGGTGGAGGCTGGAAAAGTGCAAGATTGCAGTGATGTGCTGTTGGCAGCCTCAGCCCGGTGGTTCCGTCGGCTGGGCCTGGGGTGTATGCGGCCGGTAGTCGTCGTGTGCTGATGTGCGAGTCTATGTGTGTTTTTGTTTTGTTGTTGCTGTGTAGTGAAGTTCGTGCGGTTTGCTGTGCTGGAGGTTTGTGGTTGTGTTTGGTTTGGAGTTTGAGAGGTGTATGCAGAGAAGGAAGTTGTTAGTGGTATTGGTTAGTTGGCATCTCTATCCTGGATTGAGCCGGTTGGGCTCGTGTAATCTTACACGACGGGATGCTTGTACACCCTGTGCCTCAGGAGGTACGTGCTCGTTTTTTTTTTTCTCCATTCGAGGCCGTTTGAGGATTTAGCTGTCCCCTCCGCCCGCTCCCTTAATAACTTTGCATGCTCCTCACCCCCCCACATGACTAGCGCAGCTGCTAGTGTCCATACTTCCGTTTGTGTGGTGATTAGTTGTGTCTTGTCCGTTCCACAGCTCGTGGTACCTAGTTGTGGCTGTACGGGTGATGGGGGATGGTGAGGGTTGGCTGGAGTCGTTGCCTCCGTCTCCCTGGGTCTCGCAGGTGGACCCCTGTGTCAAGGTCCTTTTTGTTGAGTCATTTGTCTTATTGTTGTTTCGGTTTTAGTCTCTGGTTTTGAAGAGCCAGGTTTTTAGTAATTTTCTGAATTTGAGGTGATCTTTGGTGTTCCTTATTATTTTTGGGATGCTGTTACAGGTTTTCGCGGCTAGGTGGTAGAAAGCGGTTCCTCCGAGTTTCTTCTTGATGTAAGGTTTTTGTTCCAGCCGGATTTCATTGGTTGACCTGAGCGGTCTCGTTGGCTTGTAGATTGTTATTTTCTTTTGTAGGAATTCTGCTCCTTGTCCGCCGATTGCCCTGTGCGTTATGCACATTGTTTTGAAGATGATGCGCTGTTTTACTGGGAGCCAGTGTAGTGTTTTTAGGGCCGGGGTGATGTGGTCTCTTCTGGATAGTTTGAGGAGTAGTCTGGCTGCTGTGTTTTGGATCCTTTGTAGCTTCTTCAGTAGGTATTCCGGTATACCGAGGTAGAGGCTGTTTGCATAGTCTATGCTCGACATGATGAGGCCGACGATGGTGAGTGTTTTGTGTGTGAAGGAGAGGAAAGGTAGTATTTTTCTTGCCGTGTGGAGGAGGAAGAAGCATTTCTTGACTGTTGCGTTTATTTGCGGTTAATAATGGTCCTAATCGGAGGCCTAGGGGTCTCGCTTTTGTATAGCCAGGCCAAAAGGCGGCCTGTCTTGTCTCCCCCTGCGTGCTGCCTCTCAACATATTTCCTATAATTGAGATTGCAGAGTCTTTCCCAATGCCCTGCACATTGTTGCTGTAGTTGAAGTACCAGCTCCGTGTCTACGTCACCGCTCTTCAAAGCTGTTTCCAGCTCAGTTTCCGCCCTCTGCAGGTCAGCCAAGACCCCCACCCTGTAACCCTCTTGATTTAGCAATGGCCGCCCCCCGCATCACCACCTTAAAAGCTTCCCATAATGTGCCCGCAGAATCAACACTCCCAGTATTCTCTTCAAAGAAGTTAGTAATTTCTTCCCTTATATCTTCTCTAAAGACTGGATCTTTGAGCGCCTCCGCTCGGAGGCGCCATGTAGGGATCTTCGCCCTCGGGGGGGGCAATATTGCCATCCGAGGATCAGGGGCGAATGATCCGAGAGGACCCTGGCCTTATATTCAATTTGAGTAATCTCAGACTTCACATCTGCTGTAGCGAAGACGTAATCGAGCCTAGTATGCAGTTGGTGCGGGGCTGAATAGTGCGAGTATTGCCTCTCAGTGGGATGTTTCATCCTCCACACATCTGTAAAGCCAAAATCAGTTAGCAGCGTCTGCAACGCTTCGCTGCTGGGCTAGGCTTACCCACCCTGCCATCAGATGTGTCCACCACAGGATCCAACACACAAAGTCCCCAACCCAGATCACTGCGCTCCCTATACACGTACTAAGATTGGTACACAGGGCTCTGAAATATGCTGCTGCGTTTTGGTTGGGGGCATACGTGTGTACTATGCATACCTCCCTGCTCTCCACAAGCCCTCGCAATATAGCCATCCCTCCATCAGTTTCAACTACCTCTTGTATCGATTTGAACGGGACGTGCAACCCAGATTAACACCCCCCGAGCATATGCAGAGTACGGCGAGCCCACTACGGTCCCTCTCCACTTTCTATTAACCAGGTCCAACTTCTCGCGCATCAAGTACGTCTCCTGTAGTAACGCGATATTTATTTTCTGCCTTTTCAGATACATCATGATTTTGTTTCTTTTCAGATAGCTGTTAAGGCCCCTGAAGTTCCACGTTATTATCCTGAGGTCCCCCATAGGTCATTAATAATAATAATATTTATTGTGTTACAGTTCTAATTAAACTTTACACAAATTCAAATAAACATATATCAATAATTAGAAAAATACACAGTCAGCATATCACTCAACAATTAATCTCTTAAAATCAGATTTCTGATGAAACATATGAAGTTAGGAGTAAGCAGAGGGGATTTTATATAGGCTTAAATCCCAGTACTTCAATTCACAGTAATCTCTACTTAGCTAAAATCGCTCTTATTTAGTACATAACTTAATAGGTCATTAATGAACACCCTCCCGATCCTCCGCCGAGTACGCCCCTTCTTGCACCGCAAGTACAACATGCTGATTCCTCCAAATAGGCTCGAGACAAAACTTAAACTCCCCATAACCACACACTCAACTTCCCATCCCCACCTTCTTCCCACCCACCCCTCCCCCAACAATACCCTCCCCAACCGTTGCCCAGCTCCATTCCTGGATCTCAGGCACCCCCACATCTAGCCCTGCCTAGCACAAGCTTCTACTCAGGGCTCAGTAGGTTAAAGCCGCCCTAATGGCCGCTGAAACTAATAATCTATTGGGGTAGGTCGTCCACGTTCTGTTGCTCCTTTCAAAAAACATTACGCATACAGTTGCCAAACCGTTACCAATTACAGTTACACTCACTATATTCCAGTCCAAATCGAGCACCAGGCTCAGATTGTGTACAAAGTTCAGTTAGTTACAGTTTCTCTATCCCATCAGGGTCCTCCTCCTTACGAAATCTTCATTCGGTATGATCCTGCCGGTCACAATCCGCTTCTTGTTCCGGGCAGCCCTGCAGGTCCAGCCACGTGACAACATCCTCAGGGGTATCAAAAAATAGCGCTTTCTTCTTATGTAGCACTTTAAATTGTGCCGGATACAGCAGCATATATTTGACTCCCGCCGCGCTCAGCCTTCTTTTGACGGCGACGTAACTATACCTCTGCCTTTGCACCAGTATCATATAGTCTGGGTATGCTGTGATGTTGGTGGATGCGCTCTCCATCGTGCCGCCCTTGCGAAACTATGAGGATCTTTTCTCTGTCCCTGTAATTCAGGATCCTTGCGATGATCGATCTTGGCGGGGCCCCCGGCCGGGGTTTCCTCATTAGGGCGCGGTGCGCCCTCTCCACCGTAAATCCCTGTGAAAGATTCCCGGCCCGATCTCTTGTAGGATCATGTTTTCAACATAGTTTGTGGGGTCTTCGCCTTCTTCCCCCTCCGGAAGGCCAACCACGCGAATGTTGTTCCTCCTCGCCCTTCTTTCCGCCTCTTCCACACGATTTTCCAGGTTGGCGACCTGTTTTAAGACATGAATCTCCTTCGCATTGCTCGTGCTAACATCGGTATTAATCTTCACCCCACTTTCCAGACCGCTGGTCCTTTCTGCAAGTGCCCTAACATCTTGACGTAGCAGGGCGAGTTTCGTACCTACAGCATCGATCTTATTCTCTAGAGCTGTGTGTAGGTCCGCCATTGCCAAGTCCACTTAGTCCCATTATAGCCTCCAGGATCTGGTGCTTGTCCCCTTCGGGGGCGTCTTCCGCAGCGGTCACGACCATGCTCTGCACCGATGTTGAGGGGGTCCGTTGCGTTTTCGTGAAAGTCTCCATCGTGGGTTGCTTAGTCTTGGCTCTCAACCCTTTTGCCGACATGGCGCTGCCCTCCACTCCTGTACGCCTCCGCCTTAGTGCAGCTGTTGCACTGTCCTCGGTCCGACAATGGTGTGGCTCCCAGGTCTTCGGATTCACATTTGAGATGGCACTTCGAATTGTCTTACGGATGGGCTATGGCCTCACACTCCCCATTCAATTTCCGTAGGCCTCGTCGCCCAAGCATCCAATGTTATCTCCTCCTGCGGTCAGATCGCCGAGGCTCCATTAGCGTATGCCAGGCCGGGCGCTCTCATGGTGCTAGTTCGAACACGCCGCCATATCTCCCTATTGTACTATTCCTCCAGGCAATTTACCACAGTCATGTCCCGCAGTTCCGGTGAATCAGTTTCGTTTCTCCTCGGAGGTCTCTCCTTTGTTAGCCACCATCTTGGTGCCGAAGCGGCCACACAATCGCACCAACAAAAACATGTATCTCTCACGATTCCCGGGGACTATGAACTTCTCCAGCAAACTTCACTTGGCGTGCGGCTTCCGACGCCTGATCCCCAAAGTTCTAGGCGCTCATTGCAGTTGCAACAGGTAACTTTGGCAAAAATAGAGTCGGATCATCAGGAGCTCCTCGCGCAGCATGTCCTATACCATGGCCAGTTAGCCACGTCGTAGTAAATCAGAGTTACTTAGATAAAGTTGCACGATAGTTCTTAGCCGGGGTACAGTCGTGCCATCTTCGTGGTCAGGAACCAACCGTGCAAGCCTCGTCAGCGAGGCTGTTTCGTAATGGTCCTGATCAGATACTTGATCCTCCGGCTTAGTCATGGCACTTTCACTGCCCCTCCCATTTCCATGCAGCCATTTATTTCAGCACCCACATTGCAGTCACTTACTACTGCCTTTTTTCTCGTTTCTGGGTAGGCTGTTACATTCAGATTTTTCAACTGGGGTAAGTATGCTTTCGCAGTTTTTCTTTGTTACGGGGAGCAACTCACACCTCAGGTCACACGGTTGTTTCGCCATTCCTTCGTGGTTGAAGTAGCAATTTTGTGAGGTGTCTCTGGCAGACAGAGTGCCCAATTAACGAGGAAGGTCAGGGTAAATTGTTAACCTGGCACCAACTGAGTCTCTAGATCATGCTTGCATGTGATTTTGCATATACATGTACATTTCATTCCCATCTCCCAAACCTTTTTGTAATCTCATCTTCGTAGCACTTGTGTCGCTTACTTGGAGTCCTGTTTCAGACTACAGATGGAGCCCCCGCTGACTCAGAGTGCCATCTTCTCAATGTACTGCGTCGTAGTGTAATCATTTCTTTGAAGGTGGAATCAGGTGTCCGATATCTTACGGCAATGTTTTTTTTCCGCACAGTTCTACGTCCCACGTTGCAACAAAGCAGACACAGCCAAACCGCAGTCTTTGGCAAACAATAACTCGCCCTTTGCTCACTCGGGCTTTGCGCCGCGAGGGTGCCTAGGGGCTTGGTTTGGCTCCTCTCGCTTCTGGATTGGGCGGGACTGGACGCAGGTGGGCGGGGTCAAGTTGTGCAACAGCGCACGATTAGCTTCTCTTCGCTTTTCTACTCACGCTGCAGCTGCTTCCAACTTCACGCTTCACAGCAGCAGCCACATCCTAACACCAGTCTTTGGCAAACAATAACTCGCCCTTTGCTCACTCGGGCTTAGCGCAATTATAGAATCATGATTTCAATGAAAATAGGCTCTCCAACACAATGCTGACCCTGAGAATAATGACCCTCTAATCGTACAAATCATACACCTACTCCGGTCCAAACTGTGAATCTACCTCAGAGTACCTCTACCACGAAACATGAGAACATTCACAGCCAGCTCATCCTGATCCAGAAAGTAATCTATGGAGAACCTCAAGGGAACGCCAACTCTGACATAAGAGGGGCACAATAATTATGAGGAATCATACAAGAAAGGTGCTCAAAACGGAACAGATGTTTCTGCCTGGGACCCCCTACAAGATGATTTTCCAGAGTTCCGAATGGAGCTGGGGGGGGGAGAGTTGAGAGGTCCGTCGAGCAAAGGTGAGGGGGGGAAATCTGGAAAAAGGAATATTGTTAGGGACGATAGTGTACTGAAGCAACAGTTTATGTCAAGTAACCATTTGTGTAGGATTGTTATTGAAAGCATATTCCAAGGACCATGACAGCTTATATTAAATCAATCTGCAATATTGCTATTATTTTCTGAAATTGTCAACCTAAGCGCTAGTTGTAGCAGGGATATAAATCGTGTGGAATTTGGGGAACAGCACCACACTGACAAGATTATTATTAGCCTTGAAACGCGAGTGGTGTATGACCTACCTAAGAAAGCATTTTTGCTTAGGCAACTCTGATTCATGATTTCACCTTTAAATGCTGGGCGAATGGAAGAGATCTTATGGTTTCCTTTTTAAGAAGTCAGCCCAAAGTCCGGCCCATCTGCATTCTCCACGTGGAGTCTGCTCTAGATGCGCCATTCTGCTGGTTCAAGTAATTTCCTGTTCTATGTTACTTTCATTAGTGCCTGAAACTACCACTTTTCCACAGGTTGGGTTGATTTGCACAACTCCCTTTCTGTTGCATCTATGGATAAACAGCCACGTACATGCCTGTCTAATCAAAGCACGATCCTTGGCTGCACACAAGTTAGCCATGTATACTTTTATCGAGAATCATGACACCGATTTTGTTTTTATTATCCAGGCGTGGCTTTACTCTGCGTCAGGCCCTGATGAAATTCAGGACACTTAGCTTTAGTGGCTGGTGGCAGTGAACCTTTTTATTAATTTGGTGCACCTTTACCGTGAGCGGTTTCCAAAGCCCCGGTGGTAAAGGCACCAGGGGTGCCCATTTTACCAAAATGGCCCCAGACTTTTTTCATCATTTTAGCATTTCTTGTCCTTTATTGTTCCTTCCCTCGACATCCAGGTTGGGCAATTACCTTGTGTTAACTTTATCTTCGGTGGGAATCCTGTGGATTCCCCACCCAGGCTCCAGAGTGTCTGTGAAGGCAGGAAGCACTTTGTCTTCCAGCCTGACAGAGAATCCAGTTCAAACCCCATGCCCAAGAGGTTGTGGCCAGGTGGGGTCCCTCGCCCACGTGGTGGCAATGTCCTACAATCCGCATTTTCTGGCAGGAGCTCCTCAGCTGGATCAAGCATCTAGTGAGGACCCAGCTGTCCCTCGACCCACTCCAGATACTATTGGGAACCCCAACCAAGGACCAGGGGTGGTGGGGGGGCGGAGGGGAGTACTGATTGTCTGGGGTATGTGAGGCTATGTTGCGGGCAGGGTGATTGGCAGTGGCCCAGCATTGGACGGTGGGGAGAATGCTCACAAGACAGGAATGGGAAGGTAAACTGTGTAACATGATTGAAATGGAGAGACTAACTGCCACTGCAAATGATCACAGGGAATCCTTTAGGAATGGCGGATGTTGTTGTCCAAGTTGGAGGAGATCAAAGACCGACGATGGGACAGAGAATGTGTGATGATCGGAAAGAGGGGTGCCAATCTAACGCTCTAATCTACTCAACGTAATATGGAGATATGACCATCCACCCCGAGAGTTTAACTGTTGAACGTTTGCTCCCTGAACACGCTGACTAGGATGCATTTTGAGCCATCCCCCGTCATACTGCAACCTTGGGGGGCTGCAATACTCCAATACCCTGGGACCTTAAGCCATCTGCAGGTGCATGGTGTTCTGAATTCTGAATCTTGCTGAAACTTCGTGGCATCCTGCTGGATCTCAAGAGGCATGATTCAAGTCCAGAAAATCCCCTCATCAGAGTGCTGACCTTGCAAATGACGAGAATCCGAACAGCAATAATCTGTCTTCGTCTGTGCTCCTGAGAAGGCGCCAAATCCAGAGAGCAGCGTCCAGCTGCGAAGAAACCCTTGCCTGAAGCATTTTGTTTCGATCCCTGCTGATAAAGCCTATCCAGGGTCCTGCCTTCTGTCCTCCTGACAAGAAATGCAGTGCCTGGCTTTTTGGCTGCAGCTCCTGAAATCCTCTTGCTGGAACTCTTCACTGATAAGGTACTGTGCTGGCTTGGGTATTTACTTACCTTAAGCCTGAGTGATGGTGTATCCTTGGGGTGCTGCTGTGCTGGGGGTCCACCCATCCAGTTCACCCAGTCCCACTGCTGGAATCCTCAGTGTGTCTTCTGTGAAGCCCCTGGCCCCTCAACTAACTTTTAAAGTGAACTACTTGTTTGCCCAGTCTTCCGCCCGAACTCGGACTTTACCTGCAGATGAGGCTTATCGGACCTTGCCTAATGCTGGCTCCTAGACCACTAGGGTCCCTCTTCTGCCTCAGAGAACTCATACTAGAATTGGGAGGGCTGGATCACTTAAGGGGTCTGCCTTGTAAATTAAAACAAGTGTTGAAACGTGTCCTTACTTGTAACAGAGTTTGTTGGTAACTTTAAACTCTGAGGGAATAGTTACAAAAAGGTATTACTTACCTTAGCTATGATCTGCCATGCTGAAAAGTCTATATAGAATTTACTTACCTTGAATAAGCTGTGTGTCTTCTTACATGAGTAATCTCAAAGTCTTGCTTTCCTTAAAAAATGCCTTGCCATTCTAACTGAAAGTAGACTAAAGGTTAAGTTACTCACCTGTGAATTGGTTCCCCTCTTCCCAAAAGCAATGCTGTTGGTTTCACTTTGTTATTCCTCTTAGGATAATTGTATGAGTGTTCCGCCTTGCTTCCCCCGACTTGCTGTTAACCTGTACAGAATAAGAATGCTTGGCTTATACTTACCTTTTAGGTTGCTGGTAGCTCCTTAAAGTATAGAGGTTTCACTTTCCTTGAGTTAGCGGTGTGGCAACCTAAAATAAGTTAGAAAGTTCTTGCTTGTCTTAGTGTGTCACTGAACTGAAAAGTAGCTGTAATGGGATACATTACTCACCGTAATCGTATTTCTGGTGCTTGTATCTGCTTAGATTCACATGTTCTGCATAGTACGACATCTAGTGGAAGTCGTGGAGTATTACACGATTTGTTTTCGAAACTCGAAAAACGGACTTCGACAGGGTGTTTGTAAACAGAGTTATCACAAAAGTTATGTTAATACTGTTCCCAGAATAAGTGTATTAATTATTCACAAAATGATGTCAAGTTGACTTAGTATGTGATTTCCTGTTGAGCCTGATGGTACAACTGTTCGGGTCTACTACCCTGAATTACTGAATCTCATCTATAAGTAATTATTGGTGAGACTTCCCTAGAACACCTGTTAGGTGTTCCAAATAAGGTTATATGCTTTGGCCTGTGTGCCTTTAAGCATAGTGGTGTCTGTTTTTATTAAAAAAGTGTTTATGACGGACTAGTACTTATCCCCAAGACCTAACTTGGACTATGTGTATTTATAATAAATCTTTATTTTGTATACTACGCCTTGTTGTCATTGTTTCTATTGTGTCCTTGGTGTACTACAAGTTCAATGCACTTTCCTACAGCCCTCTCTTGGCTGCTCCGTCAACCTACCATGAACTCAGGTGGTACAGCCTTCTAACAAGAGTTGAGTCTTGTACAGTTCAGTTGAATGGTTTTACTAAGCCCTTAGTTGGCCTTCAGAAAAACCAGTTCCAACAACGATTACCGGCATAGAGATGGAGCATAGGTTAGTACAAATCACAATAAATGCTTCATCGGTATGGCACTTTCTTTTGTTATATCACCCATCATCGATCAGTCTCGTAACATTTGGTAAAACCTTTCTCAATAGCGTATCTGAACTGTCTTCCCATATTATAAATGTGTGTACTTTAGGAGATTTTAATCACTGGGCCGAGGAGGATTCTAATTTTTACTTCATTCCCAACTGGTATGAATCATTTGTTATTATAACAATTGGCGTTTGGCCCTCATGTCAAAGGGCATATGCTGGATCTTGTTTTTGCATCCTCGCAATTATTGTGTGTTTTTCCTACCTACTTCATGACATGGTCAGATCATTAAGTGGTTCCTTTTAAGCTTTTACTCTCTGGAAATCCTCAACAGGTTAATCATTCCAGAAAAATTCTTCAAAGAAACTGGAGGGTAGTTGAACCTCTTAATCTGGCCACCAAGATTTCTATTCATCAGGCAGTGGAAGAAGAACCTAGTCCTGCCCCATCTGCCATTATTAGATTGCCTAACGATCTAGCCCCACTCAGATTGTCTACCAGGCCAGTGCATCCACCAGCCCTGTGGTTCTATGCTGAATTACGCTTACTCAGTTTGTCTATCAGTTCGCCAGGCAGAGCGCAAGTGGAGAAGGGACTATGATCTATCCGTTCAAGAGGTTTTTTTTTTTTAAAAAAAGTGTGCTTTGTACCATAAAGCCCTTAATACTGACAAATTTATGTATTTTTCAAACTCCATTCAATCCACTGTTAGTGTACCTAAAAAGCTCTTTGAAATAGTAAAATAAGTCTCTAGCCCCAGCATGGCTCCTATAGTTCCAAGCTCACAGGTGGTGTGTGATCAATTCTCACTTATTTATAAATAAAATTGAGATTATTATGCCCAACCTCTCTACTTCCATGACCAGTAAGCCAGAGGTCCTTACCTAATAATGCTGACGCCCAATCTTTTTTCCTTTGAACCCACAAGTGCTTTGGACATAAATTGGGTGGTATTTGCTCTGAAGTCTGTGTTGACAAAGTTTGAATGCAGTACCGTCTGGGAATATTACAAGCAACTAGGACTACAGGTATAGGCAACCCAACCCGTGGTATAAGCTTGTACTACACAGTTTTGGTAGTGTGTTGAGCAGCCAGGCTCATCTCAAGAGGGGAAATGTGAGCTGTAGTGGAGTTACACGAAGATTCACAGTCACAGGTATTCAAATAAACTCTCATGTTTCTTGCATAAACAATTTTTATCAGTCAGTTATGAAGCCTTCTTTAGAAGGGAGCAATAGAATAGTAACATACAAGTATACTTCAATTCTGTACACTGAGTTTCTGGATCAGACAAGCCCCTTTTGGGATGGCCCACAGACACAACCTACACCCACAGGTGACTTCAGCGACAAGGGTGCTGGGGACATTAATATCTTACTGTTGGTATTCCGAATACTCTTTAAAAAGTTGGTAAAAGGCAAAGGTTATTAGAACACAAGAGACCACAAATATTCTTAAGCAGGGCAGAAACTGAGTTCACTAGAAGAGTCATTCAATTCAATAGGCGAAGCCAAACTCAATAGGCAAAAGTCTTGGATAGGATAAAGCACTTCTGGTAAGTAATGAAAGTCTTTGCACAAGTTCTTAGGACTCTGAAGAAAAGAATCAATTGTAGGGCCACAAGCTGATTAGACTTGTGGAAGTTACAAGCACTTCTACAGTAAGAGGTAAGTTCTTAGATTTGTTTTACAGTACCTTGGTAAAGAAGAAAAGATGCAGCCGATGACTTCTGTTCCTGTGCAGCTCTGCAGATCTCACTGTTCCTGGGCCTCAGTTGTGGGGCCAAGAGGGAGGACGTCGGGGGACTCCTGCACTGCACCGCACTATCAAAACTGGCATCGGGGAAACTTTACTTTCAGTGGCTGTTTCAAGTTTCAGCTCCTTGCGGTACAGCAAATGGCAATAAGCGCGGTTCCTGGCTGTCAAGGTGGACTTTCCTCACATTTGGGGTCCCACACTCGACTGAGTGGGAGGGGGGTCAGTTTGGTCAGTCCTGCTTCGTGAGAGTCCGGAGGATCTTCTAAAAGGCCAGCTTACAAGCAACGCACACAATGTGTGCCCCTCACACTGGCTCTATGGTTTTCTGCAGCAACTCTGAGGAAATTCAACCAGCTCTGAGATGGGTGTCCAAGTGGCTTTCTTGGCAGTCGACTGGTCCCCATCAACTGAATGGGAGAAGTCGTCCTTTCAGGGCTTCTCTGTAGATGTAAACTTGGGAAGTAGTCACTGCAGCAGGGCTTCACTGGGCAAACCAACGGTCCAGGAGTTGCAACAGGCGTCCTCTTCAAGCTCTTCAGTTCATTCGTCCAGGGGTCGACTGCCTTCTAAGCCAAAAGACTGGCCTTTTATTCAGTTCTCTCCCATTAATTCCAGCCTAGCTGTCACTCACCCAGCAGGGTGGCTGTCCTTGCAGGACAGTCAGCCAGCCAATCACCACAGTGTGCATTTGGGTCTCCTAGGAGACTAAGCACAGGGAGTTTCGGGCACCTCCCTCACTTCCTGCCTACCCCAGACACTTGTGCGCCAGAGGCGGGTTTCTCTCAGAAACCCTGCCAAAGGCGAAATGAACAAAGAGACCAAACCTGGTTTGGCGCGCAGAGAAACTCTAGAAGGACCTTTCCACAAAGACCTGGTGAAAAAAGACGACCGGGCACCATTTTAGCAAATATGACTGGACGCCATTTTGTCTCCCGAGGTGAACGTTACCGGGGCTGCCAACGGTCGCAGTAAATGCAAACCTAGGTAGTTCAAAACGAAACCACTGCCAGCAGCCAGTCAATTGAGGAACGGGTAACAAAAAATGTTACATGAGCATTTAGACCCAGAGGATACCAAGTAAACCCTCAAGCATAAGATAGGATGTGCTGGGTCTAGCAAGTACAATGCCAAGTAAAGCCAATTTCACTTTACTGCTCTGGGAAACAGTAGTTGGTCCCAGAGCAGGTATATTAACCTTGATAAATCTGGAAGAAGTCCCTGTGGGACTGCACAGAAGGTGCTTTGTGATAACTGTAAAAGGGGATGCCTATGGAGTTGGTTAGACTCCATAACCAAAAAGAAACAAACACAGAAAACACATTGAAAAGTTCAAAGCCCCAAAGTTTAGCAAAAGAGCTGGGGGTCTCTAAGGTACAGAGGAATTAGCACATTTATGAGAATTCTCCCTACCTGTCTGCATCGCCTTTGGACGCAATTCTTTGCATCTGTTTAAACTGGCACACGAGTCTCTGAGCTAGTCTCAGAAGCTGTTAATTCTTGGCTTGCTTTTGGCCAGATTCCAGCTATGCTAAAGCAGGCTTTAGTGATTCCGCCATTGAAGAAACCCCCTTTGGATGCATCCGTTTTTTCCAATTATTGTCCAATTTCTTTAATTCTGTGCCTAATGAAGGTTAATGAAGCAGTTGTTACCCCCCCCCAGTTAAGATCTTTGAGTGTCAGGACATTTTAGACCCCTGTCAGATGGGCTTCCATCCTTTGATGGGAACGGAATCCGTCTTGGTTGAAGTATTGGATGATCTAGTTTTGATCAAGGACAGAGACGGCATGGCAAGACTTATTTTATTGGACACGTCTGCCGCCTTTGATCACAGATTCATGTAACCCAAATAAGAAATGTACAGTCATACTTTTAATAAGATAAGCGCCCAGATGTCAACGGGTTAGGCGGGCTATAGAAATGGCAATAAATAAATGGCATTCTTTTTTCTAGTTTACAGTGTGCAGGTATTGTGGGGCCAGTTTTAGTCAGGCTCTGTGCTTTTCTGACTTCCCGGGTACAAATGGTGTGGCTTCCTCCTTACAGGTCGCCTCCTCAAAAATGTGCCAATTCCCTTAATCTTGGAGACCCCCAGCAACTTTGCTGGATTTTGAGGACTTGATTTTTTAACTGGAGAGAGAGACACCCTTTTTTCCCCATTCTCTCGTGTGTTTTGAAATGCGTTTTACTCTTGCGTTTTCTTTGGTTATGGAGTTTTAGAAAACTCCATAGGCATCTTTTCCATGTGCGTCACACAGCACCCTCAGTGCAGTGGCACCGGGAAACCTTAACAGGCTTTCCCAAGGTTTGAATACCTTCTCTGAGATAAACTGTTTCCCAGAGTAAGTAAATTGAAATTGACTTTACTAGTCTTTTTAAATTCCTAGAACCAGCCCACCCAATCTTACAATAGAGTGCTGGAGGGGTTACTTAGTATACCCTGGGTCTAGATACTCACGTAGCAGTCAAATGCTACCCTTTCCTCTCGAAATGGCTGGTGGCAGTGGTTTTACAACAAACTACCATGATTTTTTCTGACCGTATACACCGGTAGCGTTAAATGGCGGGAGCCATGTTTTTCAAGATGGCATCTGATCCCCCTCTGTAAAAACAGGTCCCGGTCTTTTTTCGCCGTTTTTGTGGAAAGGTCCTTCTAGAGTTGTACTCTGCGTGCCAAACCAGGCTTGGTTCCTTTGTTGCATCGCCCTTAGTGGGCTTCAGGATTTAAGACCGCCTCTGGTGCCCGAGTGTCTGGGGTGGGCAGGAAGTGAGGGAGATGCCCGAAACTCCCTGTGCTTAGTTTCCTAGGAGACCCAAATGCACCCTGGCGTGATTGGCTGGCTGACTCACTATGGACTTCAATGGCGGAATCACTAAAGCCTGCTTTAGCATAGTTGGAATCTGGCCAAAAGCAAGCCAAGAATTAACAGCTTCTGAGACTAGCTCAGAGACTCGTGTGCCAGTTTAAACAGATGCAAAGGAATTGCATCCAAAGGCGATGCAGACAGGTAGGGAGAATTCTCATAAATGTGCTAATTCCTCTGTACCTTAGTTACCCCCAGCTCTTTTGCTAAACTTTGGGACTTTGAACTTTTCAATTCAATGTGTTTTCTGTGTTTGTTTCTTTTTGGTTATGGAGTCTAACCAACTCCATAGGCATCACCTTTTACAGTTATCACAAAGCACCTTCTGTACAGTCCCACAGGGACTTCTTCCAGATTTATCAAGGTTAATATACCTGCTCTGGGACCAACTACTGTTTCCCAGAGCATTAAAGTGAAATTGGCTTTACTTGGCATTGTACTTGCTAGACCCAGCACATCCTATTTTATGCTCGAGGGGTTACTTGGTATCCCTTGGGTCTAAATGCTCATGTAACTTTTTTGTTACCCGTTCCTCAATTGACTGGCTGCTGGCAGTGGTTTCGTTTTGAACTACCTAGGTTTGCATTTACTGCGACCGTTCGCGGACCCGGTAACGTTCACCTCGGGAGACATCTTTTTCAAAATGGCGTCCAGTCATCTTTGCTAAAAAGGTGCCCGGTCTTTTTTCACCAGGTCTTTGTGGAAAGGTCCGTCTAGAGTTTCTCTGCGCGTCAAACCAGGTTTGGTCTCTGTTCATTTCGCCTTTGGCAGGGTTTCTGAGAGAAACCCGCCTCTTGTGCCTGAGTGTCTGGGGTGGGCAGGAAGTGAGGGAGATGCCCAAAACTCCCTGTGCTTAGTTTCCTATTTGGAGACCCAAATGCACCCTGGCGTGATTGGCTGGCTGACTGTCCAACAAGTACAGCCACCCTGCTGGGTTAGTGGCAGATAGGCTGGAATGAATTGGAAGCTGGAATGAATTGGAAGAAACTGGATAAAAGGAAAGTCTCATGGCTTGGAAGGCAGAGTCGACCACTGGAGCGAAAGAGCCGAAGGTGAGCTTGAAGAGGACGGCTGCTGCAACTACTGGACTGTTGGTTTGCCCCGTGAAGCCCTGCTGCAGGTCCAAATCGCTAAGTTCATCTCAACAGAGAAGCCCTGCAAGGACGACTTCTCCCTTTGAGTTGGTGGGACCAATCAACTCGAACCGTAAGCCACCTGGATATTCACCTCAGAGCTAGTTGACTTTCCTCAGAGTGCTGCAGGAAACCGTAGAACCAGGGAGGGAGAACAGTTTGTGTGCTTGAATACAGCTACCGATTTGCCAGTTTTCTGCTTTTTGACCAGTCCGAGTGCAGGAGTCCCCAGACGTCCTCCCTCTTGTCCCCACGACTGAGGCCCAGGAACAGCGAGATCTGCAGGAACTGAGGTCACTAACTGCATCTTTTTCTTAATTTGTAAAAAGGTACTGTAAAATCAGACCGAGTACTTACCTCTCGCTGTGCAAGTGCTTGAAACTTTCCCAACTCACAGGCCTAATCAGCTTGTGACCCAACACAATTCTTCTTGCTACAAACTACTCCTAAGAACTTGTGCTGAGACTTTTCCATTTCACTACCAGAACTGCTTTACCCTATCCAAGACTTTATCCCATTGACTTTGGCCTAACCTATTGATTCGAATCGACTCTTCTGGTGAACTCTTAATATGTGCACTGTCTAAGAATAACTTGTAACCTTTCATGTTCTGAATAACCTATTCCTTTTTGCTCCTACTTCAAAGTATTCTGAATGCCATTTTGCTCCTCCAAAGTAGTCTGAATGCCTCAGAAACTTAAAGTGTACAGTACTGAAGTATATGTGTATGATATTTAACTGCCCCCTTCTAGTGAATGTTTTATAACTGACGGTTGAATACATTAGTGTTTTTTTTAAATCTCTTTATTAGATTTTCAGCAAGTCATAACAAATGAATAAGTAAATTGTTTAACCAAGAAACCTTGAGTGGAAGTGTTTATTTGAACACCTGTGATTGTAGACCTCTGTGTAACATCCTTACAGCTCACATTCCCTCTTGAGATAAGCCTGGCTGCTCAGCTCCGCTACCAAAAACTGTAGTACAGACTTATACCAAAGGATAGTTTTGCTAACACCTGTAGTCCTAGTTGTGTGTAGTGGTCCCAAAGGGTACTGCATACAAACTGCCCAACAGCTGTCATCTGCGGGGTTCCACACGGCTTGGCCCTGTCCAAGCTGCTTTTTAATGTGTACGTCCATCCCTTGGCCATGCTCAGTCTTTTGGGTTCCAGTTCTTCTACGCAGATGACACTCCAATTCTGTTTAGGCTGGACCTAGACCGTGCAGGGGCCGCTGCTCAATTAAGGTCGGGCCTCGAAGCGGTTAGGCGCTGGATGGAGGCTAATTGGCTCAGGCTTAATGGCGACAAGACAGAGGTCTTAATCGTTGGCTCTGTTGGGGCCTCTGAAAACTGAACCTCGGATTTCTGGACGCCGTCATTGGGCCCTTTGCCAGCACGGCAGGTGTGGTCAAGAACCTAGGGATAAAAATGTCTTCCTCCTTAAATATGGAGACCCAGATCAATACTGCTTGTAGTCTAGGCTTCTTAAATTGAAGCTGCTTAGGAAAGCTCTCCTGTTCATCCCAGAGGACCTTCACACGCAGATGGTGGCAGCCTGTCTTAATGGCACTCCATTATTGTAATGCCGTTTGTCTCAGTCGGCTTATTTAATTCACCATTTACAGGTCTCACAAAATGCGGCTGTATGGCCCTTTTGGCTATCATGTCACGGTAGCCCGTCAAACCCAGCACTGGTTACCGGTTACAATACAGACCCAGTTCTAGACCCTGCGTATTATTCACCGGGCCTTGAGCGGGACAAACTTCAACGTTCCAGTCCGGAGCGTTTGCTCCGATCCACTGATGCAGGAAGTTGCCCAGATACTGTAAAGAACGATTGGGCGGTAGAGCATTTTCCAACGGTGGCCTAAAACTTTGGAACTCTCTGCCGCTGGCGCTATGGTGCACTGATGACAGCTGTTTAAACGGATTAAAAACCCACGGAGCAGCGCCATAATGCCTTTGGTGACAGTGTGCGTTATGAATGCCTGATTGAAGAAGCATAGTAGCCTCAAGAGACAGGTGTTCGTGGATCGAAGAGCTTTAAGGGCGACTGATTTACAAGATTGGTCATGGGTCGCAACCTCGCTTAATGCTCGTTGCAAGGCTGAAAGCTCATCTTGGAAGCTCTAGCATCCACTAAAGTTAATGTAGTTTTGTGGAATACCAGGGGGAATTCTCAGTTATTTGTGAATCCAGCAGTCAGGGATTCACTTCGTAACTTTGATTTGGTGTGTCTCCAGGAGACCAGATTATTGGATAACGTTGCTTGGGATGGCTATATCGTGAATTCCCAACTTAGTTCTAAAAGGACTAAAAGGGCCATCCCAAAGGAGGAATTGTTACCATGGTAAGGACCAAATGTGGATTTGTAGGAGTTAAGAAATATGATTGTTAGGCAAGATTGTATGCAGTACCCTGTGGGAGACTGCACCAGCGTTGTTCTCTTGGTAATAGTAACCCAACCTTTGGTAGAAGTCTGTACTACACAAGTTGGTAGAGTGACTGAGCAGCCAGGCTTATCTGAAGAGGGGTTAATGTGAGCTGTAGGGTTGTAACAGTTTCACAGTGACAACTATCCAAATAACACTTACACTCAAGGTTTATTGATTAAACAATTATTTATTAGTCTGTCAGTTTGGATAAGCCTTCTTTTGAAGGGAGCAAATATGTAAAACTTAAAATATACTTAAAAATACACACTCCGTTTCAATAAATCAGTAGATACCCAATTGGGATGGCACACAGACACTTCCTACACTGCGACTTCAATATCTAGGAAACTGTGGACATTGTTAGATCACTGGTGTATTTAGAGCAATACTGGTGTCAAAGGAAAAGGTTAGAGAAAGAAACAATTAACACGTTTCTCAAACAGGCAAGCACCTTTGAACCCCCCCCCCCCTCCAATGCAATGTAGATTAACCCTTTCCCAGCTATACAAGTAAGGTATGTAGGACAGATAAAAACACAGTCAGGTTAGAAGAGTCTTCAGGGAGCCAGGACAGCCAATGTCAATTGAGGAAAGTCTAGGGGAACTGAGGCACTTCTTGAAGGTATGTAAAAGTCTTGCACAATGAGAGTTTTGTTGAAAAATAAATCACTGTTGGGCCACAAGCTGGTAGGCTTGTGATGGCCAATGCTGCAAGCAACTCTGCAAAGGGCAGCCAATGCAAGTCTCAACTGAGAGCAAGCAAGCTACACAGATGAGAGGTAAGTACCCATTAATTCACAGTACCTTAGGTCTGAAGGAATGCTTCCAGCTGGCTTCTGTTCCTGTTGTAGGTCTTGCAGATCCTGTGTTCCTGGGCCTCAGTCGTCGGGATAAGAGGGAGAACATCTGGGGACTCCTGCGTTAAGATTTGAAGGTTGGCGGCAGCAATGGGCAAAGTTCAGATCAGCGGCACTTCGCGGTTTCAGCTACTCGGCAATAGCACGACTGCGGTTCTCGAACACAAGGTGGACTTTCCTAGCCTCTGGGGTCCAGCACTCTGTTGAGGTGGCTCAGGCTTGATTAGTCCCGCTTCGAGGGTGTCTTAGGATCTTCCTGGAGCTTGGGTCCGACTTAAAAATGATGCACTCTATTCTGGTGTTCCTGCCTCGGCAAGTGAAGTACAGCCATCAGAGAGGTTTTTCACTCGAGTTTGTCTGGGGTCGATTGGTCCCACCAACCCAAGGGGAGAAGTCGTCCTTTGCAGTGCTTCTATAGCCTTGGCGAATTCTGAGCTTCAGCACTGCAGCAGGGCTTCACCAGTCAAACCAACGGTCCAGGAGTTGCAGCAAGCTTCTCTTCCAAGTTCTTTAGTCCAGTGGTCGACTCTGCCTTCCTTAAAAAAAGAACTCGCCTTTCATGCAATTCACTATCATTCATTCGCAGCCTAGCTTTCACTCACACAGCAGGGTCACTGTCCTCCGAAGATAGCCAGCCAATCACCTTTGGGTGCATTCCTGTAACCTAGGAGACTAAGCACAGAGTTTCGGGATTCTCCCTTGCTTCCAGCCCTGCCAGACACGCTGGAGCCAGAGGCAGGCTTTACCAGTTAATCCTGCCAAAGACAAAAACAAACAAAGGGACCAAACCTGGTTTGGGGCGCAGAGTAAATCTCAAGAAGGACCTTTTGAACAAGAAATGAAAAAAAGACAGGGCCATTTTGACAAAATGGGCACCCATGGGTGTTATACTGCAGCTGCGAACGCAGCCAACGGTAAAAACACTCAATGGTAGTAAAAAGTAAACCACTGCCACCAGGCATTAATTGTAAGAAGGGTAATATAAAAATGTTACATGAGAAAGTAGCAATCCCTCCGGCACTCTATGTAAGATGGTGTTTGCTGGGTCTACAAAGTTACAAAAGGTGCTGTGCGTCTCAATGTAAAAAGATGATGCCTATGGAGTTTGTCAGACTCCAAAACCAAAGAGAAACAGTGTTCAAATAAAAAAAAAATACGAGAGTGAGAAAAAGGCCTCTCTCTCTTCAGGATAAAAATTAAAAGTCCTGCAAAAGAGCTGGGGGTCTCCAAGGTAGAAAGTAATTAGCACATTTCCAAGAATTCTCTTTAACAATGATTTTAAAGGGTTTGTTGGGGGTGGTCTGGGTGTGTAATACCAAAGGCATTTTCTGTTGTGTTAAGGATTTCAATCAGGCTACACGCACACCTCGTTCTCGGCCTAGTATGTAGCGGCTAACTGAGGTGCTTTTCTCAGTATTTATGTGGATTCAATTTTGGGATGATACACCACTCATATCACACTCCCTTTTCAAATACTCCGGGTCAAAATGCACAATGAAGCAGGCTGGTTGGTCAAATGCAATATTTATGTATTCAAAATTCAAAAGAAATCCCACACTTTTTAATATGGGGCAGCAATGACCAAAGGGGTGATTAGTAACAATGAGAATGTGAGCAATGCATTGGGTTTGACTTTTTAGTGGAGCATATACACAGCACAACAGGATAGGAGCACTTGATTTAGGACAGATAGCACCCAAGTTAGAATTTCCCCCTGCAATGTTCCCTCAACCCACCAATGATCAATTCCACAAAGAATGGATTACCAAAAGCATACAGTTCAGAAATGAGCGGAAAAACATCTTGCAGTCAAAGAACACTTAAAATTTACACTTTTGCAATTCCTGCCTAAAATTACTCAAACAGTTTTTGATACAAACGGGTGAAATACACTGAAGTGCGGTTGGGGGTTTGTGTTGGGGGATAAATATATCTCAGGTACAGAATGGAATTGAAAGTAAGTCTATAGCTGGTAAATTGAATATGTTATGCAAGATCCAAGAAGGTGCGCGAAAAAGGAAAGAAAATCTGTTGTGACAAGAATAGTTTTACTCTACACTAGAGTATTCAGGCTAGGCCACCAAAGAGGGACACAGTAAGCTCCAGGGTTGATTCGCAAGTCCAACCCTCTCGCCCCAGCGCCCACCCTGGTGGAACCAGTCTGATCACTCGAAATAGGATTAATAGCTTAGAATTTCACGAGAAAACTACTAAAGAGATGTCGCTAGCACTGGAAATCAAGGACAGGGTTGCAAGAATGATTGTGACAGTTTGAACAAGGTATCAGGATAAGGATAGGGTGACAGAGTAGGATGAGGACAAAGACAAGATGGGCTTTAGGTTCAGATGCAGTGGCAATTGATACTCCCAGTCCACTTTTTTGTTTTTGGATTTTGGACAGTCAACGGTTCTGGTCACTAAGCGGCAGGGGGCCTGGCAAACAGCGGGGCAGTTCTGCTTACCGGGTAGCACTTCTGGACTGGCAATTCTTGTCACTGGATATCATAGGTCATCAGGGTAGCAGGATTGCAGCAGCATGCAGTGAGTGGCAGCAAGCCAGGCTGGATCAGGATGCCAAAGTGTACCACAGTTTTCCCCTTGTTAATGGGAAATTTAGTGGCTTTTTGAATTGGAGGCCTTGTTGGGAATGGGATCAGCACTGCTTGGGTTTTGCAGTGGGCCCTGGAGTAGGATCAGCATTGTTTGACCTTGTATTTGGAGTCTGGATCTGGAAGATGACAGGAACGCAGCGGAGGAAATCCGGAAGAGAGTGTCTAGAGTCTTATCAGGGACCCTTATTTATTTAGAATGCCTAATGACATCAAAGTATAGGCTGGGCAGGGTTAACTAAGCACGCCCCTAAACTACTTGGATTGCTAAGGGGTGACAGGGGTGCTAATCTCTGCCTTGCTCTCAACTGGTTGGATTTCCAAAGGAATGATGTCAGATTTATGAGGAGAGTTGTGCAATGTCCAAAAACTCCCACATTTATTTTACTTAAAATCTGATTTTGCCAAAAACATACATTTACACCATTGCAATCTCTTGGCAAATTATATACACAGGTTACATATTTTGTGCAGGACATATCCGTCCAATCCTCCAGTCTGTGGGACCTTGTTTCGCCCTTCTGATACATTCTGGTAATTTTGAGCATGAACGATAAAGCCTAAAATTCCATAACTTTATACACAGATGCGCAAAAAATACCACTTTTAAACTGCAAAATTTACAATTTTTCAAAGTCTTGCTGCAGATTGGATAGGATTCTTTAAGGTTTATTCCTGAAATAGTCTTTGTGAACAAATGCCAGTTCCTTTGTCCCTGGGTCATTTTTTTTCTTGAACTAAAGCTGCTGCCAACTGTCATTTCCTTCAGAGCATGGTGGAGGTTTCTCCCTTGATTAAAGTTATATTGCCCCTTCACACTTCAGACTTCCTTCCCTGGAACTTCATTGTCAGGGTCCCAGCAGAAACAAAAGTCTGTTCAACCCCGTAATTATCAGGCGGTTGCGAGTATCTGCTGAGAGAGAGCCTTCCTTTTGGTCCCATCCCTCCAAGCAGAAAACCTGTTTTTCAACTTGTAACTCCAGCCGCCATTGTTTTAACCTTTAATTTCTTATCTTAGATCCAGAATTAAAGCAAGACTGTTGCATAAAATAACCCATGTTATATAGTCTCCCCAGCAACCCCTTTCATATTGCCAAAGACTAGCAGGCTTTCATTCACCAGTGTACTGTTCCAACACACAGGCATTTGTTTTACTTTAGTTTGCAAAAGCCCATTTATTTATTTATTTTTAATACATGACGACGATGGCCTTCCTTCTTAAATTCTAACTTCATCTCCAACAGATTCACACACTGTCTGCAGCAATAGTTATTCTCTTGAAATACTGGAGTTGGTTTGAAGCACAGATATATTGAAACAGGCATGGCTCAGCTAGTTAAAGTCTCTCTCTGAACAGCTGAGTTTTAGATTCTTTTGCAAAGAGAATGAATGCATTTCCTGGGAAAGCAAAAGTAAGTTTCCTGGTTGATTTTTTATATATATTTTAGAGTTGGTTTGACTGGGCCCGTCAATTCAGAATCATGCCTGGTTTTTATGAGGCTCAGTGAAACACAAAGGGCTTGGTAGGGTGTATTAATCAGTGGCTTTAATGAACAGGGGGAATAAGTGTCACAGCAGAATTTTTATTAAAGGTGAAAAAGGGTTTCTTTTCAATGGAGATTTAGGCTTTCGCAGCAAAGCAACGCTGCTTTTTCCACTTTCTTCCTTTTATTTATGTCGGAACACACTGGCAATCTCCTTCAATGTGCCCCCTGGTTCCATCCTGCCCGATGTGTGTTTTTGTTGCTGCGAAACGCAGTTTTGAGCCATGGCGCTCACAGGAGCCAGCACCACCATTTTGTGGTTTCTGCGCACCTGAAGCTTGATGTGGGGAATTGCTGTCGAGTGGGTCAATATATCCCACAATGTAACATTTATCGCCACCAAGGACTATGCGACATTGATCTATTCCTGGAAAATCTCAGGTTGTCGTATATTGAATGGGGAAATAGTCTAAAGGGAACGTGATTGTTCTGGGAGATTTTAACTCACTATGTAAGCAATGGTAGACTAATGTTACGAGAAAGGGTCAGGACTGTTAGGGAGAATTCTCAGAAATGTGCTAATTCCCTCCACCATAGAGACCCCCAGCAACTTCGCTGGATTTTGAGGACTTGATTTTTTTTTTTTACCTGGAGGGAGTGAGACCCTTTTTTAATGTGATTTTGAACACTGAGGTTCTTTTGGTTGTGGAGTCTGACAAACTATATAGGCATCATCTTTTACATTGTGTCACACAGCACCTTCAGTGCAGTGGCACAGGGAAGTCTTTCAGATTTCCCCAAGGTTTAAACACCTTCTCTGGGATACACTACTATCTTACAGTAGTGTGCTAAAGGGTTTACTTAGTATCCCTGTTAGGCAGAATTACATGCAGTACCCTTTGGGAACACTACACACAATTAAGACCACAGGTGGACGCACAATCTCACCTTTGGTACAAGCCTGTACTACACAGTTATGTGGTAGCAGTGGCTGAGCAGCCAGACTTCTCTCAAGAGGGATGTGAGCAGTACAAAATGTTACACAAAGGTCTTGCAATTACAGTAGTTCAAGCAAACACTTAATACACTACAGTACACAACCAATAAGTTTCTGAACAAGTTAAGCTCCCCTGAAGTGGGAGAAAAATGGCACTTCAGTAACTTTCAAAAGTTGTAGAAAGACAAAGGTTATAAGAATCATCACAATTACTTTCATAGGCAGGGCAAATAGTTTCAGTTCACTACAAGAGGCAATACAAATCAATAGGCCTGGGCCAAAGTCAATGGTTCAGTGTCTTGGATAGGATAGTACAGTTGTGGTAGTAAACGGTTAAGTCTTTGCCAATCTTCTTAGACGTAGTTTGCTAGAAAAAGAGTAATATCTTGGTTTAGGAGAGAACAAGACTCCAAAGTTGGGAATGTTTCACAAACTTTCACCGCGGCAGAAAGGATTTCCACACCGCATTTGCGCAGTACCTTCTGGATGAAGAATAGCTGTATCTGAGGCAGTTCCTGCAGATCTCGCTGTTCCTGAGCTTCTGTCGTGGGGACACGAAGGAGGACGTCAGGAGGTTCCTGCACTGCCCAGAGAAGAAGCCACAAGCTAGGCTAAACATTGGTTTAAGGTCCAAGTGCCTTAAAGTCCAAACTGGTATCCTTCTCAAAGGCTATCTGGTTTTCAACAGCACTCTGAAGAAAATTCAACCAGTATGGAGACAGTGCCCAGGTGGCTTGCGAGTTGGTTGTTCCCACCAGCTCAAGGGAAGAAGTTGTCCTTGAAGGGCTTCTCTAACAAGGGAATTCGGACCTGCAGCAGGGCTTCACCGGGCAAACCAACGGTCCAGGAGTTGCAGCAGTCATCCTTCAGCTCGTCTTCAAGACTTTCGTTCCAGTGGTCGACTGATTTCCAAGACCAGAGACTTGCTTTTAAACAGTTTTCTCCCATTCATTCCAGCCTAGCTGCCACTCACCCAGCAGGGTGGCCGTCCTTGCCGGACAGCCAGCCAATCGCACCAGAGTGCATTCAGGTCTCCTAGGAGACTAAGCACAGGGCACCTCGCTCACATCCTGTCCACCTCAGACACTCGGGCGCCAGGAGGGCTTCAGCACTGAAGCCCGCCAACGGGCATCGAACAAAGGGACCAAACCTGGTTTGGCGCGCAGTGTTAAACACTAGAACGACCTTTCCTAAAAGAAACGGCAACAAAAATCGGGATGGTAGTCTGTTCTAAAACCACCGACACCAGCCGTTTCAAGAGGAAAGGGTAACATTGGACTGTTACATGAGTGTTTAGACCTAGGGGACGCTAGGCAACCCCTCCAGCAATCTATAGGAAGACAGTTTGGGCTGGGTCTATGAATTTAAAAAGACTAGCAAAGTCAATTTAACTTTACATGCACTGGGAGACGGCGGTCAGTCCCAGAGAAGGTTTTAAACCTCAGGATGTCTGAAAGACATCCCTGTGCCACTGCACTGAAGGTGCTTTGTGACAAGAAAATGATGCCTATGGAGTTTGTCTAAAAACTCCATATCCACGGAACAAAAGTAAAAACGCACATCAAAATACACGAGTGGGGAAAAAAGGCTCACACTTTCCAGGTAAAAACAAAAGTCCTAGAAATCCAGCAAAGTTGCTGAGGGTCTCAAAAGGTAAGGGAAATTAGCACATTCTTGAGAATTCTCCCCAACAATCCCCTTTGTCTAGCTTCTCATGTAACAATTTTATGTTAACCTTTATGTGCCCGAAACTCCCTGTGCTTAGTCTCCTGGGAGACCCAAATGCACTTTTTAGTGATCGGCCGGCTGACTGTCCAGCAAGGACAGCCACCCAGCGGGTGATTGACAGCTAGGCTGGAATGAATGGGAGAACTGAATAAAAGTCAAGGCTTTTGGCTTGGAAGGCAGAGTCGACCACTGGACGAAGGAACTGAAGAACTTGAAGTTGCCCGCTGCAACTCCTGGACCGTTGGTTTACCTGGTGAAGCCCTGCTGCTGTGCTGAAACTCCAAATTCGTATCGACAGAAGCCCCTGCAAGGACGACTTCTCCCTTTGAGTTGGTGGGACCAATCAACTCCAAAGTAAACCACCTGGACATTGTCTTGGAGCTGGTTGCATTTCCACAGAGTTGCTGCTGGAAACAGAAACGCCAGGGAGAGGACCACCAGATTGTGTGCGTTGCTTTTAAATTAGCCAAGAGCTCCAGGAAGATCCTCTGGACTCCCAGGAAGCAGGACAGACCGAGCCTGAGCCCCCTCAACAGAGTGTGGGACCCAGAAGCAAGGAGAGTCCATCTCGACAGCCAGAAACGGCAATGTTGCTATTTGCGTTAGTCGCAAGGAGTGAAACACGAAGTGCCACTTGTTTGAAGATTGCCGGTTGTGAACAGTGACCGTCCCATTGCAGTGCAGGAGTCCCCACAAGTCCTTCCTCCTGACCCCACCACTGAGGCCCAGGAACAGTGAGATCTGCAGAGTCTGAGAGAACTTCGCTCTTATTGTAGTGTTGCTTGCATTTTCTACTACTCACAAGCTTAAACAGCTTGTGGCCCTACATTGATTTTCTTCAAAGACTTCTAAAACATTGTGAAAAACTTTTCTACTTACCTTCCAGAAGTGCTTCAACTCAAATCTTTTGCCCATTTGCTTTGGCTAAACCCGTTATACTGAATGACTCTGCATAGGGGATCCAAAAGTATTTGCCTGCTTAAGAATATTTGTGATCTCTTGTTCGTTCTAATAACCTTTCCCTTTGACAAAGTTCTAAAACTATTCTAAATTCAAACAGTAAGATAATAATGTCCCCAGCACCCTAGCTATTGAAGTCACCTGAGGGTGTAAGTTGAGACTGTGGGCCATCTAAAAGGGTCTTTACTGATTGAACTAAGAGTGTGTCGTTTTGAAGTGCATGTTGCTTTTATATTGCTCCCTTCTGAAGAAGGCTTACTCTAACTGACCGATAAATTAATAATGGTTTATTCAAGAAACCTTGTGTATAAGTGTTTATTTGAACACTTGTCACTGTGAATCACTGTGTAACTTCCCTACAGCTCACATTGACCCCTCTTGAGATAAGCCTGGCTATTGAACACGCTACCAACCTGTGCAGTACAGGCTTTTAACAAAGGCTGGGTTCCTATTGCCAGGTGGTCAGTACCAAAGGGTACTACATGCAATCTTGCCTAACAAGGACGTACCCTTGCATGTAGATGTTGGTTACAGACTTAAGATCGATAACAGATTTAAATGGTGGACTTGGGTTTGTTAAACCTAAACAGGGTTATTGAGGGAGATCCGTCTGGAGGTCATACATTGAATAGTTGCAAATCATACTACACTTTGGATTATATTTTCACTGATAGTTGCTTGTTTGGGTGGTGCAACCTATTCAAGGTTATCCAGACAGACTGGCGTGATCACAGTATGCAGAGATGTTCCTTGGAGTGGGATCACTTCCCCAAACAGAGGCAAGTATTTGGAGACGGTCATCACAAACGTACCCTAGAACAGAATAGTCTGGAATCAATGTAGGCTTGCACAGAGGAAAATCAAATGGTAGAGAACATGGTTTCTCCAACCTCTTATGAGTGGAAACTCGTCAAATTCACAGGAAAATGTTAACTTTGTTCTATCAGATCTGATCTATAATCTACCAGTAGTTAAAAAAACGAGTGGTAAGGACAAGTCAGTTAGAAATGGAGACGCAAAGGTATGAGTATTTGGCATTGAGGAAGATGGAAATTAGAGTTTTGAAAATGTTCATTTCTGTGCCAATTCCCTTTAACTTTCGAGACCAAGCTCTTTTGTTGGACTCCGGGCTTTTAATTTTAACTCCCGAGTGAGACAGACTTATTTCTCACCATAGGCATCTGCTTTTTGCATTTTGACACACAGCACCTTTTGTGCAGTGCCACCGAGAAGTCCCTTGGACTTCTCAATGTTGAACTACATTTTCTTGGGTGAACTACTGTTCGCAAGAATAAGATGACCCCCGTTTCACTTAGCTTTTCCTTTGTGGGACCAGCACACACCACCTTATGTGGAGTGCTGGGGGCAGGGGGAGGGGGGGTACATAGTAACCCCTTCCTCATGTAACATTTTGTTACACTAACTCACTTGAATGGCTTGTGGCAGTGGTTTCTTTGTTACTACCTGGTGACTGGTGTCTGCAGGTTGATACCTTCGTTAGAGTACAGCACCCAAAGGTGACCATTTTCAAAAAAATGGCTCCCCATCTTTTTTCGCCATTTATTGTCAGTTGGTTTCTTCTGGTCTATTCCTCAGTTTGAATCAAGTTTGAGTCCTTTGTGCGTTTTGCCTCTGGTGGGCTTCAGCCCTGAAGCCCGCCCAGGCTCCAGTGTGTCTGGAAAGGCAGAAAGTGAGGGAGGGTCCCAACACTTGCCTGTCATTTGTCTTTAGGTGTGCCCGAGTGAAACCAGTTCCAATTGCCCGGCTAGCTGTCCTGCAGGACAGCCACCCTGCTGTGTGATTGACAGCCTCGGGCTGTAAATGAATGGGAACTTCCAAAAATCTTGCTTTTTATGCGAATAGGAGGAGAGTCGACCACTGGAGGACCGCATCCGAAGCAAAAAGACGAGAGAAGACGCCAGCAGCACACTCCTGACTGAAGTGCCCGATGAAGCCCTGCAGCTGCCCTGACCCAGTTTTCGAATGACTGGGAAGACCTGTACATTAGGCTGGTGGGACCAACTAGGTCCAAGAAGCAAAAGAGTTCCTAAGGAAGAGTGTTAGAACAAGTAAGTACTTTAGACTTAGTGGAGGGTCCAGGGGCTTTATAGAAGACACCCTAGGAGGATTACAGCAAGGGCCTGGGTGCACTGGATGAGACTCCCAATCACAGAAAATACCCCAAAACTACACAGGAATCCCTAGAGACTTAAGGTCATTAAATACCCAAGCCTGCACATTATCTCAGCACAGAAGATTTTGTAGCAGGACACCTTCAGGATCTGCAGCCAAAAACCTAGTAGCTGAATCCCTTCATCAAGAAGGCAGGACACTGGAAGACCTTTTGCAGCAAGGATCACAGGGAAGGCTCTAGGCAAGGGTTTCCTTGCGGCTGGATGCGACTGTGGATTTGGCGCCTTTTTCAGAAGCATAGTTTGCAAGGTCCAGCACTCTGGTGAGGGGACTTTTCGGACTGGAATTGTGCCTCTGGAGATCCAGCAGGATGCCCATGAAGTTTCAGCAAGATTCGGTAGACCGTGCACCGCACAATGGCTCGAGGTCCCAGGGTATGTCACAGCACGGCGTGGGATGGCTAATAATGCAGGTCTTCTTGAGTCTAATGGGTCACACCACACTTTGGGTCAAGGTCGTCGTTTTCGGAGTCCCAAGGTCGGAAGGGCTACAGCAGGCACCGGTTACACAGCAGGCTCTCTGGTAGCTGGAAATCGTTTCAGCTGCAAATTTTTCAATCTTCCTCTTTGGTTTTGGTTCCAATGATCAACTACCTCTTCAGCTTCCAGGATCAGACTTGTATGCAGGAACTCAGCTAATCCAAATCCAAAAGCCTTGCAACATTCAAACTGGGGGGGGGGGGAGGAGGGTTGATGGTGGAGGGGCGATGTTTGCCAATACTTTCAGGAAAGCCAGCCTCCCTGTTTGAACTGGAATCTGGTACTTAGGCTGGAAGACAAAGGGCTGTAGAGTTTGACTCCTCCCTCGCTTCCTGCCTTCAGACACTCTGGAGTGGTGGGGAGTCCACAGGACTCACGCCGAAGAGAATAATTAATAAAATAAAATAAAAATCACAAAGGGATGTCCCGCCCTGGATGTCAGGGGAAGGAACAAGAACAAGGAACACTAAAATGGCAAAAACTAGACAGGGGCCCTTTTGGTAAAAAGCACCCATGGGTGCCTTTACCGGGGCTGTGCAAACAGCCTGCGGTGAAAGTGCGCTGAATTAATAAAAAGGTTCACTGCCACCAGCCATTAAAGCCAAGTTTGTCCTTGTAACATAAAGGTTACATTTAAAATGAGAAAGGGGATATATGCTCCCCAGCGCTCCACATAAGGTGGGGTTGTTGGTCACACCCAATACAATGCAAAAGGGATACAAAGATCCTTTCTACCCTTGGGAACTGCAGCTCTCACAGGGCTAACCAAAGAAAGTTAAAAGGGGGAGCCCCTAAGGCAGCCCAGCAACAATAGGCACATATTGCCGAAAGTTGTCAACGAGGATAACTTTTAAAAGACACTATGGAGTGTCTTAAAAATGACACCCATAAAAAGAGTAAGCGATTCTGTGTGTGTGGAAAAAGGTTCCCCCTCACAGAGGTTAAAGGAAAAATTACAACAGTAAAAGCAAAAAGTTATTGGGTTGACACAGGTCAGGAAGATTTATCATTGCTATGAACATTTTACCTAACAGTGGTTTGAGGGGAGGGCAGAGCAAGGGGGAACATAAGAGCTTGGCACTCTGGAGGAAGCTGTGACTGCCGCTGGGGAGTATGGAGGGGGACAAAAGTAGAAAGGGTCTAAAAGTAGGGGACAAAGAGAAAAGAATGGGTGTGGTGTGCGTTACCCATTCCTACAGTGTTGCTGTAACCAATTTATACATGTATGATGTCTAGCTGGTCACACACTTGAGTTAGCAGTCCAGGTAGGAGATAAAGGGCATACGAGTGTGAGAAGAGGCCAAGAACAGAAGTCTGCTGAGGCCTGGCACTGCTCATACCATCTCATACTTATACGTGCTCCTCTGGATCATGCTCTTAGTGCGTTGCACGTAAAGCAAAATGTTGGCGAAGATTCGGATGGCATCTTGGTAGCGGCGCATCATCAGGTATGCAAATCCCACGTAGTAATAGGTGGTGACCTGGCACTCGGGCACACGGGAGTACATGCTCTGTGGAAAAAAGATGAGACCGGTGGTGATTTCACTAGAGGAGATACATGAACATGCAGGCACAGCAGAAAAAATGCATCCACCAAGATGAGCATGCAGCAAGATCATTAAATGCACAAGTTAGCAAGCAACAGTTTCACAATTGTTCTTACTCCCCAAACTAAGTCCCCCCCTCTCCTCTGCAGTACCAAGTGAAAACTTCATTTCTGCACAGAACTAATGATTCCTTTGTCCTTCCCTCATTTCTTCCTGCTACCCTCCTTTATAGGGAGTGCATGCTTCCCCCGCCCTCGCTCAGCGCAGACCCTGCGTTTGCCTATTTCCCCCTCCACAGCCAACGGTCCCCGCTAGTACTCTGCATTTCTTTTACCCAATAGTTCTGATATTCAGATTGTCCACTCCCCCTCTCACTCCATCAGAGCTCCCCTCTCCCCCTTTTTATCATTGACAGGACTTCGTTTGCTGCCTCCCATGCACCCACCACAGGATATCCATACAGTTACCTTCTTATTGAGCTCAATGTTCTCCAGGACTTTAATGGCCTGGTAATAGTCTCCGAGCAGGGAATGAAGACGCAGGAGCCCCACAAGGCTGAAATAGCCCAGCATCTTGTAGAGTGAGTGACGGCCATACTCCCCAGCTACGCTCTCTGGATCTCCTGGACAGAAAAGTGGACACCACAGTGTGTAAAAGTAGGAGCCAGGCAACTGGGACAAAGACAAATAGTGCAATGTGTCTATCCCTTAACCTTTTCAAAACCCACACAAAAAGGATTCATTTACATTCACTTAGGCACCCACTAATGGCAGTTAGGCAGCAATATCTTAAGGTCTTTTTTACTCTACGTCATACATCACCACCCCCACCCTTTAATAGATGTGGATTGAATATAAAATATTGGAATATTAAGGGGAGGATGTTAACGCAGGTTAAGGATTGTTACAGGTAATTCTCTTTTCCTTCAGGAAGGGAGCCTGCCCAGATTCATAACCGGATTGAATTGATCGGGGAGCATTATAGAGCTCGTTTTAGCCACTTACAATCCTATCCGTCCATGTGAGGAAAGTGGGGCTTGGCAGAGCCCGGCAAGGCTGTTTTTGGGCAGCGGGACCCAGAAGACTTCAGTTCCCATGATTACATGGGTTTTGGAGTGCACTCATTCGGTCTTGCTCTATATAAACTCACCCCCAACCTGTGCTGCGTGTTGGTGATTTTGGCATTTGGAGGCATATGCCGCAGGAGAGCAGGACGGCGTACTGGAGGACCCGCGCACAGGCGGTGCAGAGGGCTAAGTGGAAGGTGTGGAGGGGCATCGCTGCTCTCTCCCTCGTGGCAGGCGTGGCAGGGCATCACGGAGAGCGCAGGCACGCCCACTCAATGCAGGAGCATCATTGCCTGGAGAGGTGCCAGTGTTAGGGAGAATTCTCAGAAATGTGCCAATTCCTTCCAGCTTAAGAGATCCCCCAGCAACTTTGCTGGATTTTGAGGACTTGAGTTTTTTTAACCTGGAGAGAGTGAGACCCTTCCCCCCCCCCCCCCCCCCCCCACTCGCTCATGTATTTTGATGTGTGTTTTACTCGTGTTCTTCGATTATGGCGTGTTAGACAATGCCATAGGCATCTTTTCATGTGCGTTACACAGCACCCTCAGTGCAGTAACAAAGGGAAGACTTTTTAGGCTGTCCCAAGGTTTAAATACCTTCTCTGGAATAAGCTACTGTTTCCCAGAGACTGTAAAGTTAAATTGACTTTACTAGCCTTTTTAAATTCCTAGACCCAGCACACTATCTTACAATAGTGTCTAGAAACTCATGTAGCCGTCAAATGCTACCCTTTCCTATCGAAATGGCTGGTGGCAGTGGTTTTACAACGAACTACCATGATTTTTCCTGACCGCGAACACTGGTGGCGTTAAATCGCGGGAGCCATGTTTTCCAAGATGGCACCTGAGCCTCCTTTATTTAAACGGGTCCCGGTCTTTTTTCGCCATTTCTTTTTGGAAAGGTCCTTCTAGAGTTTGTCTCTGCGAGCCAAGCTAGGTTCGGTCCCTTTGTTTCTATGCCTTTGGCGGGCCTCAGGACTGAAGACTGACTCTGGCGCCTGAGTGTCTGGGGGTGGGCAGGAAGTGAGGGAGGTGTCCGAAATGCCCTCTGGCGTGATTGGCTGGCTGACTGTCCGGCAAGGACAGCCGCCCTGCTCGGTGAGTGGCAGCTAGGCTGGAATGAATGGGAGAAAACTCTTTAAAAAGGAGAGTCTCTTGGACTGGAAAGCAGTGTCGACCACTGGAACGAAAGACGAGCTGGAAGAGGACGGCTGCTGCAACTACTGGACAGTTGGTTTGACTGGTGGAGCCCTGCCGCAGGTCCGAATCCCCAAGTTCACCTCGACAGAAGCCCTTCAAGGAAGACTTCTTCCTTTGCGTTGGTAGGACCAATCAACTCGTAAGCCACCTGAATAGCATTCTCTGAACTGGTTAGGATTAACCAGGGAGGTGGGGGGGGGAGTTTGGGGGGGGCTGAGGGGGAAGGAAACCAGCTTGTGTGCTTGAAGAACAGCAACCGGAATCGAAGATTTGCCAATTTACCAGCTTTGCGACCAGTCCTGTGCAGGAGTCCCCGAACCCCCCCTCCGACGTCCTCCCTTGTGTACCCACGACTGATGCTCAGGAACAGCGAGATCTGCATGAACTACCAGGAACAGAAGTCTTCAGCTTCATCTTTTTCTTCAATATAAGGTACTGTGAAAACCTGACCGAGAGAACTTACCTCTCACTGCGAAAGTGCGTGCAACTTTGGCAACTTGCAGGCCTAGTCAGCTTGTAACCAGACATACAAACCTTTCTTCCGTTAACTACTTTGAAGAACCATGGCAAGCGAGTCCGATGTCAAAGCGAGCGCTCTACTCGCTGTGCTATCTGTGGAGAGCCTGCTGACGCAGGGTCGAATCCCGGCAGGGCCAAACTCAGCCTTTCATCCTTGCGAGGTCGATAAATGAGCACCACACACCGTGGATAATAAGCAGCACTCAGATACCTGAGGGTTCGTTGCGCTATATAAATGCTAAATTATTAACCTTTCCGTTTAAATACCAGAACCGTTTTTACTTATAAAAAGACACTAGCCATTGACTTTGGCCTACCTATTGCATTGAATCAACTCCTCTGGTGAACTACTATTTGCACTGTTTTAGAGTAACTAACATACGTTTTATTATCTTCAGCCTTTTTGCTCCTACTTCAATGCTATTTGGCTCCAACTTCAAGGGAGCTCAACTACTTAGTTATCAGTATTGTTGTATAACTTGTGTGATATTAGTTGCCTCGTTTAGTGAATGTTCTATAAAATAGTGTAATAAATTAATAAGTATTTTTACCAAGAAACCTTGAGTAAAAGTGTCTATCTAAATACTTCTCATTGTAGACCTTTGTGTAACACTTACAAGCTCACATTCCCTCTCGAGATAAGCTGGCTGCTCAGCTCGCTACCATAAACTGTGTGGTACAGACTTATACCACAGGTTGGTTTTGCTTACACCTGTAGTCCTATTTGTGTGTAGTGGTACCAAAGAGTACTGCACACAAACTCTGCCTAACAGGTGGCACAGCGGCTGGGATTACGCTAGATGTAGACTCTCCTTGCCTGCTGGGGTGCATCCCAAGACCCAAGGGGGCTAAACACGTAAGCAGGCTGAAAGACTTATCGTATATCTTGGCAAAAAGAAGGATTGCAATGGGATGGAAAGCATTGGCAAGATCGGCGGTGCAAGTATGGTGGGGTGATCTGCTGAGGTGGGCCTATGCGGAAACAGCAGTGTGGTCAGAAGCGTCCAACAGAGAGGAAGAACCGGGAGTGAGAGGGGTAGACATGTGGAGACAGCTCAAAGCGGGGCTGGTCATCCCAGTGGATGAGACACAGGAGCGTGGGGACGCAGGAAGAGAAGCCGTAGCCAACACAGAAAAGACAAACTAAGGAATGAGAGAGGAAGTGTAGGGTAGGCCCATGGGAGGGAATGGGAGTTGGGGAGGGAAGTTGTTGATTTATTCCATTGCTTGCGATTATTAAAAGTGCACATTGTTGAGCTTGTAGGGTCAGAAAAACAAAATTGTTTTAATAAAACATTTTTCTTTTTTAAATGTCTCTGGTGGTGCTCATTGACCAAGGAAGTATCCCTTAATACCAGGCACAGGCTTATACAATTTAAAATAGTTAATAGGCTACATTTCACCCCTGCAAAGATTGCCAGGTTCGCATCCTCTGCGTATGGCAGCTGCATTCAGTGCAACGCGGAGATAGCCGACCGACACCTCATGTACTGGAGTTGTCCGCGTGTAGCCCAGTTCTGGCAGGTGGTTTCAAACTGTCTGAACGAAATTGTGGATGTCTCCCCTACACCTTCACTCCCAAAATATGTTTCTGGCGATATAGGGAAGACTCCTGTTAAAACACGTCGACTCCTTAACCTTGGGCGTTTGGTGGCTAAAATGTTTTATTTTGCTACAGTGGAAATGAAGGGCCGCCAGACATTAAAACGTGGCCTAAAGAAATGACTTATGCCAATGAGTGTGAGGAGGCCTACATTTCCCTTGTTGCACTGGCCTGCAGGCATAAAGACATTTGGGAGCCGTTTCTAGAATAATTAAGGAGACCAGCTCAGTAAAAACTCTGAAGAGCCAATATTCTAAGATATTCTGCCTGGCAAATGCATTCATGTATATGTACAAAACTGTTCAAAAGATGTTAATCCCATAAGATATTGAAATCTGTATTTATGGATGTATGCTTTGCACTGTACTAAATAAAGGTTTTAACCTCCAGGCAATAGGAACCCAACCTTTGACAGAAGTCTGAACTACACAGGTTGGTAGTGTGGCTGAGCAGCCAGGCTTATCTCAAAAGGTGTCAATGTGAGCAGTAGGGAAGTTAGACAGATTCAGTGACAATTATCCAAATAAACTCTCAGACACAAGGTCTCTTGATTAGACAATTATTAATTTATTTAACAGACAGTTAGAGCAAGCCTTCTTCAGAAGGGGGCAATATAATAGTAGCAGAGTAGCAGTCTCTGAAGTCATCCCTGTGCTTCACCTGAAAGTGTTTCTTCGTGCTGTTCCTGTTAGCTAGTCTATTTACTAGCTCTGCTGAGAGGGCTGAACTTTGCTTATAATCCCTCTCCTGCCGCAGAGCGGCCGTGGAGTAGCTGCAGAGTAGCAGTCTCTGCAGTCTATGGCAGCGCAGGCAGCTCGGAACAGAGGCGAAAGCGATCCTCGTTCCTGTCCTCTTTTGATCGCAAGCCCCCCACCAGAGGCAGAAGGTCACCGGCTTCGGAGTTCGACTAAGCTTAAGGAGAAATCAATGGCTCACCACCCTGGCTGGGAGGCGGGGCGTCCGTGTGCATTGGACCCACCGAGACCAGAAGATGCCGAAGCTGGATCATCCTTCGAGCGGGCCGCTGCGGACGGCAACTCCGGAGCCTGCACCACCATTACAGCGCCCTTCCCCTGTGCAAACCCTGTAGCGCACCTCGGAGGAGAGGCGCGGACGGCTGAACCAAGTAAGGAGGCAGGGGAAGTCGAGGAGCTGGCTGTTGCTCCCTTGTTGCCACATCCACCTGCGGGGTCTACCAAAGGAGGAACTGTGCCCCCTTTGACTCTGCTTACCAGTCTTGAGGCGGCCGGGGGCGAAGGGGCCGCCTCTGCACACCCGATCTAGTCTTGTTTGCTGCCTCTTAACCAAATAGAGGTACATCAGCAGCACGCCCGTCCGCCCTAAATTGAGGCAAAGGAATTCCTGGGTGCGCCGGCAGGCCCGTCCTCACCTACCTTGGCTCAGTCGGGGGACATTGAGGAGCCGGAAACCCCAGGGTGTTCTCCCCCGAACAGTCCACAAAACGGGCTCGAACACTGTTGCCAAATGAAATTGCCATATGCCTCCACAAACCACCGACTCCAGAAAATAAAGAAAGCGCCTGCACGAAGAAAGATGTGCCCACCTCCGACAAAAGTCTGTCAAGTCTACGCTTAAGACCTACCAACCCCCCTCAAGCCCAACGAGGGTACCGAGGGGCCCCATGAAGGGAGAGACTAGAACTCATGTAGCGACCTCGCTTGTAAAAACTTCTTTGCTAAATTTCTAAAAAGGAAAGACGTTGCACCAGAGGAACTTTCCGATGCTGAAATTTTGAATGCGGTCATCGACCAGCGCCACCCTCTAAAGCGCTTTCAAACTCTCCACGCTCAGTGGGGGGCCAAACGCCTGGCACAGCTGGCAGCCTCAAGGTCTTGGCCCCGCACTCATCCTCAGATGGCATTTTGGGTCGCCAGGTCCTTCCACACCCTCCTTGCTGCGGCAGCCTAAACGAACCCCGCGGACGGAGGAGGGTGGGATCCTGGCTAGTTCTGGTATGCCTTCTCGGTCCCTAGCAGTAGACCACTCCGGTCCCCAGAGAGCTTCAGCTCCCGCCTCGGCGCTCTTCACTTTCCCACCGATTACTGTTGATCCCCAACACCCCCCCCCCCCTCTTCAGCCACTCTCTGTCTGGACACAGAGGTGACTTTACCACAGATGGGGTGCGGGTGGAAAGGAGACTCCGCAAGACCATCTACACCGGTGCCGTCCTCAGCACACATCAGGGGAATAAACAATCTCTGCCTTCGACCAGACACGCGCATGGCTACCTGCATCGGATGATCCAGTCAAAACCGACTTTCTATTAAAGGACTCTTAACAAAGATTTTGCAATCTTTGACGGCCTGAAAGAAAAGGACCTACCAGTCAATACGGAGCCATTGCCTCGAGCTGAGGCCCCTGCAAAAAATGTGGCTTCCGAATTAAACCCTTTTAGAAAAAGCTTTTGAGCGGTAAATCCAGTGTAACCAGAGGCCGGACGACAAACCATAAGCATGAAGGTGACGCACTCTTCCCATCCTTTACCTCCAAATCTGCCAGTGGAACCCGCCACAGATGACGAGTTAATGAACCCAAGTGTTTACTCGGTTTCAGAGGTGGAAGAGGACAACCCTCCATCCAGAACCGCCGAAGAAATGGGTGCTGTTAAGCCATCGAACAACCCTCAAACGGGGGTCCACAGTCGGGAAGAACTTCACTTCCAGACTATGGAGAACCGTCGTAAGAACCTTATTGCCAAACCCACCTGAGGCCCAGTGGAGAGGAGGTCTTCGCAAGAGCAATCACAACGCTCAACTCAGACAGTGCAGGGACCTCGCGACCAGCATTTCCAGGCAACAGACGTGAGGTGGTGAGACCTCGCTCCCAGTCTTTTGACCCTAAAACCAGCAAGAACCGATGGGTATATTCCACTTAAGACTGTTCGCCCTTCAAATCGCAGAGACACCACCAAGGCTCTCATCCGGCAAAAGTAAGTCCACGTCGACAAAGACTCAATTCAAAGTCTGGGAATTGGAAATCTTCCCTACGAGCAAAGACTGAGCGCTTGTTCAAGTTAGAACAACTTCTTGACAATAAGAAATACATTATCTTAAATCGAGGCTTTGTGCTCAACCTATTCAAATGTATTCCGTCTTTGCAGCGATTCAGAACTGATGATCTCTTACTGGTTGAATCAATCCATGAAGGAAAAAAAGCACCAGCCTATCTTTATGCCTCTTCCACCTCGGTAAAAAACATGATCTCGGACAACGCTGAAAATCTCCTGAAACTGGGCTTTGATCTCTCAGAATAAGCAGAAAACAGCCCATTCCTGTCTAGGAGGGTGTTCCACGAGGACATCAGGACTACAAATACCAAAAGCCCCGTTCACCCCGAGTCGTCCTCTAAACCACCATCACGGACAACTAACGAACCAACTAACAAAGACAACCGGATGAAAGAAGGAACAAGTTACTTACCTGTAACTGTTGTTCTCCAGCATGGGTCTGGCATGGATTCACATGCTCATGAATATTCCCCGTTAGGCCGGGAATCCTCGGTAAAGAAAAAAAAAAATCAGTATCAGTTTCGTTTATGATCTGTCTTTCGTAGTAGTAACCAATCACTGATCTCTGAGTCATACTGCCCCAGCCAATGACTGCCCTCTCCCGAAGCCCCTCCCCTGGCAGCCATCCTCAGATTTGGTAGCACGTAAAGTGGCAGTATGACCAAGTGAAGAGCCGCAGAGGGGAAGGAGGGAGGGTTCGCATGTGAATCCATGCCAGACCCATGCTGGAGAACAACAGTTACAGGTAAGTAACTTGTTCCTTCTCCAGCATGGGGTCTGGCATGGATTCACATGCTCATGAATATAAGAATACATATCAGTACACACATGCACAACCACGGGAGGTGGCAAAAGGCTCAACATTAAGCATTACATGAACTCAACATTAAGCAACTCTTACCTCCTCACCAGGCCCACCTTCAGACGAACTGTGCAGCACTGCTTGGCCGACCCTGGACTCCTCCCTGGAATCCCGGTCGACGCAGTAGAATCTCGTGAAGGTGTGCATCGACCTCCACGTAGCAGCCCTGCAGATGTCCAGCAGGGGCACACTAGACAGGAACGCTGTAGTAGCAGCGATCACTCTGGTCGAATGGACTCTGACGGCCGGGCAACGGTCAGTTTGCCAACCGGTGACAGTGCATGATGCAGCCAGAGAGCCATCTGGAAATGGAAGCCTTCAAGAGAGCCTTCCCCTGGTTCACAGGTCCAAAGTTCACAAAAAGCTGTGATGTCTTCCGAAAACTCTTCGTTCGGTCCACGTAAAACTTCAGCGCTCTAGCTACATCCAGCGAGTGCAAAGCCCTCTCGGCCGGCAACGAAGGCAACAGGAAGAAAACTGGTAACACCAAGGGCTCGTTGAGGTGGAAGTCCGACGGCACCTTGGGCATGAAGGAAGGGTGCATCCTCAGCACCACCCTCGTGTCGTGAAAAGTCAAGTATAGAGGCTTACAGGATAGGGCCTGAATCTCTCCCACTCGTCGTGCGGAGGTGATGGCCACAAGAAAAGCTGTCTTCCACTACAGGAACTTCAACGGCGCCGAATGCAGAGGCTCGAATGGCGCCCCCATGAGTCTAGACAGCACCACGTTGAGCTCCCATGCCGGGGCAGGGGCCTTCACCGGCAGGAACGATCGGCAGTCCCTTCATAAATTCCTTCACCAGGCGATGAGACCACAAGGACGCCCATCCCGTAGTTCTGGCGTATCGGGAGATTGCAGCCAGATGTATCTTGATGAAGGCGTGAGCTAGTCCAGCCTTGGCCAGCGACAGTAGGTACGGCAGTAATTGAGGGGCCGTAATTCGCAGAGGGTTAATCTTCTGTGCACGGCACCAGACAAGAGAACCTCTTCTCTGCATGTCCGTAGCACTTCAGAGTTGAGGACGCCCCGGCCTTTGCAAGAAACTCTCTGCAGTCAGCCAGGATATCGTACCCTCCAAACTCTAGTGCTGCAGGAGCCAGGCCTGCAAGTTCAGCGACTGTGGGTCATGATGAATGGCACCTCCTTCTCTGGAAAGATCTGCGTCTGTCGACAGCTTGACTGGTGGGGACGCTGACAAGTCCAGAAGGTCCGGGAACCAGATCTGCCTCGGCCACGCTGGTGCGACGAGGATCGTCCTGCACTGGGACCTTTTGAGCTGGTTGACAAGTCAGAGCAGCAACGGCAATGGAGGGACCGCATACAGGAACAGGCCGTCTCAGGGGAACGAGAAAGCATTGCCCATGCTCCTCGGTTGTGGAAACCTGCTGGCGAACCTCTGGCACTGGAGTTCATCGCAGTCGCGAACAGGTCAATCTGGGGTTTGCCCCATCGCTGAAAGAATCGGTCCACTTGATCCTGGCGTAGTTCCCACTCGTGGCACAAGCGCAGCTCTCTTCTGAGTGAGTCAGCGATGGTGTGTTTTATCCCTGCCAGATGAAACGGCACCAGAAACATCCATTGAGCAACGGCCCAATGCCACAGATCCTGGACTTCCTTGGTTAGGGCTGGGGATCTGGTTCCGCCCTGCTTCCGGGTGTAGAACATTGTGGTGGTGTTGTCGGTGAAGATCCTCACCACCTTGCCCTTGAGGGACGGGAGAAAGGACCTGAGGGCCCAGAACACTGCCCAAAGCTCCAGGATGTTGATGTGGAGCGGCTTCTCCTCTGGGAGCCAAAGGCATCTCACCTGAAGATCTCCGGTGTGCGCTCCCCACCCCTCCAGAGAGGCATCGGTCGTCACCGTTGCCTGGTGGGCGGGGGTCTGAAAGTCTGTCCCTGCCGCCAGATTAGCGCGGGTGCCCCACCACCGGATCGCTCAACGGAAGGTCTCGTTGAGGGATCCGGTCCTCGAAGCTGCCCGTAGCTTGAATCCAGCGGGCTTCGAGGAACTCCTGTAGTGGGCGCATCCGAAGCCTGCACAGGCGCACAAGATATATGCAAGAGGACATCATCCCGAGGAGGGACTTGATGGACCTCACCCTGGCCACGTCCGTCGCCATCAGACGCTGCACCTTGCCTAGGATGGCCTTTGTCCTTTCCTCCGACGGTGAGGCCAGACGCGCCACTGTGTCGAGCCTGGCTCCCAGAAACAGTGCGACTTGAGAGGGGACCAGGTGGGACTTGGGGAAGTTGATGGAGAACCCCAGGTCCGTGAGCAGCTGGACGGTCTTCGCTTTGTTCTACGGCGAGCTCCCTTGTCCTTGCGTGGATGAGCCAATCGTCCAGGTAGGGGTGGACGTGGATCCCCTGCTGGCACAAGGCACTTGGTGAAAACCCTGAGTGCCGACTTCAATCCGAACGGGAGGGCCTTGAACTGGTAGTGCCGCCCTTGCACCACGAACCTGAGGAACTTCTGGTGTCCTTTTAAAATGGGAATGTGGAGGTATGCATCCTCCAAATCCAACGACGACAGGAAATCGCCCTCCTCCAGCTGTCCCAGCACGTGCTGGAGGGCGACCATCCGGAACATCTGTGCCTTTATGTACATGTTCAGTCGCAGGTCCAGGATGGGTCGTCACCCTCCTGTCTTCTTTTTCACAAGGAAGTACCTTGAGTATACTCCGGAGCCCCGGAGCCTCTTGGGACGAGCTCGATGGCTCCTTTCTTGAGCATCACCCTTCCCTCCAACAGTAGTTGTGGGACGCGATTTTCCTTCCTGGCCACGGGACGAATGCGGGGGCACTTTTAGAAATTCGAGGGCGTGCCCCTGGGACAGGGCGTCCAGCCCCCAACGGTCGGTGGAGATGGACTTCCACCGGCCTCCCACCAGGGTGCTTCGGCAACCCTGAAATGTCCGTTGCCACCGTTATAGCGTGGTCCGACGCCACCTAGCCTTCCTGCAAGATCTCCCGGGCCTCTGCCCTCCGGTAGGAAGTCCAACAGGAGGGGACGATCTTGTATCATAACTCCCTGTTGTAGCAGGCCACGATCGCGAGGGCATTGGCCGCCTTAATCGTCGTTGCCACCGAGAACTCGTTGTCCCATTTCGTCCAGCTTCTTTCCTTCGCCATCCGGCGGGGAAGTTGATGTTGAGGCCGATGCCCCCCCGCTTTCTTCTTGGCCGCCGCTGAGACGACCAAGTCAGGGGTCGGTTGCGCCCTAAGGCACAAAGGGGCCGCGTTGGGGACCCGGTACTTGTTCTCGTACCGATCCCTCTTGGCAGGCGTCGTAGACAGGTTCTTGAGAAGGGTGAGGCCCTCGTCCCAGATTTCATCCAGCAGAGGCACAGCAAGGACAGTCTTCCTCTTGGCCTTGCGCCGTTGGTAAAGGAAACCTTCCTTCTCTTCAGGGCAGAGCTGAAACAGCTCAGATGCCCTGGCGATCACAGCATGGAAAGACCCGATCTCGTCGGGCGGGGAGGCCCGGACTGGAGGCGATGGGAGCTCCATCCCGTCTTCACCGCTGTCGTCATCCGTACCCATCGTGGTCGTGTCCGTTCCCGTGTCATCCCCAGGTATGGGGGACGTGGGCAAAGGCTAAGCAGGCCGCGAGGGCTGAAAAAGCGGGGCTGGGTGGGTCCGTCTTTTGCTTGGGGGACTTCCCGACGGGCCTGGCTCTGGCTCCTCCGTCGGTGGTAGGGGCAATCTCGTCCTCATCTCCGAGCATAAGGATTGTATTTCCAACAAAATGGCCGCCGAGTTGTCCTGCAGCTCCGGAAGCGACGGTTGACTAGGACCCTCGCCGGCACCACCGTCGCCCTCGTCCTCTTCGTCGGGATCCCTCCCGTGGGACCAGGCCTAGTCGAGGCCCTCCAAGACTTCAACCAGTTCCTCCTCGGAGGCTGTGTCCGTGTCCACAATGGCCACCGCCCCCCCCCCTCTTTTTCCGCCAGGGTCTTCACGGGGGTCTTCTCGATGGGCCTGAAAGAGGCTTGCCTCCGCGGTGGCAGGGAGACTCTGGGCCCCGAGGTCGCCTCCACTGGCATAGCCTCCACAGGCTGCGCCAGTGCCGCGACTTCCTCGATAGAGGCCTTAGCCGGGTGAATCAAGGTCTTTGCCACCTTCTGTGGGCCTGTGGCCTTCACCTTGGGGGGAGGGTCACCGCCTCGCTCCCCCTCGGCTGGATCCTTCGAGCTCAAGCGGGGCCTCTCGAGAAGCTTCGCCGGGTTCTCGGCCTTCCTCTTCCCTGAGCCAGAGCGTTGGCTCGTGGTTGATGGCGCTGGAGAGGATGCGCCCTGCCTGGCAGCCGAGGAGCCTGACCGTTCGGCGCTCCCGGTGCCCGCGGACTCGCAGTGCTTTGCCTTCTGTTGGGTCCCCGTCGCCGGGGCACCCTCACAGGACTTAGAAGACCGCTCGGACTTCTTCTCACCCGACGGGCTCTTCCCTTCCAGCCAGTTGGAGAGAAGAAGAGATCGATACTTGATTGTCCGTTCCGACATGTTCTTGCAAAACTTCTCCACGTGCGTTTTGTCCTCATGAAGGTAGTAGAGGCATTTCGAATGCTCGTCCTCCTTGAACACATTCTGCAGCTGGCATCCAGGGCAAACCCTGAACAGCTTTCCGGGCGTCGAGCTTCCTCTCTCCTTGGCCATGTCCAGGGTAGGCCACAGAAACTTCTGGACTCCTCCAAGAAGCGCAACTCGACAAAATCTTCACCCTTGAGGGGGTGTAGAAAAATCCAAAACGGGTCCCCGTTAATCGGATGTCATTGGCTGGGGGCAGTATGACCCAGAGATCAGTGATTGGTTACTACTACGAAAGACAGATCAGAAATGAAACTGATTTTTTCTTTACCGAGGATTCCCGGCCTTACGACGGGAAATATTCATGAGCATGTGAATCCATGCCAGACCCCATGCTGGAGAAATAGTAATTAACCTCCCTGGCTAATTGACAACTAGCCCATGCCAGAGCCTGCGTTCCGTCCAATATAAACAACCTATCGAGCAGGGAAAGTTAGTGGACAAAACTAACTACAAAGATCCACTGGGAACAGTTCGATTTCCAAATGGACCCCTGGACAAAATCCAGCGAACCATCTCACAAGTTCCAAACCTCGACAAAAATGTGTCCCAACCAAATACAAAGCAGGCACCCCTTGCGCACCTCTGGTCCTGGATTCCGAAGGCTCTAACTATCGACAGGAAGCAATAGCAAAGCGCCAGGCTCCCACTGGATCCCTCAATCAATCGACCAGTCCCTGTAAAGGAGGCGCTGACTCTGGGGTCCTGGAACACAAGGGGCTTTCACCATCGGACCAAGGAGGGCAGCTTAAACTTGGCCCTTTTCAACATACTCTGTATCCAGGAATCCTGGATGATGGAGAAACCAACAATGGATGGATATGCTATAGTCTTCGCACCAGCAAAAAAAGGGGCACAGGGTCGCCCTTTCTCAGGTATTATAATTGAGATACGGTCAGGCAGTGGGCTGCATTTCCAGAAAACATTGATGACATCTACGTACCTTCTTGTCATGTTACTTCGATGGAACCAACCCAGAGGTGCAAACACTACGACTTCATCAACACTGCTGATCATCACGAATACTTATTGGCATCCCCTGGCCATGGACGAGAAGACATTTCTTTCGATGATCAAACAATCCATCGGCGATGCCCTTGTGGAGAAGCCGCCAATGTGATATGTGGTGATTTAAATGCTACATGTCGACCATACGATGACGAGGCCACAATTGATGCTCCCCTCGCACAGAAAAGAAAGAGGCAACAAGTGGCTCGCATTAATGTCAGAGCTCTTCTCAATGCAGGTGACCCATTTACAAGGCTAAACCGGGCGCCCTCTTGGGCGAGAGGAAGTTCCTACGCTGACATTGATCACATCTTCGTAAGCAGACCCGTAGCTGCACAAGCTGCCTCGTTTGAAGTAGTAAACTCCACCACCAGTGACCATAATCTACTGGCCTTAACGTGTAAATCATGTCCAGTACGAGTGTAATCAACAAAGAAATGTCCTTAAATTGTCTGCCAGATCCCTGGCAACTATAACACTATCTAAAAGGGATCTGAAGCACAACATCCAAATGACGTCCCAGCAATCCCAGATTACCAGCCTCTCCTGGTTCCATATACATCATCTGTCAAAAAGGCCAGAAACATTTCCAACTCTCGCAGGCATGCATACTGCAAGACTCTGGTAGGGAAACGCCGAGATCTCAGGTAACTAAAGCAGCTAGCCCAGATACAGCCCTCGCAAGCCAAACTTGACCTATGTACAGCACTAAAATCAAGTCTTGGGTCAGGCACCATTGCCTAAATCTCTACCAACAGGACGCAGAATCAATGCTGAGACATGTTTGTGGTCACAACCCCCGTGAATTCTGGGCACTACTTAAATCTGCCGACCCAGCCGTGGCGGAAGCTCCGTTCAACAACATCGGTGAGGAGTCTTGGACGAATTTCTTTAAAACAACTTTTCCCAACAACCCTCAGCACCCCCTACCATAGAGGAAAAAAAATACAACTGGAAAAATGGATCAACCCGAGTAGCAAAGAGGACATAACAGTGGTTATACGTAGACTCAAACCTTCCAGAGCGCCCGGCCCAGACGACATTACTAACATGGACCTCAAAAAACACCCAGAGGAATGGACGACGTTGATCAGTGCTATTTTTAAAAGATGCTCGGGGGCAAAGTCGATCCCCATCCTTGTAGACCACCTCCATCGTGGTACCAATATTCAAGAAGGGATGCAAAGAGGAGCCAAGTAACTACCGCCCCACCGCACTACTTGATGCGATTGGTAAGGTCTTTGGAGCCCTCCTGCTAAAACGCTTCCAGCTATGGGCAAAAAATGCCCCCTGTGCAGATCCCTTTCAAACTGGATTTACTAAAAACATCGGGACTAAGGCAAACATTTTCATGAGTGTGCTAAAGAGTAAAATCGACGGGGCTCTTTCAGTCTTTGTGGCCTTCATTTACCTGGCTCAAGCATTTGACCAGGTCAATAGAGAGACTTTATGGAAGAAACCAAGTGGAATTGTCCCCCTGACATCCTTCAACCTATCTGCACCCTCCACAAGAACACCAGGCTGGGTGTAAGACTAAATCAAGCCGGTCTGTTATCTGCGGAAATTCCGGCCAGAAGAGGAGTCAAGCAGGGCTGCCCATTAGCCCCGGCCCTCTTCATAGCATACATGGGTGACTTTAAGGACTCAGAATCTACCATCCAATCTTTTACGCCCTCCATGGGCTCGAAGAAAACCACGCGCCTGTTGTATGCAGTTTTGATCTTGATGGATTAAACCCCAATTGGCCTTCAACGCCAACTTGACAACCTGGCAGCCTACATACATGGCAACGATCTGCAAATTAATGTTGCGAAAATTAAGATCCTAGTTTTGGAAAAATCAAAAAGGCATAAGGAACAATGGAGTTGGTCTCTTGAAGGTGTAGCACTCGAAAAAGTTCAATACTTGAAATATCTTGGAGCGACACTTGACTGTTCAAAAACAAACACAGCGATGCAACAAACACTTCTGGAAAAAGAAAGAAAACTATCTGCCCAAGCCTGAGCATTGGACAACAAATACGGCCGTTTTTCATTGGTCCACATGATAAGATTCTATCGAGCAAAGGTGGTGCCATCTTTAACCTATGCCGCACAGGCTCTGCCCCAAACACCTGTGAAGCTATGGATCAGGCTGGAAGGCTACTTGTGGCGCACTGTTTTGGGCCTTCCTAAATCTACATCAATGCTGCTAATTAGACGAGAACTAGGCCTTCTCTCGTTGGAAGCGACCATTGAAAGAAACAGCATGATGCTTTACAGGAAAACCGTGCTGCCCAACTGTCCAAATATTTTAAACATGATTATAGAAGAAACACTGGACACTCGATGCAGCATGCTGAAAACCTGGGAACAGCCTGTAAATCAAAGTTGAATGAAATTCAATCATCTGAGGCCGAGTTAATTCAAAATTCGATGAAAATAAAAAAGAAAATGGAGGAACTCGACTGGATAAAGACCCTGGATCGTGCAGCTGAGTTTAAGTCAGTCACCTTCCCCCACAGCCGAGTAAACTAAACTCTGTTCCGAACTACTTGGAAAAATGTCCTAGTAAATCAGTAAGGAACATCTTTATGAGGACCCGCTTAAACCTCCTTGAAACTCACGAGATTTTGTCAGTAAGAGGACCAACCAACTCAAACAAATGCTGCTTCTGTCGAAATGACGAGATCGAAACAATTCGGCAATTGCTCCTCAATTGCTCGGGAACCATGTCAATAGGATCAAAGTATCTGCTGCCAGACTTGTCCGCCTTCCATACCCAAGATGAAGAGGTGTGGTGGGAAAGACTAATTAGTGGTCAAAGAACTGCTTGGACAATCTCCACCGCACAGACACTGAAACAGATCCTTGGTTCCCTAAATCAACAAACAAATTGAGCTTCGCATCAGAACTAGAGACACTGTTCCTCGGAGTTCAAAAAGTTCTATATTTTTTTTTCACTTTTCTGCCTCCTCTTCTTGTAAAAATCATTAATTTGATTCAATCAAGTTAATAAAAAAATAATAGTAACAAATACACTCCAAAATATACACTCTTAATATTTCTAAATCAGTAAGTACCCTTTTGGGATGGCACACAGACACTTCCTACACCCTCAGGTGACTTTAGTAACTAGGACACTGGACATTCATATACCACTGTTTGCATTTAGAAGCAGACTTGGGAGTATGTTAAAAGAAAAAGCTTATTAGAACAAAACAAGCGATTACACAAATATTCTGAAGCAGGTAAGTACTTTTGGTAACCCCCGATGCAAAGTTAGTTAACCCCTTCCTGGAACACCAAACACAATGTCAGAGGCAAGAAGAGTCATTCAGGGAGCCAGGCTAGGCCAAATTTAATTGAGCAAACGTCTACGTGAGCTGAAGCACTTTTTGCAGTGAAGTAAAAGTCTTGCACAACGTTTTAGAAGTCTTTGTAAAAAGAAGAAATCAAAGCAGGGCCACAAGATGGTTAGGTTTGTGAAGTAAAGAAGCTGTTAGCAACTCTACAGAGTAACTAATACAAGTCTCAGCAGAGGACAAGGAAGGTTACAACAAGAGGTAACTTCTTAGACTGCAGAGTACCTTTGGTTCGAAGAAAAGGGCTTTGGCTGGCTTCTGTTCCTGTGCAGCTCTGCAGACCCTGTTCCTGGGCCTCAGTCATGGGGACCAGAAGGACGACTTCTGGGGACTCCTGCACTGCAATGGGACGGTCAGCAACAGCAAAAGGCAAACTACAATTCAGCGGCACTTCGGACTTTCCTTGCATCTGGGGTCCAGCACTCTGTTGAGGTGGCTCAGGCTTGTTCAGTCCTGCTTCCTGGGAGTCCGGAGGTTCTTCCAGCATCGCGAGTCCAACTTAAAAGTAATGCACTCCAATCTGGTGTTCCTCTCCCTGGCACTTCAGTTCCTGCAGCAGCAAGGAAGTACTGCCAGCTCAGAGAAGATGTCCAGACGAGTTCACTTTGGAGTAGATTGGTCCCACCAACACAAGGGGAGAAGTCGTCCTTGCAGGGCTTATCTAGTTGAGGTTGAATTCGGAGCTTCAGCACAGCAGCAGGGCTTCACCAGGCAAACCAACAGTTCAGGAGTTGCAGCAGGCGTCTCTTCCAAGTTCTTCTTCGGATTCCTTTGTCCAGTGGTCGACTGCATTCTAAGCCGCAAGTCTCACCTTTTATGCAGGTTTCTCCCATTCATTCCAGCCTAGCTGTCAATCACAGCAGTGTGGCTATCCTTGCCGGACAGCCAGCCGGCCAATCACCTTTGGGTGCATTCCTGTAACGAAGGGGATTAAGCACAGGGAGTTTTGGGCACCTCCCTCACGTCCTGCCCCTGCCAGACACCCTGGAGCCAGAGGCAGGCTTCACTCATGTATCCCGCCAAAGACAAAGCGAACAAAGGGACCAAACCTGGTTTGGCGCCCAGAGTAAATCTCAAGAAGGACCTTTCCAGCAAGAAACGCCAAAAAAGGAAGAAGACCGGCCATTTTGACAAAAATGGCACCCAAGTGTGCTTTAACTGCAGCTGCGAACGCAGCCCGCGGTAAAAACACCACAGTAGTTAAAAGTAAACCACTGCCACCAGCCATTAATTGTAGAAAGGGTAACAAAAATGCTACATTAGGAACTAGACAAAGGGATACTAAGTAACCCCTCCAGCGCCCTATTGTAAGATCGTGCGTGCTGGGTCTAGGAAGTTACAAATATAATTAAAGTCAATTTCACTTCACTGCTCTTGAAAATAGTAGTCTATCCAAGAGAAGGTATTTAAACCTTTGGAAAATCTAAAAGACTTCCCTGTGCCACTGCACTGAAGGTGCTGTGTTCCACAATGTAAACAGAGGATGCCTATGGAGTTTGTCAGACTCCAAAACCAAAAGAAACGGAGTTCAAATCACAGAAAAAAAATACATGAGACCATGGGAAAAAGGGTCTCATTCTCTCCAGGTTAAATATTAAAAGTCCTAAAATCCAGCAAAGGTGCTGGTGGTCTCTAAATTAGAGGAATTAGCACATTTTGGAGAATTCTCCCTAATATCCACTTTGTCCGAGATCGCACTCCGAGCACAAAAATTACTTGAGGACCAGTGCATTCTTGTTCTATTATCACTGGGATGCCAGCCCCCCGCATTCAACCAGCGGTGACAGACAAAGTAAGCGTTGTGTGGTCAGGGAGTACAGCTATTACTGTATGACTTTTAAAAAAAAAAAAAACACTTATTACTAATTATTACATAGCTAATTTTTTACGGTAGCCATTTTAGCACTCAGCCTAGTATGTAAATTAGCTATACTCTAGATGGAGCCTAAATTATGTATGGTAGCCATACTAAACATCTGAACTGTTGGTATAGCCTTTATAATTCACTGCTGCGCTCTGAGATATAACTGCGCTCTGCCCTATAGTTAGCCATTGCGTTCCGCACCAGATCTAGTTTGAGTTGACCATTGCCACGACCTAGAACAGCCTTCATGGGGCTATACGGGCGGGAAGCACAACCATTGCTGAACTCCAGAAGCCCAGACATTCTTACACTACTACTATGTAAACGATGCTAACATAGTTAGCCTCTGTGTTGAATTGTGCCACCCTTCATAGTCGGCCAGTGTGATACGCTTCATAGTTAGCCATTGCACTGAATTGTGGAAGGAAATGTCTTGCACCTACATGTATGCTAGAGGGCAGACGTCATGCAGGATTTAGATACATTTTGCAGGAAAGAAATGTGTTGCGCCAGGATGTGTTTTTGGGGTAGGCAATGTGTTACAATTGACATTTCGCGAAGATTAGCAATTTGTTGCAATTTAAGGTCAGCAGGCCTTGCAAATTCTTAAAAATCCCACTAGACCTGCAGGGCGAGTTCCATAGTTTACATTCTCGACCTAAGAGACTGGTGACAAACTATTTACCAGTGCTTTCTGTAAAAATGGTGCATGTCGCCATAAGCACACTTCATCTATGGTGCAATGCTTTCAAGCATGCACAGTGACACTTATTTGCCATTTACTGCAAAGAAAGTGTTTGCAGTGAATGAAAAATCAGTTTAACATGCCCATACTCACCAACAAGGTCGAGTAATTGTTTATTTGTAAAGCGCTTATACACCAGTGAAGCGCTTCAAGGCAGGAAGAGAACAAGAGAATACAGTCATTCTTAGGCCTTGAAGATTCGTAATGATCTAACAATAACTAGCATACTAGGCCAGAGGCATATCTACTAGTGAAGTGTGTGACAGAGAGAGAAGGGGAGTTGGGGGGGGGGGCGACACACACAATCAATAAACACCAGTACTGGCCTGGCGACATTTCAGATTGCTTGGTGGTTGGTCATCTAGGCGTAGTACATTCAAGGTCGTGAAAGTGCACAGAACTGAAAGTGAGAAGGGGGGTGTGGTGGGGGAAGAGTGCGCTCAGTCCAGCAGGGGCCAGGGTTAGTGCAGAGAGTGGTTGCCCCTCTCATGGGGCATATTGCAGCAGTGCCAAGCAGAATGCAGAGGCTCGGAGGCAAGTGCAGGACGGGTGTGGAGTCTGGGACCTGTGAGGCTCAGGAGGTGCACCAGGCGACCAGTTGGCTTACTGAGCAGGTTGGGGAAAAGAAAGGGGGGGGGGGGTGGGGTGGAGGGGAAAGCAAAGAGAAAGAAGGTTAGCAGGGGAGGGGGAGCAAGAAAGATGAAGAGGGAGGTCTGGAGGAGTTTCCGGAACTTAAGGAGGTCCGGCTCAAGACGGAGAGAGGTAGGTAGGCTGTTCCAGAGGGAGGCACCTGCACAGGATAAGTATCTACCCCAAATCTCAATATGGAGAAACAGCTCACCCACAGAGAGCTGGAGGAGTCCGGGTAGAGAGCTCTAGAAGGACGAGTATATACAAAGAGCGTTGTAGATATGATATGGCATTTATAACGCGCCTATACACAAGTGTTTCAAGGATCCTTGCAGCCATGGGGAGCCAGTGGAGTGATTTCAGCGCCAGAGAAATGCAGTCCCTGGGCTTGAGGCCAAGTCTTGCAGTTCTGTTATGGATAAGTTGAAGAGGTCAGAGAGTAGGAGTAGGAAGATTGAGAAAGACACTGTTGCAGTAGTCCAGTCTGGAGAGAACCAGGGCTCTGGAGACGGTGAGCCTTTGGGGGAAGGTGAGAAAAGGTAGAATACCTCTGAGGAGGTGCAGCTGGTAGTGAGACTTTTTGGACATGTCCCAGATGTGAGAAGAGAAGGAGAGAGCAGAGTCAAAGAGGCCCTCCAGATTTTTTGCATCACTGGTGGGTGGGGGCGCAGGACCAAGGTAGGCCGGTCAGAGTGAGTGGAAAAGTGGGAGCCGGGGTCTCAATGAGTACGATCTCTTTCTTGCTGGCATTAAGGCAGAGATCATTAGCAGCACACCAGCATTGAACTGCAGAAGGTCAGCAATGAGCGAGGAGGATGAAGAGGCAGAGGGAAACCTGAAAGAGAGCTGTGCGTCGTCCGCATAACAATGAAAGTTGGAGATGAAGGCAGAGATCTTGTGGGCCAAAGGGGCCATGTAGACATTGACAAACCAGGTGGATAGATTAGATTCCTGGGGGACACCACATGCAGAGAGAGCGTGATAGAGAGAAAGGACCCAAATTCAACCTGGGAAGGACATCGGAGAGAAAGGACGCAAGCCACGCCAGGGCCTGATCTGTGATGCCCAGGGTATCACGGAGACGGGAGATCAGGATGCTGTGGTTCAAACCAAAGGAGAAGTCAAGAAGAATGAGGACAGAGAGCGAGTTAGAGTCAAGGTTTGAGGGCAGGTCTTCACAGGTGTTCAGAGGAGCAGTTTCCATGTCTCTGGATGCTCTAAAGTCAGACTGATGGTCATGGAGACGAACGAACAGATTCAGTGTGGAGGGTAAGCTGAGAGATGCCCAACTTCTCCAGGAGTTTGCCCAGGAAAGGGGTATCATGAAAACTACTCGCCAATGATTAGCCATGCATCACATTTAGATAGAATCGTGAAGATTAGCCACCTAGAAGAACTAAGTACACAAACACACCCAACATAAGACATTCACTTACAACACCCACCCTAGCAATTGTGTCTCACCCTTGCGGATACAACAAGCCAGTGCACACAATCAACCTGTCTGCAACCCAACAAACAAAGATGCCAGATTCTCCTGGTTCTGGACCTATCCCATCCCTCTACCCTCACTAACCCGGTCCTCTTTCTTGCAGAACCGCATGAGCACCTGGAGACTGCCTGTGGGTGGTAGAATGTTTAAGCAAGCACTGTATTTCTTTTCTTCCTGATAAATCATTCCCCCTCACATCCACTTGTATAGACAAACTGCTGGTGCAGGATTCTCCCACTTTAACCAGGAATTCCATGTGAGCTCACCTCCACTGGTATAGACCTCCAGCTGTCGGTTGATATTGGACTTGTCCACCAGTGAGTGTAGCACATTGAGAACGCTATGCACATTCCAGATCTTGGGGTTGGAACGCAGGAAGTCAATCTCCTCCTCAGATTTCTTGGAGGTCTTGCAGCGATACTGGCTGAAGGACTGAAACTGGCGTGGGCAGAATGGGAAAAAAAATGAGACCACAGACTAGACCACTGCACATGCTTAGTACAATAAATGTACTGTTTATGTAAAGATACTTATATAGCGCACCGTGACCAACGGAATTGGTCCGCAGGCGCTCTGGCGGAGCTGTAAATATGAAGGAGGGCAGGTAGGGTTAGTCGGGAGGAGGGAAGTGGGAGAGGTGGTGTGCTGTTGGCAGCTTCAGCTCGGTATACACCGGGTGCTGGGCTTTGGTGCAAGTATCGGATCGCGCGAGGCTGTAGGTGCCGTTTATGTGTTGATGCGGTGTAATGAAGTGCGTGCGGATTGCTGGGAGAGAGATGGTTGTATGAGTTGTGTGGGTGGAGTAAGCAGAAAATTGAGGGTTGGGATTAGTGGGGGCTGCATCCTGATTCTTGCACTTGCGGTTCCGTTTGAGCGGTGTACCTGTGGGTGGGTTGTTGCTGGTTCCTTGTGGGCCGTCTCGTTGTGGTGGTGCTGTGCGGATCCAGCTGTATCATAGTGAATATTGTATGGAGTGATAGATGTGTCTGAACCTTTTCTTCGGGTGTGGAGCTATACACAATTTGTGTGACTTGTATTGATATATGATATGGCATTTATAACGCGCCTATACACAAGTGTTTAAAGGTGCGACGATGCAAGGGAGGGGAAACAGAGGGAAGACAGACAATGATCCTACTAGGCCAGGTGACATTGAGATCATGCAAGTGCAGGGGACAGGGGGAGGGGGCAGTGCATAGTAGAACAGTAAAATAAATAAGACCATAAATAAGAGTGTTGCTAACACGTGCTGGTAGGGATACAGAAATAGTCCCAAGTGCTAGGGTTTCTAGGGGGGCAGTGCAGGTGTGCAAATGGCGGGGAGGGGACCTGGGCCTGAGATCGGAGGGTAGCCAGCACAATTTCAGATTCAGCCAGGAGATCAGCTGGGGAGAGGAGGAGGGAAAGCAGAAGCAAAGAGGAAGGTCTTGAGGTGCTTCCGGAACAGGACATGGTTCTCCTCAAGTTTCCGAGAGGCAGGGAGGCTGTTCCAGACGGAGGACCCAGCAGAAGAAAGATCTACCACCAACTTGCTTGGAGAAGCGAAAGACCCTGAGGGAGTTGGAGGCGGATGAGCAAAGAGCTTGAGAAGGAAGACATAGCAAGAGAGTTGGAGGTATTGAGGTCCCAGGCGCCAGAAGGCCTTGTGGACAATGCAGAGTTTTGAACTTGATCCTCGACGCCACTGGGAGCAATTGCAGAGATATCTGTCCTGGAGAGATACGATCCATGGGCTTGAGGCCAAGGACAAGTCTTGCATTCCTGTTTTGGATGAGTTGTAGTAGGCGCAGAGTAGAGGCAAGCAGATTTAGAAAGAGGCTGTTGCAGTAGTCCAGCCTAGAGAGAACCAGAGCTCTGGAGACAGTGAGCTTCTGAGGGAAGGAGAGGAAAGCAAAAGAAGAATCCCTCTGAGGAGGTGCAGCTGGTAGTGGGACTTCTTACAGATGTCAGATGTGAGGAGAGAAGGAATGTGTGGAGTCGAAGATGACCAAGGTTTTTAGCCTCACAGGTGGGAACAGGCAGAGGGACAAGAGTGACTGGAAAGGAGGGAGCAGGTGTGCCGATGAGAATCTCTGTCTTACTGGCATTGAGGCAGAGATCATTGGTGGCACACCACTCATGGATGGCAGACAGTCAGAGATGAGAGAAGGAGAAGAGGTGGCGGAAGGGAGCATGAAAATGAGTTGAGTGTCATCCGCATAGCATTGAAGGTTGCGACAGAGGGCGGCAATGCAGTGGGCAGGAAGTGCCAGATATTGGTTGACCAGCCAGGAAGAGAGGTTAGACCCCTGGGGAACACCACAGGTAGAGATAGAGGACAGGAAGGATACAAGTTGGACCTGGGAGGGTCGATCGGAGTAAAGAGGTCAAGCCAAGCCAGGGCCTGATCGGGGATACCCAGATTATCACAGAGACGGTTGAGCAGGATGGCATGGTTGACCAAAGGCACAGGAGCAATCTACTAAGATGAGGACACAGGGGGGTGTTGGAATCTAGGTTGGAGAGCAAGTCTTCACAGATGTTCAGGAGAGCAGTTTCTGTGCTTCTGGCAGCTCTGAAGCCAGATGTGCTTACTTCATCTTACAGCGCATTACAGAGTCAAATATGCAAGGAGGAATGGAAAGGTGGAGTGAGAATTTATGCCAGATCATAACATAGGCACCAACGACCAAAATGCCCTGCAATCTATACCTGCAAAGCTCCTCTGCCCACCCTCCCACCCCCTGCCCCCATAATACATATTCTTATTGGCAGTCTTGTATGCATCAGTTCTGGTTACTGGGATCTGCAGCTCTGTCCTTTGCAGTTCCTGAGCTCAAGGTTTGTACTCCTCCCACACCAGCTCATGCTTGGTCTGCTTTACCTTCACAGCTTAGCAGCTCCTCCTCTCCCCTATTGCACTACTCTCAAGTTCCGGGTCATCGAATCGGCTGTGCTCTTATCAGACCGCTGCCTTCATCTAATCCGGTTCAGCCTGCTTCTAACTAGTCTTTCGTATCTAGCCCTTTCTCAACATTTCTGCAGTGTGCCAATTAGCTAGTCTCAATTATGGTAGGCACCATTTATCCAGTCTCATCTCTTGCTAGAGTTGAGGCTCAGTTGGCTCCTTCTGAAAAATGTAAAACAGAAAGGCCTAAAAAGGCCCTCTTTCCCTGCAGCACTCCAGCAGGTGGCACTCTTACCTGGTAAATGAACTCGTCAATGATATCCCACAACCACTGGTTAGGCAATTCCAGGGGAGCTGGACCATCAGCATCTGCAAGAAAGCAGAGGGTCATACATGCACACACATTAGCCTCTGCCCCCCACAAACACACACGATAGGTACATACTCAGGATGTAGTTGAAGAGGTTGCAGTAGTTGTAGTAGGACTCAAAGCGCTGTTCCAGCGTGGGGCCTCCCTGTACAGAAGAGACAGTAGTTTAAGCACATCACAAGCACCATACAAAGCCTAGTCTCCAAACACTCAACAGCATTAAACACCTAGAGAGGTTTAAGTGTCGGGTGTTCCAGGATTCACACCCCACAATGGGTTCATCTAAATGGCCAATCCCATACTGGAGCAGGTGTGACTGGCTGTAGGAGAGCCCTGTATTCTCAATAACAGCTTTCAGAATACTTATAGCCCCTTAGTTGAATAGTTAATTTGCCACTTGATTGTCCTTGCCATCCCTGATGCATCCTACAACTCTGTGCTTAAGAGCCCATACCCAGTAGCATCTGTGAATGACTGCCCTCCAAAAAAATGACTGCCTTACTTTAGCATTACAGCCTCTGAACCTTGTTCCTCCTGCCCAGGTTATAAATGATTGTAGCCAACTGTGCCTATCTTGATTTTAGCCCATTGCTTTAGCCTATTGTGTACACCCTGATTGGAGCCCACTGTGCCCATCTCGATTTTAGCCTAATGCAGCTTACTGTATCTCTCTAACTTAGAAACCCAACCTAATGTACGCATTTGCCACTACTTAGAAGGTGCACCTAGTCACACCATGCTAGATAACACCCTGATGCCATATCACATGAGTAAAATAGCCTGTAGCCTCTTAACTTATGTCTACTGCTTACTAGCCACCAGACATGTCAATAGCCACCCTTCAACCACTAAGCGTGCATCTCAAAATTCAACTAATATACTTTTAATCACCCCCACCATTATGGAACGCCTTGACCAGAGTCCCCTAAATGAGCTTCAAAGTAATCCATGTAGTCCAAGTCTCAGATATTCCAGACTGAGCGAGACTCACAAGACTCCACAATCCCTTGACCAGAACCTTACCCCTGCCAACCAAAGAGCCAGCAACCAGAAGGTGAATAGCACTCACCTTAACATCCGGAGGTCCCAAACCACGCCTACTATAATAAAACCTACCCAACCCAGGGCTGTGCCCCTCCCCCCTCCTAAAGGAAGCTTAATAAATTCCAGATCTGACAGCACACGGCACGGATATCTGCAACTTAATATTAGCCGATAATCTGGACTTTCTTGCCATTACAGAGTCTTGGCTGCATGACACTGCAGGACCCCTGCCGCCTCTAGCAATCCCAGATGGATATACCATACACAGATGGGATACAACTAACATGCAAGGCAGAGGCATTGCTATCATCGCCAAGATCAGTTTAGGTATGAGAACTATGCCTACCATAGCTTCAGCTTCATGTGAAGCCCTCACCATTAAACTCCCTCTAGCTAAATCCCAGACATTGACCATCCACCTTAGCTACAGACCTCCTGGACCATTAGGGACATTTGAGGAGGACCTCTACAATCTGTCTAAATCTCAAAACGTCTTCACAACTACTTGTCCTAGGGGACTTTAATCTGGGTTACAATGACCCCCCTAGACAAAAATGCCCCCACCATTGCCAACATTCTCTCTGAGCTGGGCAAAACTCAAAATATTCTCAAACCTACCCATATTAAAGGGAGAATCCTTGATTGGCTAGCACTGCACCGCCAATATCAAAGCCATAGACCCTCAATATTGGACAGACCACTTTGTCCTTTGAACTTTCTACTTTGAGAACTTTCTCCCCAGCACCCATCTTGGCCTCACCATGTCTAACAAGGAACAAAAAGTTCATCACCAAGGATAAAGTGATTCCCGCGATCTTGCCCACTCTTAACCTACTCGCAGATCATTTAGACCGTGAAATGCTGGTCGACCAGTACAACAAAATTATGTTGACTACTCTCGACAATATTGCACCTCTAAAATTTAGACAGAGTAAACCCAAATTACATTTAAATAAATGGTTTACACCCGAATTAAAGGATTTACGACAACTCAAGAGGAGTTGCAAAACCAAATGGAGGCTACCCCCCTCAGAAGATCACAAAAACAAACTCACGGAAATCTCCTTTCATTACAAAAAGGAAATTGCAAAGCACAACTCATAATATGCGTATATCCAACGCTAACTCAAGTATGAGGGAACTATTCACCATCCTTAAGGAATTAGAGCCACCCATCGACATTCCAGACACGTACCAGAAAGATAAAATATGGTGCTCAAATATACAAGCACTATCTAACAAAATAACCTTGCTCCAAAAGAAAACTGCTAATAAAAAAGCGTCACTTAACCATCCAACTCAGTCTAATACTCAGAATACAGATTTCCCTCCAAAAGAGCAGGATGCTATTGTGTGATTCACGTTTTCTAAAACATCTTTCCCGGAGGTAGAGAAAGTCATCCCATCGTTCAAGCCTTCCAACTGCCAGGGCGATCTCTGCCCTGCCCAGCTTATAAAAGATGCTGCTAGAGATCTCTCAATATTTGTATCGAAACTCATCAACGCCTCATTCGCGTTGGGCATGGTGCCCACCAATTTGAAACAATACTGGGTCCTACCTCTGCTCAAAAAACAAACCCTTGACCCATCCATACCTACAAACTACCGGCCTATAACTACAGTCCCGTTCCTGCATAAAATCCTGGACAGGATTGCATACAACCAAATTCAAAAATTCTTGGAAGAGGCTATAACCTGGATTGAGTCGTTCCTCAGCGACAGGACCATGAGGTGTCCTCCCCTTCGGCAGCGGATGACCCGATCCCCATCCTGTGCGGAGTCCCCCAAGGCTCTTGTGTCTCCCCCACCCTATACAACATATTCACTAAGCCCCTTTTTGATGATCTGGACCTTCTTGGTATCACCTACACCAACTATGCAGATGATACCCAGATTCTCCTCCCACTTTCAGGGGATTACCAGGATTTGGCCTTGGTGAATAGGGTGTCTCATCATCCAGGTATGGATAGCTAAGCATGGTCTATGCCTGAATGATAAAACGGAACTCATCTTGGGGACGCACTCCAATCTTAAAAAGTTAAACCTAGACTATACTTGATGGCAATATCAAGGTGGTGTCTAAGGATGTGAAGACACTTGGCTTCTACCTGGACCCCTCCCTTTCCTTCGATAAACAGGTGAAATCCATGGCATCCACCACAGCCTACACCTGTAAACTCATTAGAGCAGGCAAACACTGACAACAACTGCATCATTTTACCTAGAGCCTTGATTCTGTCTAGGCTTGACTATTGCAACTGCCTATACATCGGTGCTAACAAGTCCATCATCCACAGAATTCAAATCTTACAAAATAATGCATTGAGAGCAGCTCTAGGCGTACCTAAAAGATCGCATATATCTAATTTTAGGCGCCAAAACAATTGGCTGTCCACCCAAAAGAAAATCCACCTAAAAGCTGCATCCCTTGTTCACAAGACTTTGAACAATGCTGCACCTAGTTACCTCACAGACATTTCTAAAAAGAAGTTGCACCTGACCGGCAAGAGCTTCCAATGCCAACAGCCTTATCGTACCGAGATTCAGACATGATAGGGTTGGGGGATGTAGCTTCCAAGTCTGTGCCATCCAACTATGGAACTCATTGCCACACCCACTACATGAAGAGCAGCCGTTCCTGAAATTCAGATCCAACAACATCAAGCTGCTGAAGTTTACCAATGACTAGCTGCTATCCAGCTCCTATTTGTACTGAAACCTCCCTATGTATATACTTTCTCATGTACAAATATGCATCCTATATGCACACTCCCACCTCAGTGGTCAGCATGCTGACATCCTGTTAGTGTTGGTATATACCTTGTCATGATTGTCATCTGTAACTGTATTTCTGAGGCTTGTGGAATCTGCTTAGATCACATGCTGTGCATAGGCCGGCATCTAGTGGAAGCTGCGGAGTATTACAGTTTGTTTTTTCGAAACTCGAAAATGGGCGTCGACACAGGGCAGGCCAGTAATACCATCCCCAATGTGACGTCCACTGTACCCATGATACCCCACGCGTGTAGGAACCTCAGATTTTTTTTTTCCGCCATACTTGTCGGAAGCATTGCGTGGAGTTCCCTAGCTTCAGCCATATTTTGCTAAATATATCATTTCCCTGTTTCTGCCACTCCCACGTCGAGACATCAAAGTTGGAAGATAAGACACCGGCCCGGAGAAGAAACAACCGTCGAGAGCTGTGCGACAGACTTTGGGTCTCGGAAGGCCTCTGGCTTCAGCCCGGGCCTTGGAAGGCCTCTGGCCTCAGCCCTGAAAGTAAGGAGAATGGGGGTTGGAAACATACTCTACACTCTTCTTTTTCCTACACACACTAGCCCGCTGCCACAGGGTGCGTATGGAGGGTACCCCTTTTAAATTTTGCCCCAAGTGCAACCGCAAGTATCCTTGGGTTGACAAAACATGCCACCTGTAACCTCTGCTTGCCGAGGGATCACCCCGAGGCGAACTGCAGAGCGTGTAGCCAGTTCAAGGCTAAAACACTAAAGGACTGCTCGACCAAACGTTGGGGCCATCACCCCAGGTAACTCGAGGCCATGGAAGCGGAGGGCGCCTTCAGTGATGGCAGCGACGCCGTACTTTCGGACGGCGAGGGCAAGGTGGTGTTGAAAGATGCCCAAGCTCAAGTCCCCAACCTCGGAAGATTGTCCGGCAGGGCAGTTATGGGGAGCACACCCAGCGACACAAGCACTACCCACACCACTTCTACACCTAAACACTTGAAGTCCAACCGAGACTCGACGCGTGTGTCGAGTTCTCGGAAAGAGGCACGAAGAGAGCGGTCCACCGAATCGGTGTCCTCTGGGCGTTCTTGGTCAAGATCGCCGCACGACAAGAGGCAACCGTCCACAGTTGCCAAAGGTGCCTCACTCAGCAAAGTCATGGATGTACGCTCGTCAGAAGACAAAACTGACCGCCAGCCCAAGGCCGCACACCAGGAGTCGGCTCCGGCAGACCGTTCGGCGGCTGCTTCCGAGTCCCGACGTCCTCACTCGAAGGAAAGAGACACTACCCCCGAAACTCGACGCCAGGCGTCAAAAAGCGCTGAGAAGGTGAAAACATCAGGGAAACACTCTTCTACCCATGGGGGAAGGTGGTAAACAGCAGAAGAAACCATCTCACCCTTCTTCTGCACCACAGATACATAAAGACAGTTCTAAGTCTTCAGATAAGCATCAATCCAAGACACCTGTACAGGCCCATAGGTCCAGACAAGGAATAGAGGGAGAACCCTCTCAAGAAATGGTCATTCCCAGCTTCAAAAAATAGACCAGTGAGGATATAGACAGGGTTATGACTAGAATGTCCACCCTAGCAGACTTCTACTCCAAGAACCCAGAGCACTTCCTCACCTATACCCCTGATGGTGCTACTCCTTCAGGATCTAGGGACCCACAGCCCCCTGGTAAGAAACCTGGGTTTGAGACTCCAACGCGAGGTCTGTCTTCAGACCCTTTTTACATCCAGCCTTACACCCAGTATAGTGAGGATCCACAACAGGATGAGGATCCAGACTTGGTGACGTTGGACGACCAAACTGGGATGGATTATGGGGGACGATGAGGACCAAGATGAGGAGGAAGATTACCCAGAAGTCTACAGAATAGACTCCCCTGTTAGCAAAGAACCTCAGGTTCTTGTCAGGTTCGACAACCAGCCCCTCCTAAAGGAGGTGTTGACTAGAGCGGCAGAGCACTTCTGCCTAGATGCTCAGGGAGCACAGGAGGAGAGGGGCTTTGCTGAGGAACTAGTGGGAGAAAAAGAAACCCATTGCCCAAGCCATTGCAACGGAGAATTGATCCTTCCCTTCTCACTCCTAACCTCACCAGGGCAGTAAACCCCAGAAACGAGAAATTGTTCAGGGCAGCCCAATCAGACCCGCTTTACATAAGAGGTCCACTGAAGCCTGACTCTTTGGTAGTTAATAACCCAGAAGAGGGCAGGGACACCATCATCATCTGAGGCCCCCCCCAGACAAGGAGAGCAAGAAAATGTACGGGTTGGGAAGGAAGCCAAGGATTGCTAACACCACCACTCTGCTGGCAAGTTACAATTGCCACCAGTGGCGGCAGGTAGCTGCCCTCATCGACTCTGCACCGGAACCACTAAAGGACCAGTTGGCCCAGGTTGCGTCGGAGGGGAGAGCAGTGTCTGGTTGCATCCTTAAGGCAACCTTTGATGCCGCAGATAATGCGGGCAGGCTAATAGCAGAGAGCACTGTCATTAAGAGGCATGCTTGGTTAACACAGTCAGGGTTTAAACCCAAGACACAAGCATCCTTAATCGACATGCCGGAGGAACCTAATCTACTGTTTGGCAAAGCGGTAGAGGATGCATTAAAAACTGCCAAAGAGGAGTATGATACTCTGAAATCCCTGGGACACTTGACCAACAAGCCCCCTAATCAAAGAGGCAATGGTAATTTTCATCGCCCACGCGGCCAAAATTCACAAAGGGGCTCCAATTATACACAGGGGCAGGGTACATCATGGGGTAACAACCAGCAGACTAGCCAAAGTTACGGCAGAGGAAACAAGAGGGGCAGTGGTAGAGGCAGCACACCTCCCGCAAAACAGTGACGCTGCGCTCAGGGTCTCTTCTCACGCATCCCCAGTAGGGGGACGCATTTCCAACTTCACCCAAGTTTGGGAAGGGATCACATCAGACAGATGGGTGCTGTCCACAGTGTCCGCAGGATACTGCATAGAACTGCTCGAGCATCCCCAAAACCACCCACCACGTCAAGAGATACATTCCTTGGACCACCAAAAGATCCTCCTCGAGGAGATAGTCAATCTTCTAGCAAAGGATGCGATAGAACCTGCCAAAGAAAGATTTGACAATGCGCCCAGTATTAGACTTACGCCCTGCAAACAAGTATGTCAAGCCCCAAAAGTTTGCATGACTACTCTCTAAGAGGTAATCCCCTTCCTAAAGAAGGGGGATTACATGGCAACATTGGATATGAAAGCTGCCTATTTTCATATTTCCATGTTCCCAGCGCACAGAGGATTCTTGCGCTTCAAGGTGGACAGTCAGCACTACCAGTTCAAGGTGCTGTCGTCTCGAAGGGTATTCACCAAGGTACTGGCAGTGGTGGCGGCACACCTACGCAGGAGGCAATCCCAGTGCACCCTTACCTGGACGACTGGCTCATCACAGGGGAGACCCCAGTAATTTGCAGGTCAAACATTCAAAGAACGATCAACCTCTCTTCGAATTGGGTTTCTCCATAAACGAGAAAAAAAAAACCAAGCCTGGTGCCAAGCACCTCCAAACAATTCCTAGGAGCGGTCTTAAACACCCAAGAGGGGTTGGCCTTTCCATCAGAGGAAATAATTCGGAATCTACTACTGCAAATACTGCAAATTCCTCTATATCAGCCCAGTCGCCAGATAAGGGAGCGCAAAGCGATGCGTTTGCTAGGCATGATGGCGTCATGTATTTACCTAGTCCCCCCCACGCGCGCCTACGCATGCGACCCATGCAAGAATGGTTGGCGAAACAGTAGTCTCAGGCAAGTGGTCAGTGGGACGATCTAGTGGTCGTTTCGTCAACACTGGTACAAAGTCTTCAATGGTCGACAAGAGAAAACCTGTCAAAGAGGAAACCCTTTTACGATCCACAGGTACAGGCTGTAGTCACAACAGAAGCATCCCTGTCAGGGTGGGGAGCACACCTCCTTCACCAGACAGCTTAGGGTCTCTGGTCTCACATAGTAGCCAAGAATCATATCAATCTGCTAGAGCGTCTGGCAGTATTCAGAGCGCTTCAAGCGTTCGAGCCCCACCTGTTGAACCTGTCAGTGCAGATCCTGACATATAGCAGAACAGCAATGTTTCACCTAAACAAACAGGGAGGAACTCGTTCGCCAAATCTGTCCAAGCTTGCCCAGACAATTTGGATATGGGCACTCAGACGGAACATTTACCTGTCATCTCAACATGTGCCAAGGGATCTCAATTCGCTAGCGGACGCTTTGAGCAGAGATCCCCTCCCAGTAGAATGGCGTCTACTCAGAGAAGTCGTAAAGACATCTTCTGACAGTGGGGTTTCCCCACTACAGACCTATTCGCCACAAGCGAAAACAGGCAATGCCCAGGATTCACATCCAGGTTCCCTCAGCCAGAATCCAAGGGGAACGCCCTGAGGATGAACTGGTCAGGAATGTTTGCCTATGCTTTTCCACCAACCCCTCTCATGAGGAAGGTGGTCAACCAGATGCACAGGGAATCGATGACTATCATCTTAGTTGCTCCCATGTGGGCGAGGCAACAGTGGTTCCCACACCTACGCAGACTAGCGGCGTGCGAACCCATCAGACTACCGTGCTGGTACAACCTACTGTCCCAGCACCAAGGTCAAATAGTGCATCCTCAACCCAGCTCAATGAACCTGGCAGCATGGCTCCTGAAGTCAGAGTTTGGACATTTCAACTTACCACAGAGATGTATGGACATCCTAAAAGAATCTATGAAATCTAACACGAGGCACTGTTATTTTGATAAATGGAAAAGATTTATCTGGTGCCAGAATAAGCAAATCAGATTCACATGCGACCCACCCTTCCTCCCCTCAGAAGGCGCATGGATGCTTGTAGTCTTATCTTTCTATCTATCTATCTGCTTGGATCTCTGTACTCGCGCTACTCCTCATGCTACCCCATGTCAGACAAAATACAATCTGAGGGTCCTACACGCATGAGGGATCATGGGTACAGTGGACGCCACACTAGGGATAGTATTTCTGGCACGCCCTGTGTCGACATCCATTTTCGAGTTTTGAAAAAACAAACTAATACTACGCAGCTTCCACTAGATATCGGCCTATGCACAGCATGTGAATCTAAGCAGATACAAGCATCAGAAATACGATTACGGTGAGTAATGTATCCCATATTCTGCTTCAACTGTAATCGATAATCTGCCACTGTCTGTATGTTGTACATTGCCCGCACTCCCTCTGCTTCGGCTGTGTAATATGTAACCCCAAGTTTTGCATATCCTATACTGTTGCGCCCGGTTACCCTCGGGTCTGGTGCGCATTATAAGTGAATAAAACAAACAATAATACGCCTATCAACAGGACTCCCACAGCATAGGCTGCTCCAGGGGTGCTGCCAGCTCCTAGTGCAGTGGATTGAAGCATGCTTGCTAGGGTAAGCAGAATATGAGCAGCAGGATCTACCCACCTATGGTCACACAATGGAAGAGTTGCGTTCTTGGACCTACTGGCAGGTCGTGAAATTCCAGCGACATTTTG